>NC_091791.1:22365000-22672500 GCF_041296235.1 Equus asinus
TCCAGGATAGCTTCCAGCATCTGCCTGGACCCTCCTATTAATTTTATATGTACTCAAGAATCCAAGTGAAATTGAAACTAGCCTAAACAAAATATCAATGATTGAGTAAATCAATGGATAAAAAACAAAATTACAATTTCCTTCAACATACCTAATAAAACCAAATATGGCTGGCTTTTAATTTATCAGTGCATCAGAATGCTTTCGTTTGCTTAGTTTGGAGTTTAAAGCCTAGAAATTTCTTAGACATCTTTCTCATCTCTATTTTCTAACATGCATTAGAAAAGAGGAAGTGAAGGAAACTAAAGCTAGCTCTAGCCTGTAACTTCCTGATTCATAGTCCAGTGCTTTCCAAGCAAACAATTTTTCCCCTTAGACAAAGCTGATTAATCTTTGTTCCTCAGGGGATAATTAACTAGGCGACGGTATTTTACTTATTATAGTTCACTGTACCAGAAAATTGGAAACACCATAAATTTTCCTGATTAGGAGATTTGCTAAGGAAATTGAGCTCTGAAGAAATAATTTCGAGGACATCATCAAGATGGCATCATAAGAAGATTCTGGATTTCTCTCCTCCTACAGACACAATGAATATACAGCTACACACGTATCAATTCCCTCTGAGAGAAATCCAGAAACTAGTTGAGTGACTCATATAACAGGTGACTGAGAAAAATGCCCACATTGAAATGGGTAAGAAAGGCTGAGACATACTCTTACCCTAAACCCCACTCCCAGCACAGCACCTTGCAATCAGAAGGGAGCCTCCACAAAGAAAATCTAGGACCAGATGACTTAGCTGGTAAATTCTATCAAACATTTTGTTGAAAAAGAAAAAAATATCAATTCTTTTCAAACTCTTCCAAAAAGATTGGAGAGGAGGGAACACTTACAAGGCCAGCATTACTTTGATGGCAATACTAGATGAAGACACTATGAGAAAAAAAAATTATAGGCCAATATCCCTGATGAATATATATGCAAAATTCCTCAACAAAGTATTAGCAAACTAAATTCCACAGTGAATTAAAAGGATCATCCACCATGATCATATGATCCTCTAATCAATGCAGAAAAAGCATCTGCCAAAATTTAACACCTTTTCATAATAAAAACTCCCAACAAATTATGTATAGATGGAATATGCCTCAACATAATAAAATCCATATATAATAAATGCACAGTTAACATCATACTCAATGGGGAGAAGCTGGAAGCTTTTCCTCTGAGATCAGGAACAAGACAAGGATTCCCACTCTATTTAACATAGTACAAAAATCCTAGCCAGAGTAATTAAACAAGAAAAAGAAATAAAAGTCATCAAAATTGGAAAGGAAGAAGTAAAATTGACTCTATTTGCAGATGGCATGATCTTACACATGGAAAACTCTAAAGACTCCACCAAAAACCTGTTAGAAATAGTAAAAAATTTCAATAAAGTTGCAGGATACAAAATCAACACATAGAAATCAGTTGAATTTCTATATAGTAGCAATAAGCTATGTGAAAAAGAATTTAAGCAAATAATCCCGCTGATAATAGCTTAAAAACTACTTAGGAACAAGTTTAACCAAGGAGGTGAAAGATCTGTATACTGAAAAATATAAATCTTTAATGAAAGAAATTGAAGAAGATACAAATAATTGGAAAGACATTCTGTGTTCACAGGTTAGAAGAATAATTTCTTTAAAATGTCATACTACACAAAGCTATCTGCAGATTCAGTAAAATTCCTATCAAAATTCCAATGGTATTTTTCATAGAAATAGAAAAAACAATCCTAAAATTAGAATGAAACCACAAAAGATGAGGAATAGCCAAAGCAATCTTGAGAAAGAAGAACAAATCTGGAGGCATCACACTTCGTGATTTCAAACTATATTACAAAGCTATAGTAATCAAAACAAACAGTATGGTATTGGCATAAAAACATGCACTTAGATCAATGGAACAGAATAGAGAGCACAAATAAGCCCATGCATATACAGTCAATTAATTTTCAACAAAGGAGCCAAGAATTTACACTGGGGAACTGATATTCTCTCCAGCAAATGGTGCTGGGAAAACTGAACAGTCACATTCAAAAGAATGAAACTGGATCCCTATGTTACAGCATAAACAAAAATCAACTCAAAATGTATTAAAGACTTAAATGTAAGACCTGAAACTGTGAAACTCCTAGAAGAAAACATACGAGGGTAATCTCCTTGACATTGGTCATGGAAATGATTTTTTGGATTTGCAATCCAAAGCAATGGCAACAAAAGAAAAATTAAAAAGTAGGACTACATTGAAGTAAATCTTCTGCATAGCAAAAGAAACCATCAACAAAATAAAAATGGAACTTGTGAACTGGAAAAAATATTTGCAAACCATATATCCAATAAGATATTAACATCTAAAACTTACAAGGAACTCATATCACTCAATAGCCAAAAAGCAAATAATGCAATTAAAAAATGGGCAATGGACCAAAACAGTCATTTCTCAAAAGAAGACATACAAATGGCCACAAGTACAAGAAAAGGTGCTCAACATCATTAATCATCAGGGAGATGCAAATCAAAACCACAATGAGATACCATCTCGCACTTGCGAGGATGGCTATTATCAAAATGACAAGAGAGAACAAATACTAGTGAGGATGTGGAGAAAAGGGAACCTTCGCAGACTCTTGGTGGGAATGTAAACTGGTACAATCACTGTGGAAAACAGCATGAAGATTCCTCAGGAAATTAAAAATAGAACTACCAGATGACTTAGCAATACCACTTCTAGGTATATATCCAAAGAAAATGGGTAGCTTTTGGATAATCAAGAAAAATTCCAGTGTATCAAAATTCATGGCTGGATTTTTTTCACACAGACTCAAATTAGATCACTAATCCCAGATCTCAGCTTGAGCCCAACAAGTATTGTATTCCTCAAAACGGAAATTTCCTTGACGCTTGTTTTTCATCTAACTTGTCTGACGTGCTCCAGGGAGAACTCACCCTTGAGAATACAGACGATATTATTTTTATACATTTGTCTTTAACATTTTTATATTGTTTAAATTATTTGCAATTTGCAATAAGCAATAATCATTTGTATACCTAGTAAAATGCTGTAAAACTATATAGAAATTTAGATGTGGTATGCTTTCGCGAGTGTTTGGTATACCTCACCTGGCCTTTTTCTGGCCAGGACATCTTCAGATTTGGAGGAATCATGTGCTATGAATTCAGAAATCAGTAATTTTCTCTTCTTGAGTCTAAATGGAGATGCCAATGAATCTTTCATTAGAACAAGGCTTTCTCTCCAGGCATTGCTGTAGCTAGAAATTGACAGCTGATGGGGAGGGAAGTGACTAGGAGAGGGAGGAAACAAAATGATGCACAAAGCCAGAGGGGTGGTAATAGTTTATGGAGCATAATACAGAATTGTGATTACATGTCCACTTCTGGAGTCACTAGTTCTGCTGTTTTCCTGCTTTGTGACCTTAAGGCAAGATAACTCTGAGAATCTTGGTTTCCTTACTGAATACTGAGAATAACATTAGTTTCCACCCACAAGTTTGTTCTGCTGACCAGAGAAGACAATGCACGTGAGTCACTTAGCATGTGGCTTGGAATGTAGTCATTGCGTGATGCATGTTAGACACTGAAATTAATTTGTTCGAGGACCTATTCTGCTCCAGATGCTACACCAGGACTTTTCATACATTTTTTATTTAATTCTCAAAATTGGATAGTAGATGTGATTACTCCCAATTTGCAGATGAAGAAGCTGAAAGAAACTAAGCAACTTGTTTGACTTTGAAGTTTAGTTTGTGTATCTTTTCACCATATTCCAGTTTGCATCAAATATAAAATAAGACTATTATACATTTCATAACTACAGTCTTGCCTATTTTATGGATAGCAGCATCTCATCAAGTTGGTGAGAAATTTGAAAAAGAGAAAGAGCAAGTAAGGGAGGGTACTCTGAGGGTTAGATGTAAATAAAACTAAATGAAAGTAATTACATAATAGGATGAATCTTTTCTAGAGAGAAGAAACCTATGACTATCCCTGGGGACATGGCAGGAGGCAGCAGGATGCCAGCGTGAAGATGTTTCAGGAGAATCCATCCAAATATTTAATGTTTCTAAATATTTTTTTACTTTTAAATCTTAAAAATAAACCTTTAATTTTAGAATAGTTTTGGATTTACTGAAAACGTGTGAAGATAGTACAGAGTTCCTTTATGCCCCTCAATATGTTTCTTTGATTGTTAGCATCTTACTTTTTATAGTATGTTTATCACGACTAAGGAATGGACTTTATTCAGATTACACTAGTTATTTCCTATTATACTTTTTTTGTTCCAAGATTTCATCTAGAATATACATTATAGTTACTTTTCCTGTCTCTTTAGGCTCCTGCTGACTGTGACAGTTTCTCAGACTTCCCGTTTTGATAAACTTGGCAGTTTTCAGAAGTACTTGTCAAGTGTTTTGTAGAATGCCCCTCCATTTGGCTTCACCTGATGTTTTTCTCATGGTTTAACCAGGGTTATGGGTTTCTGGAAGAAAGATCTTAGAGGTGAAGTGTCATTCTTACAACATCATATCAAGAGTACATGTTATCACCATGACTTATCACTGATGATGCTGACCTTGGTCACTTGGCTGAGGCAAGTGTTGCCAGGTTTCCCAAATCTAAAGTCATCACTCCCCTTGTCACACTCTACTCTTTGGAAGCACATCATCAAGTGCCTCCCTCCTCAACCCTAGCATGGGTTGGGAGTTCAGCATCCCCTATTAGAGAGAAAAGTATCTACATAAATTATTGAGAAGTCTTCTGCATGGGAAATTTGCCTATTTTCTCCCCTTCATTTATTATTTATTTGTTTATATCAATATGGATTCATAGATGTTTAGTTGACACTTTGGGTTATGCTCTGTACTACATTATATATTTCGTGCTCATATTGTTCCAGCTGTGCCCATGGGATGCTCTTTCAGGTAGGCATGTATAGTCCTTTGATGTGCCCCTACCCTTTTGTTTCATGATCACTTTTTTACTTTCTGGCATTAAAATACTTTTAACATTTTATTTTGGAATATTTTTAAATGCATGGAAAAGTTGCCAAGATAGTACAGAGGTCCCTTAAATCCTTCACCCAGCTATCCCTTTTGTTAACATTTTACCTAGCCATGGTTTATTTATCAAAACCAAGACATTGACACTGGCATAATATTATTAACTAAGCTACAAACTCTATTCAGATTTCTCCAGTTTTTCCAATGAGGCTTTTCTTTTTCTCCAGAATCAAACTAGGATACTCCATTGCACTTAGTTCTCATGTCTTCTTAGTCTGTGACAGTTTCTCTGTCTTTTCCTGTCTTTCAGGGTCTTGGCATTGTTGAAGACAGGTATTTGGTAGAGTGTCCCTCAAATGTGGTTTGTCTGATACTTGCTCATGATTAGATTGAGGTTATGGAAGTGAGGGAAGAATGCCACAGAAGTGAAGTGCCCTACTCATCATATCATATTAGAGAATACATAATACATAATAGACGCATGACTTAATCCTGGTGACGTTAACCTCTGTCACTTGGCTATGATGGTGTCTGCTAGGTAGCTCACTGTAAAGTTACTATTTTTCCCTTTACGTGCTCTATTTGTTAGAAGAAAGTAACTACGTCTGGCCCACAGTCAAAGGGTAGGGAAGTAAACTCCGGATCCTGAAGGTGGAAATATCAAATCACCACCACCACAGAAATGAACTATTTTGAGAAAGTCTTCTCTTCCTTTCTCTGGCCTTCTCAAAATTGAGACCTACTGGAGCCTCTTGCCAAAAGCTTCTAGTGACTAGTCTGGAAGATCTGCAGGAAATTTGGCATGTGGAGAATATAGTGACACCTTTTGCCTGTGAACAATGAATTGAAAATATTTGCAGTTGGGCGATGCCCCCTGGTATTTGTCGGCTCAGTGAAACATTTCATCTGCGTGCGCCATCTTCCATCGCCTTTGTAAGCTAGGTCTGTTCTTGATTCCCACCCTAGAGAAATTTGTCTACGAGGGAAATAATAACATATAGAGAAATAATCCACAGTAGTTTGTAATCTTTCTCTCTGTTTAATTGAACCAGATAATGTTACTCTAAAGTGGTACTATAATTACATTTTCATTACAATACCCCTCTCCTTCCATTGTCCCTTCCCCGTTGCGATTCCCTTTCAGAGCTCTCTGCATTGGCATTCACTGACTCTGTCCTCCAGGCAGCCCATGAGTGGGTAAGGATAAGCAGTTTTACCTTAAGAAGGTGTCTTGCCACAGATGGCTCTCTAATGCTTTATCTAAGTGTGGATCTCCTAAGTCTCCACTATAGTCTTTGCCCGTTAATATGAATATCATAACAGAAGAATGTAATGGTCATAAAGGCCATGATGGTGAACAGTCCTTGAGGAAAAGAGCAGAGCCATTATGAGTTCATATTAAGCTTTGGCATCAGCATATGGTGCTGTATGTGTAGAGGGACACTTGATTTCATTTAAAGCCTCACATTTGGGGACAAATTGTTTAAAACACAGGTCCCATTATTATAACAAAATTTCATTGCTAGCGAATTAAGAGTGAAGAGATTATTGATGTGCTTAATGTTTAAGCATAGTTGCAAATCAGTTTTTCATAAGCTCTGCTATCGTATATTTGCTTGGTTTGGAGTCAAATCCAGTAAAAGCCCTTATTTGACATCATCTGCTTTTTTGGGCAGCGTAGGTCCCGGGTGGGGAGAACCCTGCATCTCTGCCATCTCCAAAGGGTATTGACAGCTCTTCCTCTGTGAACACTGTTTTTAGAGGCTACTTTTTCTTTGTTCCTTCTGAGACTATAAATCCTTTCCAGTGTGGGCTTGCAAGCAAGAGTTAAGACTGGTATCTAATTGTACCCTCCCTGCTAATGCCTGTTAGGCTTGGCTAAGCTGCCAATTATGGGACTCTATTCAGTATTGTGATGAGAGACCTGAAATGACATGGCGTTAGTGACCTCACTTGCTTCAGGGAAGGAGTTTTGATCTTTGAATATGTAACAAAAGGAATCTTTTGATAACATTTAGGCACTGAAGGCCCTGAATTTTGAAGAAGATAGTGGACTTTTGAAAAGCTCAGGCTCCCAACCTCAATTGCACACGCTTAATAGTTAAGAACTTAACTTTCATGTGTGGGAGTGAGTTTTTTAATCTTCCAAGCTTTAGTGAAATTGAGACCATAAATTGGATCCTGATTCATAAAATGAGAGTTCAAAAACTCTTTCAATAAATGCAATAAAGTGGTATAATGGAATAGTTTAACAGTTTTATATTTTTCCTTTTTTCCTCTATATCATGTTTCTTAGCTTGAGACTGGCTGCTCTGTTTCACAGAGAGCACGCTTTTGAGAAGCATGTTGGAGTAGAGGTTAAGAGTGGAGATTCTGGAGCCAGATAGCACAGGTTCGAATTTTGTTTCTGCTGCTACATTGCTGTGTACCTTTGGATCTGCCTTTAAGCTCCTTATACCTAAATGTCTTTTTTATTTTTTTGAGGAAGATTAGCCCTGCGCTAACATCTGCTGCCAATCCTCTTCTTTTCACTGAGGAAGACTGGCCCTGAGCTAACATCCATGCCCATCTTCCCCTGCTTGATATGTGGCATCCCTACCATAGCATGGCTTGCCAAGTGGTGCCATGTCTACACCCAGTATTCGAACTGGCGAACCCCGAGCCGCCAAAGCAGAACATGAGAACTTAACCACTGTGCCACTGGGCTGGCCCGAAGTGCTTTTTACATGTGAATGTTGTTGTATAAATATTTGCAGGTATTATTTTCCTGCTGCAATTATACGTAGCGGATGTTGGATGTTTTGTCTGCACTGCATCCCTTCCTCCATCTATTGCTAAAGAGTGTTAAAAATTTCCTTCTGAGGAGCAGCTCTCATACACTCTGTGTGTCTTGGCTCGACTACCCTGCCCTCCCCTAGCCATGAGACTTGTCACACTGTAAATAAAGTCACACTTTAAATTAAGCAATACATCAGATCCCTAAATTTTAGGGATATAATTTGTGTGTGTGTGTGTGTGTGTTTGTGTGTGTGTGTGTGAGGAAGATTGGCCCTGAGCTAACATCTGTGCCAATCTTCCTCTATTTTATATGGGATGCCACCACAGCATGGCTTATCAAGCAGTGCTAGATCTGTGCCCAGGATTCAAACCTGTGAACCCTGGGCTCCCACAGTGGAGCACACTAACATAATGAATATGCCACCCGGCTGGCCCCAGGAATATAATTTTTAACTACCGTCACTTACCTGATATAATCATTAAATTTAAAATTCTGTGCCATGCTATCTATGCTGAAATTCAAACCACTTTAAAATGTGACAGCTAAACATAATGCAAGCTGGTAACAGTTCTGGTACTAAAAATTGTGGTGGTTTCTTCTGTTTACGTAACTCTTAGTATTGAATCCTTTTCCACGAGGATCTTCTTAAGAAGAGCAGAGTCATGCTTCACCCTTAACATCTACACCCTGTGACATCAGATTTTGAAGGGCTTTATGTGAACTGGCATATTGTAATTTTTCTAAGCATTTAAAAAAAGATAACAGAATTGTTATCTACAGTTTGTTACCTAACAGTTTGTTTAGGTACTAATTCTGTTCAGCAAAATAAGCCAGGAAAAGTTGATGGTATTCATCAGGTTTTAACTGAGTGGAGAAGTTCTTTATAATATGACTTGTATAGAAAGGAAATAAAACACTAACTCAATGTGTATTCAGTTTAAATGATTACATATTTTTAAATTGTCAAGAAAAATAAAGCAATTTTGTATATTTGAAAACAAAAACAAAAGCAAAAGCCATCTGAGATTTCCTGACTCTCTCCTGGGAATTTGAGTCTTGGGCAGATTGATTCAGAAATAGAGTTGACGTATATCAAGGATAGTGCCCTAAAGTGTCTGTCCAGTTGTCTCTGTTATCTGTATCCCCACGGTTGTCCTGTCTCTGTCTTATTCTTTCTTCAGATCCCCCACTACTCCCTCCACACACATAACTCCTGGAAAAGGTAGTTTAGGAACACCTGCTCTTACCTAAGCATGCTTCCTAGAAGCCTCAAATCCTACCTTATTTGTCTGAATGGGCCTTCCAACCATTTACACTATCTCCTTGGGGTGAATATTTTATTTTATCTCGTTATGTTTCAAGAGACATTTCAGTTCCCTAAGTAAGTGTTAGAACTCTTCCTACATAGGCACAATAGGAGCCTGCCTGGCTTGTTTGGAGGATATGATTCTAAATCCTAACGTATCTTTATTCACTCCTGTCTCATTTTTCCCTTTCCTTTGATTTAAATCATTTAGCCACTCAGTCTTCGAAACTTAATAATTTTTTGCCTGAGTTCAATGAGCATTAGAGTATAGATATTATTTCTCCAATAACTGTAAGCAGAAGAGAACGAAGGCAGTAATAAACAAATATCTTCATTATATTTTATTATCTATGATGATCTCACTGAAGAGAGGAATCAGTCTTTGATATTCTGAAATACATTATGTTTATGTGTTTGTGTGTGATTTATTTACCATTTAGAATACTATCTATTGTGCACTCAACTAATCTTCATTGACTGCTTCCTGTATGCTAATCACTGTGTTTGGTTCTGTGATACAAATGTAAGTGACATAATCCCCGCCATCAAGGAGCTTTTAATTTCTTAGGAAAGATATGTATCTGGCATGCTGCCAAATACAATAGCTTTTAGGTCCAAAAACTTGTGATGTTGAATTCACAATGCCTGACACCCCTCACTGTTTTTTGTTTTTGCTGAGGAAGATTCACCCTGAGCTAGCATCTGTGCCAATCTTCCTCTTTTTTTATACGTGAGCTGCCACCACAGCATGGCCACTGACAGATGAGTGGTACAGGTCTGTGCCTGGGAAGTGAACCCTGGGCTGCTGAAGCAGAATGGGCCAAACTTAATCACTAGGCCACCAGGGCTAGCCCTCACTGGTTTTCATCCTGCATATCAACTTTCTCTTCCTTTTCTTGGAAATCTACTTTATTTTATTTTTCGTAGAAGTATTAAAGTATCCAATTTGATCCACCATACACGTCATCTGTATATTTCTAACTCTCTCCTTTAAACTGCAATATTGATTCATACAGGATTTGCTTTATCTAAATGATTTATACTACTTAGAATATTAGAGTATAGGAAGTCCTGCCCATGGAAGATGTCATCTAAAATATTAGTGAAGAAGGACTCAGCGATTTCTGATGCTTCTGCCCAGATCTTTCTCCTCGCCTCTCTGTACCATGCTTTTCTGTGTGTCTGCTACCATGCTGTGGTTATCAGGGATCTATCACTGTGTGGAGATGGTGGTATTCACCTGAGTTGTGAGAAAACGATAGTGTGAAATCAGAACATATCCATGGAACCTAGGAGATTTCTCAGGAGCTGGCAGAAGCAACTACCAAATGACATAAAAAATAATAATCACAACAGATACATTGATCATAGCTCACCTTTATGGAGAATACCGGAAGATATTGTATTAGGCTTTGATATTTTACTGCATATTTTTAAAAATAAAAATGGCAAGCAATAGGATATATTGGGGAAAATGAGGAAGCCATTTGGTATAAACCTAATTCAGCCTGACTTTGTCTTTCCAAAAGGGCCTGACTGAGGCCGTTGAGCATGCATTGTATATCTGCTGTAGACATTCCCTATGGCAAGAGCAAAGGCCCTTGAGATAAAGGTGCAACTTCCCTCCCCCTCCCAACGTTGGCATTTCCTTAGGGATTAAGCATCTTTCCTTAGGCTAGGAACTGATTGCTGCAATCATCTGTGACCACCCAGCTCGAGACAATAGGCTTGCCTCCTGCTATGCCCTCCGAGATAGGAGACCCACTACCTGCTGTGTCCATCAAGTGCTTTGCCGACAGGGCAATCTTGTGACTATTGTGGGAGGGACATTTCAATCATATGTGAAACGTCCTGTATGGGGGTATATAACCATTCTGTATACCTCACTTCTTTGGTGCCCTTTCTTCCTTCAGGAAAAAAGGCCCCAGGCCATGGTCCTCAGATTTCAGCTCAGAATAAACTCACCCAAATTTTCATTTATAGATTGTTTATGGATTATTTTCGTCGACATTTTCCAAGCTTTGATTTCCCTATGATACAATTACTATTGAATAAAGCTGGAAAATTTTGATAAGATTTATAATTGAATCCCAGTAGTAGCTGATATCATATCTTGAAGACATGGTTTAAAACATGGCAAATATTAGTCCAATCTCCTCTCAAGGAAAAATGGTTTTCTCTACACTTTTGCACCTGAAAATCAGATGGGAGATGCAGATGTTTATAATTCCAAGCTATCTTCAGCCCCATCTAAATAGCCCAAACAACACACTATTTTCCTTAATCTTCACTTTCTTTTCTTTATGCCCTTGAGATAATGCTTGTCTTGGGAGTTGAGGCCCCAGAAATAGTTGTATAACTTCAACTATCCACTTCTTATCACCTACAAACTATGAGCCAATTCTGTTCTTTATCCAGCGTACTAAAAGGACTCTTTTATTTCCATCTTTAAAGGAAGATGAATGTGTTGGCAGACTAGTCATCACTGACATTAGGAAATAGGTATTCAAGTGAAAAATAATGGGGAAGGTGAAATGTGCGACTATTTCAAATGAGACTGGACAAAGCTCTGAAGATAGTGCTGAAAGGAACAATACAGTATTGTCACTAGGGCTAGATCAGGTGACCTCTCTGTAGTGGGTCCTTTTCACCCCTGCACTCACTTCTAGGATCCTATTATGATGGAAATTGACTTAGCAAATGAGTTCCAAATGCAGCCACAATTTAAAAGTCCTTTCATAACTGCTTCTAATCAGGCCATTTGAAAGTATAACCTCCAGGTAAGTTTCACCATCTATCTCTATTATAGGACTTACAATTATTATTAAAAAAGAATATTTTCTGCATATTTTCCCTTATCGCACGATATCATGAAATTGTACCCATCTCTGGAGACTAACTTGTAGTCTGCACATTTCACAAACTAAAAA
The DNA here is from genome assembly GCF_041296235.1 of Equus asinus. Taxonomy (NCBI): domain Eukaryota; kingdom Metazoa; phylum Chordata; class Mammalia; order Perissodactyla; family Equidae; genus Equus; species Equus asinus. The sequence continues at coordinate 22,377,084 of NC_091791.1, forward strand.
TGTACTCCTGCTTTTCTTTTTCATGCTGAGAAAAAAAGAATCTTATCAAAAAACAGTTGTTTACGATTTGAGGTCGAATGTGCAAATAATTTTTTAGGAAACATTAAAATGTTTAATAGGAGAGCAATAAATTTCCTTTTTATTATATATGTAAGAAACATCAATAGGAGCCAGTTGATATACTCAGCATAAAGAATAGATGTCCCCCCAAAATGAGAGTCTAAAATCCTGTAAATTTCATGGAAAGGGTAGAAAAGAGCAGATCTACACAGCAGAGTCACTGGGCAGCCCTTTCAGTGAGCCAAGGGTGACTATTTGGAGTCCCATCAAGAACATTCTTTTATTTTTGTCTTGACAACATCTTATGCTACTTATGCTTCCCTAACTTTTTCAACATAAATTATTTCTGTAGCATAAGAAAGATGAAAAAATTCCTAGCCAAGCCCAATGAATGATCCACTGAATTCTCTTATTTTTTTAAACAGTTTTAGAGATATAATTCACATAGAGATAGAATTAGCCATAGAATTCATCATTTTAAAGTGCACTTTTCAGTCATTTTTATTATATTCCATTCACAGAGTTACGCAATCATCACTACGATCTAGTTTTATAACATTTTCCTTATTCCAAGAAAGAAATGTCACACCCAGTAAAGAAATTCCCCATTTACCCCTTCCCCTAACCTCTAGCAGGCACTAATCTACTTTCTGTCTCTGTCCATTTGTTTTTTATGGACATTTTGTATACATGGAATCAGAAAATATGAAGTCTTTTGTAACTGATTATTTTCACGTGTTCAAGGTACATCTGTCTTGCAGCATATATCAGTACTTCATTCCTTTTTATTGCCAAATAACATTCCATTATATAGATACACCATATTTTGTTTAGGCATTCATCAGTTGGTGGACATTTGGGTTGTTTATCCTTTTTTTGTTATTATGAGTAATTCTGTTATGAATTTTTGTGCACAAGTGTTTGTATGAAAATATATTTTTAATCAATTTGGGAATATACCCAGGAGCAGAATTGCTAAGTTAAATGGAAACTCCATATATAACATTTTGAGGTACCGTCAAATTGTTTTCCAAAGTGGTTGCACTATTTTACAATCCCACCAGCAATGTATGAGGGTTTTAATTTGTTCATATCCTTGCCAACACTTGTTATTGTAGGTATTTTTAATTTTAACCATCCTAGTGGAAGTCAAATGGTATCTTATAGTTTTCATTTGTATTTCCTTAATGAGTAATGATGTTGAACATCTTTTCATGTACTTATTGACTACTTGTTTATCTTTGGAGAAATGACTCTTCAACTATTTTCCCATTTTTTTAATTTGATTATATGTGTTTTTAATTTTGTGTTACAAGACTTTTCTATATATTATGAATATAATCCCTTATCAAACATAAGATTATAAATATTTTCTCCCATTCTAAGAGTTGATTTTTCACTATCCTTTGAATCACAAAGCTTTTTAAGTTTAGTGAAGTCCAATTTATCTATGTTTTTCTTTTGTCACTTGCTTTCGAGATTCTCCCTCTGTCTTTGGTTTTTCACAGTTTGTTTATAACATATCTACATGTAGAGCTCCTTGAGTTTATCCTACTTGCAGTTTGTTAAATTTCTTGAAGATGTAGACTAATGTTTTTATCAGATTTGGGAAGTTTTTGGCCATTATTACTTCAACTGTTCTTTTTTCCCCATGGTGTCTCCTCTCCTGGGACTCTAACTGACTATATTGGTACACTTAATGTTGTTGCATAGGTATTTGAGGTTATTTTCATTTCTTTTCTTTGGTTTTGAAATCTCTCTGTTCCTCAAAGTAGAAAATCTCAATTGACTTGTCCTCAATTTTGTTCTTTCTTATACCAAATCAAATCTGCTGTTGATTCCTTATGGTGAATTTTTTATTTCAGTTATTGTAGTTTTAAAATCCAAAATTTCTATTGGCTTCTTTTAAAAATCATTTTTCTTTATTGTCATTGTCTATTTTGTGAGACTTGGTTCTCATAGATTCTTTGATTATGTAGACATGATTTTTTTTAGTTCTTTAAACATATTTATAATAGCCAATTTAAAGCCTTTTTCTCATTTAAAGTCTGACACAAGGGCTTTCTCAGCCATTATTTCTAGTGACTTCTTTTTTTTCCCTGTGTTGTGGCCATACTTTCCTGTTTCTTTACCTGTCTTTTATTTTCTTTGAAACTGGACATTTTAAATAATACCCTTCCCCCTCCAGAGTTGGTTGTTGTTGCTATTTGCTGTTGTTTCTATTTTTGCTAATCTTTTGTGTAGTGAGTTCCTTGGACTAATTATGTAAAGTATGCATTTGCCGCTACGTGTGGTTACATAAGCCTCTGATCAGTATCCTTAATAGTCAGCTAATAACTGGACAGAATATTCCTTAATTGACTTAGCCAGAAAGTCTCCCAGCATTTCTCAAGTGGCTGTGTGCCATGCTGGGACGTGCCTTCAGAGCCCCAGCAGTTCACAACTCTGTCTTAGCCTTAACCTCCTGCTTGTGCAGAACTTCAAGTCAGACAGAAATGAGAGATTAGGACTTTCTCAGTTTTCCCCAGGAATGTCCATATCCCAACACACGTATGTGGCCTTTAAGATTGCAAGGAATATGTTGGAGCTTTTCAAATTTCCTATTGGATCTGATTTTTCACATCTTTCTTTTAAGCTTTTTGACAAACCTATTATTTGCCGCAACTTATATTACCACTTCAGGCAGCTATGATGTTAAACAATTTTCACTTTTCTTTCTTTTTTTTTTTTTTTTTTTTTTACAAATTCTAGATATGAGCCTTTTTCCACTGAGTGAGCTCTGAGTAATGGCAAATAATGACAAGCCCTTGAATGGGGCATTTCCGGGTAGCTGCCAGACAAGTCACATGGGGACAGTACTTTGGGGATGGGATTTTTGAAAAACTCGAATCCTGATATTCCCTTTAATGGCTAAGAGGCAGCTGATTTTTACAACTTCCACATTTCTGAGGCTACTCTTTTTTAAGGCTACGGCAGAGCCAGAAAGAAACTGTTAGGATAGGGAAAGTTAAAACACAACAAATTTTCTGTTTTTACTTTAATTTAGTCTTTTTTCTTCAATAAATACTACTCATACTTTTGCAAGCATTTATTAATTTTCATAATCCTCAAACATTTTATTTTGATGGTACCTGCCTTTGTTCTCATTGCTTTTATGGGCACAGATTTTTCACAGGCCCTTATTCCACTATTTTGGAAGTTTATCATAGACTATGGGACTCTTAATTTCAGAGTTTCAATATCACTTTGACTATCTGGATCACCAAGGGGCCCAGAGATCTGTTAGTCCACCTGATGACTTTCCTGAGATCCTTAGGGCAATAGACCCATCTCCAGTTGTTTTTTAGTTCAACATGGGAGCATAAAAAATTTCCCTAGGCATTATTGCAATTATTCTGAATCCTCTCATCTTTTGAGGACGACACAAAATGTCAACATTTTACAACCCCATGGGAAGACAGTAAATTATCACTGAGAAAAATATTGGTTAATAATATTTTTATTATTGCTGAGATTATCAAATTATCACTGAGAAAATTATTAGTTAATAATGGGAAAAGTACAAATCTTGCTATTTCTACTCTAAGAGTTGTACTTTAAGTAGCCCTACCATATTTCTTGCTTGGATAAATTTTGTTACACTAGAGAATGTGATTGGTAATGAGCCTTTGAGGTGAATAATTCAAAATTATAAAAACATCCTATTCACTAAAAAAGCATCAAGGTCCAGGCTCCTGCTTTGGTAATTATACTCTAATACATACTATTCATTATGGTAACAGTCCTTTCAATGCGTTTGCTACAAGTCCATGAATATCTGTTGATACTCAAGGGTTGACTTCCAGTTAATTATTGGAAGCTGTCATTAATGTAACACGTTATATTCCAAGGTATCTCTAAGTATGGTGAAAAATTCTTCATGAATCTCTTCACCTGTGAGCAAGATGCAGCCTGGGATGAATAATGCTAGGATGTTATTCTAACAAGAATTTGATTTTAATGATCACATGCTACACAAATAAAATAAGAGAAGCAATGGAATTATCATTATTGAAAAAACACACACGTTTCTGACGCAAGCTATTTTCTTGAGGACCTCTTTGAAGATCTTTACAACTTTGAGTAGAATAAAAAGACAATAAAGCACAGTGTAAAAGAGAACATCAAGAAATTAAGTGGCTTCTCCATATGTTTAATTTGTAGTGACTTTTTAGAACTTACCAACCATTGCTTTGTAAATATTCTTTTTCTGTTCAACATATGCATCTAAGTTTCACAAGCATATTACAAATTTATTAAAAGATGTGTTCATGTTCTTTGGTGTTTGAATTCCTTTGAGAGTAATCAGAACATCATACACTCTCAAAACCAGTTTCTTCGCTAACTAGAACTTTAAGAAAACAATCAGATAAAAATAAAAATAATGTGGACTAGTTAGATAGTTAGAAATATATATCCTATGCAACCTAGGTCCTGAATTAAATTTAAATTATGCTGAAATGCTCCGATTGGCATACCGTCATGGCTTAATCAATACTACAGCTCATATTACTATTATCCCTCGGAATCATAACAAATTTAAACAAGATACTTTCTATACTCTTATGAGAATTACCAAACATAAAACAGATATGCCTCACTTTAATCATCAGATCTATTGTCTTGCCTAATTTCCCCATAGTAATTGCATTTATTGCCCTAAAATATCCCATAGTGGGCATGGCCACTCTCACTGAATGAGTAATAAGTTAAAATTAAATTAAAATTTTTGCATTTACATTGGCTTGATGAAATATGATACCCTTAGTTAACATAGTTAATACAGCACAATACATGTTAAAACAGAGTCTTCGTGAATTGGAAATCCATTATGTAAGACCTATTTAGAGAAGCAGTGATTATGCCCACTGTTTTGACAATTATAAACCCAATTTCATCTGTTCTTACACCTGGCAAGAATGAATAGCACCTCACAATCTTAATGTTGTGGTCTCACCGATTAGGGTCCCCATATTCAATATTATTGCAATAGCTAATCCCCCGTAATCAGAAACTAGCAAATACTCAGTAGTCGTGTTCTGTTGGATGTCTGTTTTAACAGCTTCTCAGCTACAGTTTGCCTTCTCCTTCAAAGGGACACATACGCCTTTAACCAGCCACCCTGAGGCGGGCAATTAACTTAGAACAGGGAAATTTAAAAACATGAAAAGTCCATGAAGGCAATAAAGTACTTAGATCCAATTCTAGGCTGCACATTTTCAGTAGGAAACATTTAGTGCTTTTCCCCCTCTTTTGCCCAGATCTTTTCAGGGCTTCATTTCTGAGGGCCATCAAGACTCATTGCATGGTTTCAATCATTGTCCTCATTGCTGACTGGTGAAAATGGTGAAGTGAGAGCACAGAGAAGGCTGTTATAACTAGGGATCAGGAGAGGAAAATCTACCATCTCTATCCATCGGCACCTTTTATATTTTTATTTTTCATTATTATTTTTTTGGTGAGGAAGATTGGCCCTGAGCTAACATCTGTTGCCAATCTTCCTCTTTTTGTTTGAGGAAGATTGTCACTGAGCTAACATCTGTGACAATCTCCCTCTATTTTGTATGTGGGACATGGCCACAGCATGGCTTGATGAGCTGTGGGTAGGTCCACACCTGGGATCCGAATGCATGAACCCCAGGCCACCGAAGTGGAGTGCGTGAACTCAACCACTACACCACCAGACCAGAACCCATCAACACCTTTTAAATATCTATGAAGACTCAAACAAATCTCCTTGTAATAACACTATTTAGTTTCTAGTGGCAGAATAGTTGGGAATGATCACTGCCTCTAAACCCTGCTTGATGATCAATTCCTGCTCTCTGACCTGCTGGCCAATTTCCAAACATGATGCAAATAAACAAAGTAAGAAGTATTTTATTTGACAATTGCCACCAGAGAGCTATATATCCAGTGAGATGAAAACACGGAAAAGGAAAAAAAAAAAGCATTTCCATGAGTTTGACATCTGTGAAAGGCTTCCTAGAGAAGATAGTTGAGCAATACTTTGAAGAATCAGTAGGAATTCACCTGCTTTGGAAGGGAGGAATTTGGAGCATCAGAGTGGTGTGAGAAAAGCACAGGTAATTGGTAAACAGCAAGGAATTTGATGTATCTGGACATCTGTCTGTGACTTAGGGGACCAGTGAGCAGTAGGTGGTTGGAAAGGACATCATGAGAGCCAGAGGAGCACAATTAAACTGTGAGCTTGATTAGGGCCGCGGCAAAGGTAAAAAATCCAGTATCAGTGGTGCCCCTGGTGTTGTCTTTAACCCTGGACAGCTTGGTGGTACCTGGTTAGCCCATCCCACTAGGGGAGAAATCTCTAGTGAGACCAATAAAGGGTTAAAACCCTTTGGTGAGCCATCTTTCTGTCTGCCTGAAAGTTTTCATGATGGTTGTCTAAATGGGGGGCCCTATCTACCACATGAATGTAGGATTCTGCCATTTTCTTAGCACCTCCAGTGGGCCTCCAATGGGCCAGACTATGAGTGAAGCTCTAGCTCTATTTTAATGGCCCTCTTCCCCATAGCCTTGTGCAGTAAAAGACATTTTAAGAAAGGTAAAATGATTTCAAGGGGCTTGAAAATGTAATGGTCTAGGGAAATTCTTAAATGAATCAGAAGAAATTGAAACAAGAAGTGAGAAGGGAGGAGGGGATAAGAAGAGTTGAGTGTGAAGCTGTTTGGCTTCAAAGTTAAAACTGTGATTTAGAATTAAGCTGGGAAATCTTTTAAACCCACCTGAATCCTTGGATTTTGTTTTTTGTCTTTTATATATTGTGTGATAGTAGGAAAATTAATATCCTTAAACCTTGAGTTTTGTTCATCCCTGTACTGGAGGATAATATTAGTACTTATGCAGAGGATTATGCTGAGTCCTTGATATAAAACATACAAAATAGCTATCTCAGTGTTTAGTGCAAAAGAAGTAAACAAAATTGATCACTTATATAACTTGGTTTGCCACCTGATTTCTTCCAATAACAATGGGAATCTTTAAAAATAGTTCTTCCAAGAGGGAGACTAAAACACACAAACAAGACCTCAAAATGCTTGTGACTGGGGCAGGCCCCATGACCAAGTGGTTAAGTTCATGCGCTCTGCTTCGGCTGCCCAGGGTTTCATTGGTTTGGATCCTGGACACGAACGTAGTGCCACTCATCAAGCCACGCTGAGGAGGCATCCCACATGCCACAACTAGAAGGACTCACAACTAAAATACACAACTATGTACTGGTGGGCTTTGGGGAGAAGAAGAAAAAATAAAAAATAAAATCTTTAAAATGCTTGCGGTTGATTCTCACTTAGTTTCAGCTCATTGATGGCACCTGTGTGCAGAGACATGAGCGGTACCTGCCTCTGTGGGAGAGGCTCTTGCCATTCACCTCCCTTTTGGTTGCTTTCTTTCCTTCCCTTCTTTCTTGAAGCTTAGAATGCAAGTAAATCCCATTAATACAGGCTATTTGATTTTAAATCTATTTTGTTCATCTTTCTTTGAATAAATCATTTCTTTCAATAAGTGAAGTGAAAATTAACAACAAAAGATTGCTGGAGCCTGCCTAATGGGATGATGTTAAATTCCCCATGAGTTACGTTACCATCCTCTACGTGGTCAGGGGAAACAGCGAGAGGGTTTAATTGAAGGCAAGCATATTTCTCTTGGAGTAGTGTAAAGCTTGGGATAGCACAGCACTGTGCTTTTCCATCAATAATTTTGTTCCTGCTTACAAAAAGATGACAAAAGTCAAGGAGAAGTCTATTAAGAAAATTCTATTTCCTAAAAGAAATTTTATTTTGTTTTTAAAGCATTAAACACTGTCATACTTTATTAAATTTCTGTTAATTATGTTTTTGTCTTAGTCTAAGAACAAAGCCTTATTTTTGCAACATGTCAGTGAATTTGTGGATTGCTAAATCATTAATTAATTAAAGCAAACTGTATTTTTCCTTGTTTTTTTCAGTATTACAGTGTAAGTTACTTGTTTATAAAACACTTGAAGTAAAGCCCGTAAACTTGAGGGGCTTAGTAAACAAAGATAATCTGATTATAAATTTGAAGAACTTTTGCTTTACACTTAAACTTATCGGCAAATAAATTCAACTTTTTGTAGAAATGGATCTCTCTTTTGAGAAGAAAACTTTATAGTGACTTGAGTGAGAAAGTAGAAAATATGCGAAATCGTTAGGCATTCACTTGATATATGAGAGTTGACCTTAACTTTATAGCCTGTGGCTTGTAAGGGGCTAGTAGTGTTAGCATCGTTTGTCAGGGTGAAGGCTTTTTCTTTACTGTTTCTTATGACTTATCGTTTAGACAAATTTTGGTTATCACTGTTGATGAACATTGATCTGCAGAATCTGACTTAGTGAATTAATTTGGACTGTATTAATTAGACTACAGAAATGTCCTTTTCCTTACTTGGAACACCTACTACTTGAGATTTCTTATCACAGTTACATGCATAATTTAGGACTCAGGAGAGTTCCCACAGCAGAAGAATCAGTTCTACCCAACCGAGCATTTGATTCTGTGCTATCTCAGAGTCGTTGCTCATACGTACATGGGTGAACATTTGCCTTCCAAATTGAACAACAATTTTCTGAAGACAAGGACGGTGATGTTACTAGATGACTGAACTGAACTTCTACTAAAAGATTGGCACCTTTGGAAGTTTCTGAGGAAATATGCTCTTTTCTGCTCTGCTTTTGACTGACAGGGTACTCTGTAAAATGATGGCTGAGTTAAGGATGTGGCTGAGGTACAAAATAATTGTTTCAGGCATGTCACACGCAAATTAAGTGAGCTAAGCACCTTCAAATTTAGGATGTGGGCTGAAATGCTAGCAAGGGAGACATTTTATCTACTTTATTACATAGTAGTTTAGTGGATTTTGCTGAAGTGAAGAGATACGCTTTTCTCCCACCTCCTTTTTTTCCTCCTCTCTTCCGCCTTTAGTAAAAAAGAAATGCTGTCAATATCCACTAGATTTAGTGTGCAGTTATGTGCTAAAAACTGAATATGTAATAATTATAAATTATCTGTGGTACAGGATAAGGTACGAGAAGATAAACATGGAGTTGCTTAGATATAGTGCAGTGAAGTAATTGCCTTCGATGTCTGCAGAAGTGTGGGATTCCAAAAGTAAAGGATTGTCTTTAGAAGTTGGAGAACATGGTCACACAAGAGATGATATTTGATTTTAATCCTGAGTAGTGAGTGATCATCTAGTAGGCAGAGTAGGGGGAAAGAAAGCATTCCAAGATCAAGAGGAGCAAGGTCAGACGGGTGAAGTGATTGGACACCAGTTGACGGGCTACTGCAATAGTCAAGATAAGAGACGATGAAAGCCAGGAACTGAGACATGGAAATGGAGGAAAGAAGCAAAATTAATGAGAGATTTTCAGGCTTGGTACCTCTTAGACAAGTTGATAGGGAGAAGAGGGCATTGAAGATAATTCTAAGTTGTCTGATTTAGGTGACTAGATGATATGATTGAGAATACAAGGGCTTGACATTAATGTCGTTTAGGACAGATCTGGTATTTAGTTAGTATGTAATAGTTTGCTTGCTCCAATTTTATATGGATGGTTGTCATTCTGAGTCATCTGGCACCTTTCTGATTGGTTGAAGTCTGTGATGTTCTGGCCAAAAAATATTTTAAATACTAACTTTGGCCCAATATTATAAATTGAATTTGGACACGGGTAGAGTTTGGGATGTCTATTGAATATGGAGGTAAAGAGGTCTAAAGAGAAGTTAAAGATATTATTCTGGAGTTCAGATTGTAACTCAGGACTAACCTGATTCCAAAAGATTAGGTTTTGTAGTCATTAATTTATGGATTGTGGTTGGTGCCATAGTTGTGGATGAACCATATGGGAGCCATGTGTTTCATTCTGCTGAGGAGAGAAGATCTCTTTGCCTTTTACCATTTCCACTCCCTGATTTCCTCTGGATCTGCTCTTTGAGCCACTTTGACCTCCGGTCCCTTGGGCTCCGCTAGCCACTGTTGAATTCATTTGCCCCAATGGTCTGCCATTTTAATTATGTGCTTATTTTCACCATGAAATCATTTATCCTGGCTACACCCTAAACATCTCTTCACTCTCTAATCTGGTTCTTAGTTAACAACTCTATTCTCTGCTCAAAAAGTGACCTTAGGCTCCTCCCCTAACTCCCTGGCCCAAAGAATCCTAAAATCTCTATTGATTCTATCTCTCTGATAGCCCTCCACCCCTCCCCTCCCTTCTTTTGTCCATACTTTAAATATCTTAATTTGGCTTTTTATCAAGCCTCACGTGGAATACTGATATTTTCTCTGAATGAGTTCCCTGCTATCAGTCTCACACCCTTTAATCTATTCTCCACATCGCTGCAGAGTAGTCTTTCTAAAATGCTAATGAAATCATGTGGCTCACTTGTTTAAAAGCCTTCAAATATCCCCATCTCTTTCACCTATTTGTATATCAACAATTCCTGCATGTCCATCCAGCCTCATCTCTTCCAACATGCCCACAGACACACTGTACTCCAGCCATGTCAAGCTATATGAAAATCCCTTAATTTAGGCACTAACACCTGTGTGTTTGAACCCCTCCAGTTCCATTTACATGAAATCTCTACCCCTAATCCCTGTGAATACCACTATTCTATCATTTACTCCAGGTACTATAAATGTAAATTTACCTTTCTACTAAATTCCTCTAAATTTCTGAGTATTCATTTTCTTAATTTTTTGACAGTCAGTGTTTTTCTTTAATTTTGACAAAGTGTTTTTCATTTATGTTACTGCTTTATGTGTCCTTTTTAAGAACTCTTTGCCTACCCCCAAGTTATGAAGATGGTCTCCCGTGTTTGTTTATTCCTAAGAGTTTTATGGTTTTAGCCTTTATACTTAGGTCTATGATCCTCCCCAAATTGATTTTGTGAATGGAGTGAGGTAGAGGTCAAGGTTAATTTTTTTCCTATATGAATATCCAGTTTTTTCAGCACCGTTTGTGAAAAGAAATTCTTTTCCCAATTGATTGCTTTAACTTGATTAACATTTTGATGTCAGATAGTCTGCCAAATTTGCCTTATTTTCTCCAGTTTGCTTTTGAAAAACGCTCATGCAGTTGTTTGTATAATTCCACAAACATTTTAGAATCAATTTGAGAATTTCTGTAAAAATCCCTATTGAGACTATCTATGTTGAATCAATGTCATAATTGTTTTTTGAAATTTTCATTGCCCTCCTGAACACAAAGACTTTTTTTGTTTGCATTTTGCCTGACCTCCCTCCACTGGTCTCTTGAGAATCTTGCTTAATGATATTATCTTGTACTCCTAGTTCTCTGACTGCTCATTCTGATTAATGCCCTTCATTCTTTGCAATTTTTTAAATGTCAACTTAGTGAGCATTTCTCAAAATTATTTCTTTAAACTTTCTCTCTATTAATTGTATCTATTCCATTGTCCCAGCTAGGATAGCTTTGTGAATCACTACAAGGTAAATCTTTAATTCCTAATCTCTCCTATAACTGTATTCCAACTAAATATTGGGCCCTAGGTCAAGAATGACCTTCTGTGGCCGGCCTGGTGGCTCAGCGGTTAAATGCACACGTTCCGCTTCTCCGCAGCCCAGGGTTTGCCGGTTTGGATCCTGGGTGCGGACATGGCACCACTTGGCAGGCCATGCTGTGGTAGGCATCCCATGTAGAAAGTAGAAGAAGATGCGTATGGATGTGAGATCAGGGCCAGCCTTCCTCATAAAAAAGAGGAGGACTGGCAGTAGTTAGCTCAGGGTTAATCTTCCTCAAAAAAAAAAAAAAAAAGAAGAATGACCTTCTAACACTTCAAATTTTAAATATTATGGTCCCCATGCACTATGGATCATGAATTCCTGTAGATTTTACCTTCAGTGCTTTCTCTCAAATTTATATCTGCATTTCCATCTCCACTTAACTCTCCCTAGGTGGGTGATCTCCATGTCTCTTAACTTCTTCCTCTTTATTTTAACTTTGGTCTAACTGCCAGATCAATTTTCCTAAAGGGAAACTCTCATAGTATAGCTCTTTTGAGTAACATCCTTTGATGACTCCCATTACTGGCTTATAGAAGACACAAATTCCGGAGTTTCAAGTTGGAAACGAACTAAGCACACATAATTTCCCTTAATCCTCATGGCAACTATATCATTATTCTAAATCTACAGGTGTGGAAATTGAGATTTAGAGATGCTAAGTGGTTTCCCAAAGTTACAGAGCTACTGAGTGACAGATATTCCCACTCACTCTAAAATGACGTCACTATACTCCTATTTAAGGCAGGAGTCGTAAAGAGGCTGATGTTCACAGTAGGAAAAGAAATATAAATATATGAGTTGGGATTTCTGTTCATAGTTATACTGTGAAATGTAACTGTAATCAGTGGCTGAAGTAAGACTTTTTCTTTTTGTTTCCCTCATCTTTTTTGAATCATGCAAAAGACCTTGAAATTCAAATCCGTTGTCTTTCACTAGTCTCTCTCATTTCAATAAAGACCAAGGAGGCTAGTTCAAATTAACAATGCAATGGTAGGGAGAATTAGCAACATAGATGTATGTATAGCTCATGAATAATCAATAAACTCATTGTTCCCCAGGCTGCTCTTCCCGTTAGCTTTTTTCAATTCATTGTACTTAAGGAGATTTATAAATTATCAAGCAGTGTCTTTTCTCAGAGATATATATTTTGTAGTCAAAGTGGAAGGACTTATGCTTTCCTCCTCTGATCCTTAGTTCATGCTAACTGGGATTAGCCAGACCTGAAAGAAGAAACAGGGGGTCTTTAAAAGATCATAGGCTGATATATTTAAATAAACCTATGCTTTGTAAATATGACATTAAAGGAGCTGGGCTCCAAAGAAGCAAAATGAATCTCCCTCTCAGAGTTTGCCACCTCCAGTAAGAGTCAGAGCTTTCTTTTGTAGTACATAACAAGAGAAATGAAATGAATAAAGTCAGCTGAAATGAGAAAGATTTGAAATAGAGTAACATTATAGTTTCTGAAAATGGATCTATCCTTTGTAAGGAGAGACAATAAAATACTCAAGTAGGAAAAGGACTCAAGAATAGAAATGAAACTTTGCTTATTACAGAGGATCAAGGAGACCTGTGCTCTCTCAAACTATGATATTCTTTTCCTCTCAGAGAGAAAGGTCAGTCTTGAGACTGAAGATATAGGGATAATTGTGCAATATAGACAGCTTTGTAAGTGATGGAAAATGGAAAATAGCCAGATGATAATGAAAGGGAATGGGTTATGGTCTTTAATTCTGGGCACTGGTCATAGTGTGGGTGGATTTGGAGTGGCTTACTAATGATGAGCTGCAAAAAAAGAGAGTGGGTTTCCAGCATCACTCACAAATGACTTTGAGAAGTTACAGAAGTCATTAGCAAGTATATATGTCTATCATAGTACTAAACTCATCACTGCCATTGTGGAGTTTGAAAGAGTCAAAAGAGGGAAAAAGTTAACTCAAAGAGTAGTATGTGTAGGGAGGAAGACTTTTCCTCTATCTAAATGTGGGTTCTTCTGGCCAAAGAACGAATTAAGTTCACGTGAGACAGAATAGCAAGAGAAAATTAAACAAAGCTTTATGAGGAACCATGGCCCGGGGCCTTTCTTCCCGAAGGAAGAAAAGGCACCGAAGAAGTGGGGTGCACAGAGTGGTTATATACCCCCAAACAGGATATTTCACATATGATTGAAATGTCCTCCCACAATAGTCACAAGGTTGCCCTGTCAGCACAGCGCTTGATGGACACAGCAGGTAGTGGTCTGCTATCTTGGAGGGCGTAGCAGGAGGCAAGTCTATTGCCTTGAGCTGGCTGGTCACAGGTGAGCACAGCATCAGTTCCTAGCCTAAGGAAAGGTGCTTAATCCTGAAGGAAATGCCAATGTTGGGAGGAGGAGGGAAGTCAGTTACAGGAGGTTACCAGACAAGCACAATAAACAAATGCAGATTTAAGTCCTTGCCTTCCCCATTGATTAAGAGTTTCTAGAGACAAGGTCATCTCCTTTCTTCTTCCTGGTACAGAGAAGGAGATATCTTTACAGATAGAGATTTCCTTTACAATGTAAATGTCTCTTACAAAGGGGAAGCAAGTTCCACTCCTCAGAGCCTCCTTCCCTGTCTCAGTTTATCAAAAGCAATCAGCCTTAAATAATCCTCATGCCAAAGAGACATATCTTGGGGTGACCAAATCCAGGTCCCCACATATGTAATACATAAAACAATGTTGTACTGACTTTTCCCCCCAGGAAGTAGGTCATGAGTCTCCTCGTGTAATTTACAGATTCCTGAGAGAATTTTACCTTCCCTTCTATAGTTGTGCATCTGGAGGGGTTGCTCCCATTACCATGATGACTGTTAGAACTTCTCACAGCATCTGTTGGAAAAGGGCAAGACTGGCTGTGAGAACTGAGAGTAGAAGATAAAAGTGGTGGTAGAGTTTTCTGTTCTTTTCTCATAAAAATCATGTTCGATATTGCTACATTCCCACTAGACAGAATGGGACAGGTGGTAGTAGTAGTAGGTAGTAGCACTTAGTTCAATCTGAAATCCCTCTAAAACATCCCTGATAATTCAATGCTGAATTTATGCTTAAATACTTCCTAATATGGAAAACTCATTACCTACTAGAGGAGTATGGTCATCTTTCAACTAGACAATTTTGACTACTGAAAAAAAGCCTTATATCAAACCAAAATCCATCTCCCTGTGACTCCTGATCATTGTCTTAGTGTAGCTAAACAGAGAGCTGCTATGTTACTTTCTAATTTTTCACTAACCTTCCAATCCATAGTCTAAAAATACCTACTTTCTTCAGTTATATCTTTAGTAAGATGTTAAACTTCTTCACTGTGCTTGTCTTAATGATATGAACCCTCTCTAATATGTCTATTCTTCCAATATAGAAGCATAACTAATACTATATGTCATTTTAAGTTTCATGCCTTATATGAATTTTCTTATGACCCCTCTAATTTTCATTGGAAATTCTCTTTCACTGAATCCCAAAAAGCCTAGTGTAAGACCTACATAACATAGGCCTTGCTATTTCTAGATATTCAGGGTTATTAATGCTAGTTCCCATAAAATACAACAAATATAAACAAATATCAGTGGCTTTACACAATAGTTTGTTTTCCTTCATTCAAAATCCAGTGTGGAAGTTGCTGGTTGGGTGGGAGTTCTTCTGGGAATCATTTCTCCATTCAGTAACTAAGGAATCCAGGTTCCTTCTATCTGGGTCACTGCCATTCTAACCACAGAGCTTCCATGGGTGTGATAGAAGGAGAATCGACAGAACAGTAAGACCTGGGAGAATTTTCCTAAGGCAAGTTTGAAAATAGTATGTATCATTCCCATCTACATTACACTCACCAAAATTAGTCACATTGCACCATTTAGTCACAAAGTACTTAAATGTAGTTTACATGTGTGTCCAGGAGATAAATTAAATGATTTGATGTATACTTAGCATTGTCTTTGGTGTAGTTTGCCCCTTCTCTCCAAACACATGTGATTCAGTTGGGGAGGCAAATGACCTCAGGACATATGAATGAACAATGAAGAGTAGAGAGAACATCTGAGGAAGTTTTCTGGAGGAAGTAAAATTTGAATTGGCCATTGAAGGATGAGAAAGATAGGTGGTGGGAAATGAGGACAGCACTCCCGGTGAAGTGGCTCACATAGGCAAATGTACAGAGCATTGAAGACATAGGATGCTTTCTTGTTGGATAGTGAATTTCTGAGGATCCTTATACTTAACACAGATTGATCTAGTACCAAGTACAGCACATGCTCCTCCTCAGTAGATAGCAATTGACACATTAATTACTCCTTTCCAGAGGCCCCACCAGAATTAGTATTAAGGCATATTGATGACTTGGAGTTGGCATTACATTTAGTGTAACTACTTGTCATTTTACCTGTACCTTTCATGAAAATGCAGTATCTTCACATGCACCAACATTAAATAAGATGACTGCTTACCTGGCTTAATATAATTTTGGCAGGTAACTCCCGCCAAATATCTTTATATAATCTGATTGTATCACAATTTAAGCTTATCTTCACCCGTAGATTTTACACTCTTTGAAAACAGAGTTTTGGATATTCTAACGTCCTTAGCACAGTGCAGGATATAATAATCATTGGTGACTTAGTGGTTCAAACAAGAATTTTTGACTATGTGATTCTTTGGATCTTTAAACTCCCTGGCATTGCAATTCTTCTCCTTCTCTTTACTTGGGCTTTTGCACCAGAAGAACAAGAAAAACCCTGAATCTTATCTATAAATCTTCCCATCTTTCTCATCTTTACTATTAGACAGTAAAGGAGCAAAGAGCTAAGCTGAAGCAATTAGCACCATAGTTCAGCTCCGGTCCTTCTAAGACATTTTCTGACGTATACTGCAGAACTGAACACCAGCAAATGACTTGCTCATCCCACTCCAGCAACACATAAGCTAAATATTTTACACTTCAATACTTTATTCATGCATTACTCTGCCACATTTGATAGCCTTGTTTGACTTCAAATCTGTTACCATCCCTCTTTGCCTAAGCATTGGGGGAAGCATGATTGCTACTCAGGATCTTGTCTGCCAAGTATGGAGCTTCAATAAGCAAAAAGAAAGCAAAGAAATATCACCTCAAAGCCAATTCATGGCCAATCAGGGTGCTTCTTGGAAACATATTTTAATAATGTTTTTATTTTAAATCTACATTACATTGCAGCTTCAACTGAATGACAATGGACAGGAATGGGTCAATGTAAATTAGACAATAATGCAATTAAACTGATTCTTACTCCCTAACCTGAAATGTACCCTCTCTGATACTCAGAACAGTTAGCTTACTTTCCTTTCATCTTCACAGGGATGCATTATTAAGTATTTTTAAAAAAGACAAAAAGGGCCAATGAGTTCTCTATCTTAGGTTGGGTCACTGAGGCATTCCACTGGAAGACCAATGTCTTGATTTCTGGGGTCAGAGTCTAAGAAGCTGTTGTGTGGAGTTGGGGGTCTATTTTTCTCCACCCCAGAGAAGAGCAAAGATGGGTGTCCTAAGAATGAGATAAATAAAGTGGTTGAAATGTCAGCCTTGCCAATCCAAAGACCAACTATTGTTCTAGGCAGGTGGAGGTAATGAAAAGCCTGTGAAACTAGGGGCTCCTGTGGGAGTAAGATTCCTTTAAAAAGCTACACTTTTTCCAGAAAACAAAGTTTTGAGACTGCTAGAAGAGTTTAGGGAAGGACTTCGTTTGAACCACTCCCGATGGTTTACCTGCTGTTTTTATCCCACTTCACACAGAATAGAAAAAAATTCACCCAACCAAGACATATGAAATCACATCTTAAAGTCTCAATGATTTCTTAAAGCTATTTCCTCTCTTTCCTAAGCTTTGTTTTTCAGTCAGTCAAGCGCTTCAAAAAGGTCTGAACCTTACAGCAATGTTGCTGCCATGAGTCTTTGTCATTACTGCTTCTTGACAGCATTCCTGGGAGGTGGAAATATACTCAATTTTAGAATGTAGATATGGGTAGAATTAATTCTTTTAAGTGTTAAACTTCTCTCTTGGCATATTGGGCTGAACAACGAATTGACTGTCTCCAAAATGAAGGTCAGGAAAAACATAGCCATGATAAATAGAGGAAGATGGAGAAATAGACAAATAGAGGATAAACAGAAGAAGAAAAAGGAAGGAGCAAAGGTCTTTCCTGAAGCAATGAATGTAAGAAGGAAGTAGGACATTTGAAGAACTGTAGAAACTTTAACAGCCTGAAAGTTAAGAGTAAAGAACCTTCAAGAATTAAAAGCTTATCAGGATGTCTAAGTCAAAAAACATTCTAGCCAAGGCATTGAAAATGATAATGATAATAATATATAATACAAACGGTCAACACTGATAGAATGGTTAATCCACCGGAAGGCACAATTTTGCATATGTTTGCATACATTAACTAATTTAGTTCTCACAATGTATCCGTGAGTAGGATGCTATTAACATATGTATTTTACATAGGAGCAAACCAAGTCTCAAGGAGGTGCAGGAACTTGCTTGATGTTACCCAAGTAACAAATAAGTACAGAGCTGAGATTTGAATTCACAGTAGGTTAATTAAATATCTTACTTTTGATGGCCAAAGAGCCACTCAATGCAATCCTGTGAGGGAAAGTGGGAAGTCAGAAAAGCAAAAAAGATAATGTAGTTGTTAAGAAAAAAATAAAAGAGAAACAGTAGGATCAGCATATCTCCTGGCCTGGTGTCATTCCCCTGCTCCAATTACATTTCTGTCCTCATCCAAGAAGTAGAATTTAGAATACAATTCAGAGGAGATAAACTCCAGATTTTAAACCTAGGTCTTTCATTCTAGTACTGGCTCAGATCTTCTTATCTACAGATTTTGCTTTCACACAGATGTTTCTCTTATCCACTTTCTCTACCTTTTATTTCCTTCATATATGAAAACTCACGTGGTCCACAGATTGTTCCATCTCTAAATCAGCGTCTGTCATTCACTGAGTCTTGTCATCTTTCTCTTATATATGTAGAACTCATTCTAGTAAAATTCTGCTTCCTTTTTAGTAAAATTTTTCATCTTTCCTTCTTTTCTCTGATTAACACTCTGATGTCAGGTTGTATTACTTTTAGCTAAAGCATATGATGACACATATATAACAGAAAAAGATTAAGTTTCAAAGAGTTTTTGAATAATTTTGAATATGAAAATATGCAAATAGTCCCCAAACATTTCAAAGAGGGAATTAAAAAACAAAACATTGCATGTTTATTTAAATTTAGTGCCTAAAAGAAATTTAGTGCATTTTAAGTCATCATTTCAACAAAAGGAGATACAAATTTATATTCACTTCTCTGTGTAAAATAACACATAACTCACTTTTTCAAAAACTGGTCTTGCATGGATATCATTTTTGAATACTATACAAAATATCTGGCATAGATTCAAGCACAGGGCAGCAAAAACATTGTGTGGTAAAGAAGTCAGTTCAGAAGGTCCGCAGTTCAGATTAACTGGGCCCTCAGAGTGAGATGGACTGTTTTGTTTAGCTAACAGAAGAGAGAGGCTAGTGGAGAATTATGAGTCAGTAGTTCAGTCACAGGAGGCAGAATCTGTCCTGGTTTTCTAAAGGGTCATCTGTAGAACAGCAATATGAAAATTACCTGTATGCTTTTAAAAATCAGAATCCAGAGCCCCTTCTCAAACTAACTGTTTCATACCATTTGGGATATCTTTGTGCACAGCTGGATACAGAAGCTCAGAAGATGTTTTCTGGGTCTGTTTTTTCTCCCTCTCCACTTTTCAGTATTAACCCACCTAACATCTTCTCCAAACTAACTCTGGAATACTCTCCCTCTTTGTCACAAATTGACTGCCAGGCATGCTTAAGGCTACGTTCTCTTGGATTCATATCCAGCAGAAAAAGTGAGTCTTCTCCCTCCCAGCCTTTAGAAAATCACTGCAATGGGAAATGGGGAACCCTGTATCTCTTTTAGATATATCAATGACAATTATATTTTGTGACATAGAAATATGACTGATGAGAATTTGGAGGATGAGCTTGGAAGAGGGAGAAAAGACTGGAAATTTGTGACCATTGAAATAACTAGGTGAGAAGTGAAGGGAGCCTGAATTAATAAGTGGAAGTGAAAAGAGAGAGCTGGCAACAGAATCAATTTTAGAGGAATAGTTTCCACAATTTGTGGCTGATTGATTGGATTTAGGTGTAGCAGTAAAGGCACATTTCTAGATTTGGCAATGGGTGGATTTAACTTCTAGGCCCAATAGTTCAGATAATTTTATCAGACTTTGTCTCTTGTATCTCTCACCTCCTCTTTCCATTTTTTTTCCTTCTAGAGATGGCTATCCAACAGCAACCATAGGACTCCTGGAGATTAGATTCCTCAAACTAATGATTCCGGGGTAAATTATTTACATCCTAAACTAATCCTTCAGTGAAATTGTTTATGTCTATTATGTCAATTCCCCACAATGACTCTAATGCCATCTTGAGCACAACACTCTGTTGAGGGAGGGGATGGTTACATTGTGCTCTTCATCAGCCCGCTTATATCAGATGCTCCTACTTAGGGTAAGTGGGGCCCTATGATTGAGACATCCACCCAAATTACAAACAACTTCACTAAAGAGATTGTAAATTCCAGAGCAAACCCATTCCAAACCAATTCCAGATTTTTATTCCAATAACAGTCTTTATCTGTGCTATAGCTGGAAAACTAGGGTATAAGGACAGTGGGTCAATGAACCAGGAAAATTGGATGGAAAGGACAGATATACTCAAGGCTTCTCAATGAAATATGGAAGTCAAAAGGGGATTCTGAAATTAGATGTCAGCATAATCTTAGGAATAAAGATTTATGTAGGATAGCAGTCAGGCTTTTCAAAGCATAGACACACATAGATGATCTTCAGTGATGGGGGAAGAGCTATTTTAAAGTGTGCAGAAATATAAAAGAAAGTCATTTTAACAGGAAAATCTGAGTTCCAGTGCTCTGAAGAATGGTTTGTATCAAGACTTAAAAGAGAACTGGTAAAGATAACACAATATCATTTGGAATATGACTCAGGTTCAAGTAACCATCCTTAATATTGGTTTCCTCAGTGAGTTTATTTTCTGATAGGGAATTTTTGACTGTTTGATATCACTTAAAATTGAGCACTAACACTGGTCAGATTTTCACACCAAGCCACCGTGAGTGTTGTCGGTTACCCTCATATCCAATCCGTATATGATGTCCTTCAGCCCCTGGTTCAACTGTTTGGCTAGAGTGGCAAGATTGGCTTCATTCTTTGGACATAAGCTCCATGTGCTGTTGGAACTCACTCAGGAAAGATCAAGTTAGGGCTACTTTCCTGAGGCATCAAGGACTTCTCCTACAGAAAAATCAATCCTAGGTAGATCAGAAACCAAGGTGGGTGATCAATGATGATCACAAACTGAATGTTAACGTTTACATTTCACTTTCCACCAATCAAGGCTCTGTGTTAAGAGCTTTAATGTTTTATCTTGAGAAACATTCACAACAGTCCTATGAGGTAAGTGCTACTGTTATCTCCACTTTATGGATGAGGTACTTGAGACACCGAGAGATTTAAAAGTAGCCCAAGTGTAGACAACTGAGACAGTATCAAGGGTAACAAAGTTGTGCTGAGGTAAAAAGTCTAGTTCTAAAGTTGCAACAACTGAAGATTTCTGAGCTCAATAGCAGCAACATGACTTGAAAATCACATAAGTAGTGTAGGGGAGGAGGACATGTCCTCTCCCCAAATGGGGGTTCGTCTGGCTGGAGAATGAATTAAATTCACATGAGACAGAATAGCAAGAGAAAATTAAACAAAGCTTTATGAGGAACCATGGCCCGGGGCCTTTCTTCCCGAAGGAAGAAAGGGCACCGAAGAAGTGGGGTGCACAGAGTGGTTATATACCCCCAAACAGGGTGTTTCACATGTGATTGAAAAGTCCCTTTTACAATAGTCACGAGGCTGCTCTGTCAGCACAGCGCTTGATGGAAATGGCAGATAGGTCTGCTGTCTCAGTGAGCGCCGCAGGGTGGCAGGTGTGTTGCCTCGGGCTGGGGGGGGGGGGGGGTCACAGATGAGCACCGCAGTCGTTCCCAGCCTAAAGAAAGATGCTTAATCTTTAAGGAGATGCCAACGTTGGGAGGGGGAGGGAAGTCAGTTACAGGAGGTTACCAGACTAGCACAATAAAATGCAGATTTTAAGTCCTTGCCTTTGGTATTGATTAAGAGTTTTTGGAGAGTAGGTCATCGCCTTTCTTCTTCCTGGTACAGAGAGGGAGGCGCCTTTTACAGATAGAGATTTACCTTACAAATGTAAACGTGTCCTAACAAAGGGCAAGTTCCATTCCTCAGAGCCTCCTTGCCTGTCCCAGTTTATCAAAAGCAATGAGCCTCAAATAATCCTGATGCCAAAGAGACATATCTTGGGGTGGCCAATTCTAGGTCCCCACAGTAGTTTTCCCAAAAAGTAGTTTATATCCTCTCATGTGATCATTTTAAGATGATCGACTGTCACAAATCCAAAAGGGATCACATCCTGTTTGGCAATGAAACTCTGAGGAATCCCATCGCCTCTGGCTATGTGCCATACTAGCACTCTTTGCTGTAGTTTAGTGATATTCACAAGTAACTCAAAGATGAAACATTTCCAACATGAAATATAATTCTTATTAAATTCCTTTAAATGGTGGTATTAATTGGAATTGTATTATCTGATTGAAGTGTCACGTATTTCCCAATTTTGCTAAGAATCACTTAGAACCTCTCCCTACCTTACATGCTCCATCTTTAAATGACACATTTGATAATACTGTAGTATTTAAAGTGCTCAGAAAGGCACTCAGGGACGTTAAAGTTTTCTAGCTTCTATCTTAGCTTCCATTCCTATGAAATCAAAAGATACAAGCTTCTGAGAAGCAGCATCCTTCAGGTGACATGTAGATCAAAATTATATTCCCAAATGTTTATATTTCTGTAGGAAAGACTTTTAATCAAATATACATATAAGACTCCATGTGTTTAAGTGAACTCAGAATTTTGACTTCTCCATAGACGATTTTAGTTGAGAGTTTTGTTGTTTTGCCTTTTTAAAAATATTTCATCCAGTGTGTATTTTACATTTAAATTTAAATGTACTATTTTATTTGTTAGCCTTTTTATTTTGAAGTAATCGAAAATTCACATGCATTAGTAAGAAATCGTGGAGAGAAGCTCCAAGCACTTTACCCAATTTTACCTACGGTAACACCCTGCGAAACCACACCTCACTATCACAACCAGGATATTGCCTTTGATATGAAGTGCAGAACATTTCCATCACCACAGGATTTCTCATGTGGGCCTTTTATAGCCTGAGGCACTTCCCTCCCACTTCCTCCCTCTCCTTAAAACCTGGCAACCACTAATCTGTCCTCCATTTCTATAATTTTGTCTTTTCAAGAGTGCTGTACAAATGGAATCATACAGTATACAAAATATGGTTACATTGGCATTTTTCACTCAGCATAATTTTCTAGAAAGTCATTCGTGTTGTTGCATTCATCAACGGTCCATCCCTTTATATTGCTAAGTAGCATTCCAAGGTATAGGTGCACCACATTCACCCATTGAAGGACCCCTGGGATTTTTCCAGTTTTTGACTATTACAAATAAAACTGACTTGTTTTAAAAACTCACTCTGGTGCTGAGTGGAGAATGGATTATAATGAGCAAGAGTGGAAGCAAAGAGACCAGGAGGGAGGTTGTGGTAGTCAACTCTGTGACAACTTCCAGCCGCCACAGTGGGGAGACTCTTTAGTCTGGATCTGGGGGGAAAAGCGACCAGCCAGGGTATGTGGGATGTATAATCTCCCCCCGGCCCACTGCAATTAACCACTCCTGTTTATAATTTCCTCCGTGGAACTATTTCCCTTGAGGCAGAAAAACACAGGCAGAGAGGCCTCTAATGGTCCTTGTTCAAGGCAGACAGGAAACTGAAAATCAAAATGTCGTGTTTAACGGCCAAAATTAATGTTAAAGACAACAACAAAATTTGTAGTAATAAAAATAATTTCCCCATATCAAGGACATGAAAATGCCAGCTGGGTCTCATAAATATGTTTTGGATCATGTATATCATCCTAAAAATTGAAATTAGACTAGAGATGTCTCCCAAGGAAGGCTGGAGTAATTACCAGTCACAGAAACTTATTTTCTTTCTCGAGCTCTAGGCAACTATCATTGCAAATTGTAGGCTAGTCTCTCCTATATCACATGTGAGAAGTGTTAGGTCAATGTCTTAGTGAAATAAATTTTAGGAGAGGCCATATCTCCCGACTAATACATGTCTTTTGTGAGCAATATTATGCTAAAATAGTTTAATAGCAGTTATTATGGAGATAATTCTATACCTCTTTTCTGGTTGCTAGAAAATTGGTGTCTACTGTCTTCGGAAAATTATTTTCTGATATAATTTTGTTCTTCATCCCTGCTCTGGGGCTTTTAAAGTGTATTTGCAGCTACACTCATCATGGGATATGAAAAGTCTGCCTTTTAGAGTTATTTTCACCATCCCCGTGGGGTTTCTCGTTGTTCTTTATTGTAATCCTTTGGGTTTAATATTATATGTGAGATAACTATGAAGCAAGTTCAACAGCCTCCAGGATTCCGTTAGGTGTTTTGATGGAGAAAAAAGTCTTTCCCATGTTTTCTTCTTACACATCATCCCAAGTGCAAAACAACACGTCCCAAGTATGAACATTAATTGATTAATAAACTATTGAAAATTTGTATGTCAGGCATAGTGCCATGTTCCAGACAGTGATGAACAAAACTGACTTCTTTTAAAATCTCTTTACCTTTGATTTCCTTATACTGCTTTCAGTCTCAGAGGAAGTTTTCAATATTTTACCAGTGAATGCGCTGCTTGTTATGGACCTTTCCTTTCTAATTTCCTTCATCATATAAAGGAAGTTTCCATATTCTTAGTACATCAAGAATTTTCATATCAGCGAGTATTGAATTTCATCGAGTAAATTTTTGTATTTATTGTGATAATTATACATTTTGTCCTTAATTTTTTAATGTATTTAATTAAACTGATTGACTTTTCAATTGTGAAAACAATCTTAAATACCTGAAACAAAAGCTACTTGATCATAATGCCTTATGAATTACTATTATTATTTGGTGTTATTTAATTTAGCACTTTTGCATGTGGATTTATGGGAGATATTGGCTTTAAAGTTCCATTTTCAAATGACATTGAAAGATTTTTAAATACACAGTATGTTGGTCTCATAAGATCGCTTGAGAAATATTCTGTCTTTTTCCATTCTAACAGAGTAAGTGTAAAACTGGTATTATTCCTTCTTTAAATATTGGTGAAAATCGTCCTGTGAATCCATCTTGACTAGGAGTTTTTGGTTTCATTGTTGTTATATTTTTAAGTTCTTTATTATGAATTTACTTTCTTTAACAGATGGAGATATTCCATTTTAAAAAATTTCTTCATTTGTCAATTTTGACAAATTTTGTTCCTTAAGAAATTTGACCATTTTATATAGAGTGTCAACTTTATTGACACAAAGCTGTTCATGAGATTCTTTGAATATCTTTAATGTTAGTAGAATCTATGCTGATGTAGCCTTTCATTCATTTATTCTGCATGCTTCCTACATTTTTTCCCATCATTTCATTATTTTTTCATTATTTTTCCTGTTTCAATGTGAAAATTTTGTTGATCTAACTTTACTAGTCCTGTCTTCTATTTTCCTATCAAATCTAGCCAATGTTTTATTTTCCAATATTTTATTATTTCAGTTCTAAAATTTTCATTTAATTCTTCTTTATGGGCACTAATTCTTTATTGAAATTTTCCATCTTTTATCCATTTGGCCCAGTCATCCTCTATTTTCTTCAACACATAGTCTTGGTTATTTTAAATTCCTCACATGCTAACTCTAATATTTGTGTCATCTGTGAGTCTACTTCTATTGTATGTTTTTTCTTCATCTTTATAGTCAGTCACAAGTATTCTGCCTCTTTGCATATCTAGTAATATATGTATTTTTTTTTTATTTTAAGGAAGAGATTGTGTATAATAAAAATATAGAGGCTCCAATGATGCCTTCCTCCAGAGATAGCACCCCTCTCCTCTATTAGGTAAAATGAGAGTCTACTCCCCCAATCAATGTGGAATGTATTGCAATTGTAGTAAGATTCAGTACACGTCCAGTTTGTCAGTGTTCCTTATGCACATCCCTCCTATCCTTTTGATTGATAACCTGATAAGTCTCAGTCTTCTCATTCTTGAAAGACAGAAGGAGTTTCACTGATGTTTTGATATTAGTTTTTATTTTCATATCTCCTGTAGCTTCAACTCTAGTTAATATCCCAATGACAATATCAGATGCGTGTCTGAGGCAGACACCCTCCTCACAGTGGGAATTTGCTATGCCATTGGGAAAGATTACAGGAGATTTTACTCTGCTTTTAATGTGGCCCTACAGTATTCCATGCACAGACCCAGGATAGAGCAATGGGAAAACTCCTTGCTGATTCAGCTTTCTCAAGATTTTAGATTATCATTCCAGGTGCACATGACAAAGAAAGATTTGCTTGTTTCTTGTTCCTTCAATATAATATGTCTGTTTGGCTGGATCTGATCCTCGGTCCATGCACAGGATCAGCAAATTCTTTCAGGGAAGAAATCAACCAGGAATATTCAGCTATCTTTGAAAACAGTCTCTTTTCCACTTCATTTAGTCTATGTTTCTTTCATCATTGTCTCTTTCTTTAATTATGATATTTTAAGTTTCTCAGTTTATATTTGTGGCACAATGAATATTCAGTGACTTCTGTGACCTGCTACACCTTACCTAGAAGCAAATACTCTACTTGGACCTTAAAGGCTGATATTTCTCAGGGCTTAAACCAAGGCCTTCTTTATATTCATTAGTTTTTCTATGTTATCTCACCTTCTTCATACTCTTAAATTTATATTTCCAACTGAGATCCCTTTTCTAAGTTAAATATTTTTATGTAAAACTGTTTACTTTGGCTTGGTGTTGGATGTTGTAAAACACCTAAAATTTCCCAAGTCCAGAACTGACCTCACAGGTCTTACCCCTCAAACATGTCCTCTTCGATGGTGTGGGGGATGATAGCAACATTAAATTGTGTGTTAGAATCATAGGAGTTATCCTTGTTCTTTCTCTCTACACAGTCCTCTATATCCAGTGCACTGCCAATTACTGATGATTTTACCACCTCAGCATCTTTTGACTCTCTTCAGTTTACTATATCTGTATTGCCATCAGTATTATCACTCACCTGGAGTGTTGCAGATGCCTCTTCATTCTTGCTTTGCTCCAACTCATTCTTAAGAGATTGACTGTTTTTTTCACGAAACTATATCTAGTTTTGTCACTTTCCTGCCTAAAATTTTTGGATGACTTCCCATTTATTATGAATATGCCCCAAATCCTTTAAAGGCTTTTAAAGTCCCACCTATATATCCAGCTTCTTGAAAGTCCCACTCTTTCATATTCTTAATTTCCATCCACAGTGAAACTAAGCTACTTAGTTCCCAAAGAGATTAGTGTAATTACCCCATACTATTTTGAAACAAGTACGAAGCCTCATGTTATTTCATTGATAAATATGTCAGTATAAATCTCTGATTTGTCTCTTTTAAAAAATCACAAAATAATTTTTAAATTTAAAATTATTAATGATACTCAATATTTTCTTAGCAGAATCAAGTATATACTCAGTCTTTCTCTTTTTCTCTCTCTCATTTGAATTAGGATCAAGATAACATCCATACACCTATGGAGACCCTTTTACTATATTGATTCCCTATACTATTTTTGTCATTATCCATTTTTTAAGAAATCCAACTTATTTGCCCTGTAAAGTCTCCTGCAGTCTGACACTTGCTGAGTGCATCCATATGATGTTGTTTACCATGTTCCCATTTTCCCTATATAATCTCCCCCTATATTAATATTTAGTTTTAGAGCTTTTTTCAGATTCACATTAAATCTTTGGCAAGAAATATTATAGCTGATTTTATGTACTTCCATTGGGAGATATATAATTTACAGTTGTTTCCATTTTTGGAAGCACAATATTTATTAATTAATTATATGCACCATTATTGCTTTAATGCTAGTTTTATCCATTAGATTAAAATTCAACATGTGCATGAAATCTGTATCATACACATGTGTCATGTGTATTCTGTATCATTTACCACTGTAACTAATGTGATCAGCATAATATCAGGCGCAAATAATATTTTCAATATGTATTTAATAAATGAATAAATGAGTGTTTATCTTATAGCCGGCATTGTTAGATATTTAGGACTCTAAACTGATCTTGGTGTGCTGCTTTAAGAGCCCTGTGCCTGTCACTTCCTTAGCTGGGTGTGAACTGCAGAATCCTTGGCATATAATATCTCTGTCCAAACCTGTGCACTAAGAGAGGACCAAACTCTATCATGGCTTCTAGTAGCAGAAGCCCGTATCCCTAGGATGACTCCAGCCCCCCATTATTGCCTGCCTGAGAAAGCCAGTGCTGCCAAGAGAGTTTACTATTTTTTCTAGCTAACACCAGACAATAGTGACTTGATTCCCCTTTCTTAGAACAGTCACTAAAAAGAGCTCACAATTATGAATACTTCTTCTGTCTCTTTGAGATATACATGTATCTTCTACAACTCAGGAATGTCTTTCTAAGGGATCTGAAAGTCATTCCTTTGAAATTCAATCATCAGGAAGGGTAGGGCCTTTGTCTCTCAGTCTCTCTGAGAGAAGAGGATCCTCACTTCAATAATTGCCAGCTAGCAGAGTCACATTTACGGTGACCAATCCTTTGTAGTTTTTCACTTATCTGACTCTGTTGAGCCCCTAATCAGCCCCCACTCCTTCCTTCATTCTCCCTTTAAAAGGCCCAGTCACCTGTTCACAAATTGGAATGGAGCTCAGGTGTTTCTCTTACTGTCAGTAGTTACTGAATAAAATCTGTTTTCACTACCTTAATGTCTGGTTGTGTTTATTTTTGACATGGGCTAAAATTACATCACAATCTATGTTAATAAAGTTCTGATAAGGTTCTAAGTTGATATGATTAACCCTATCCTTTCATGTGCCACAGAGAGCTATAAGCTAATGAAGTACATTAAAGCTCATAAACCTCTGCAATTTCTTCTCCCTGAAGCTGATTGTGGGAATGTGCTCAGTGTGCTTCTGAGCCATGGCATTTTCTACCCGTTCAAACTATGCCAAAGAGCTTTTTTTTTTTTTTAACTCTGCATGATACTAAGCCGACTATAACTATAAGCAGACTGTGGCCTCTTAGAAAAAAAGCTTATGACATGAGAGCCACATTTTGGTTTAGAGTTAAATAAGCTCAGTTAAGTCTAACAGTATTTTTCCCTTTATTCAGCAGACATGAATCATTTCCATAAATGCAGATTTCAGTCCAGTTTTTGTATCTTTATTACTTTTACTTCATTTTCTGTTATTTGAGCCACATACTGTCAACTTACACAAAACTAATTCTTTCCTAACATCCAATTGGAAATGGCTTATACTTTTGCCTTCATTTTCTCAGCCTGCAATAGAAGGTTCCCATATAAAACAGACCCAATACCATACAACTGTAGGGCAATTCTGCATTAAGTTGATAAATCATTCAGGCAGAACTCATTTATCAAAAATACGTTTACTCAAATCAAAGTTGCTTTGTGTGCAGAGTACTAGGTTGGTTATCCGGCACTTACTAAATAATTTATTGAACCCAGACTTGTTTGAATGTACTGAAAAACAGCCCACAAGAAAATGAAATAAAAGTCCGTATTTCTGGGAATAGTATGTTGGAGGAAATGGAATTGTAACTCATCATCATATCTTAGATGCTGAGTTCAATAGTCAAATATTTCTTGGTGTATTTCAAAATATAATAGAATTTAATAATATTTTGTTATAACTATTGATTTAAAAGCAGTTGGTATTGTCCACTACTGCCCATGCCTCCTGCCTAGGTCTTTCTTCTGCTGATGAATAGAAAATGATAACTATCTCACACAAGTGTCTCATATGTTGGTTTTGACCTGAGTTCCTAACTGAACTCCAAGACCTAGGACAGCACTACTTTCCCCTTCTCTCCAAATGCTCTAGTGTTCAAAGAAAAAACAGTTCCCACAATTCATGAGTCACACACAGAGTCTCTGTTAAAACTTGAGAGCTAAGATGTGTCCTGATTTGAAATAGTGGACAGCAATAGGGATCATTCTGCATTTGGACCTGTGGGCTGGTTCTTTGTTCCATCCCCCGCAGGTGGTGTCCCAACAAGTAGAGGTGGACATTTTTTAGGTAAGGTGGCTAGACAATCAGGCTCCAGAGTTGGGCTGCTCTGCCTAATATACGATCCTGTTCACTTCCTAGCTGAGTAAACTTGAACTTAGAACTTTTCTACATCTCTGTTTCCTGTCTTAAAATATAGATTATATATAATCTCTCTATATAACCAAATAACCATTCAAACGTGCTGGATAGGTGTTAGGCAAGCTTGGCTGAGCTTGTTCAACTAGCTTAAAACATATAGTTCAGAGAAATATCATTTCAGTCTATAGCAGCCATAAGAATGCTCCCTGCGGACTTTCAACTACAAAGAATGGAACTGGACAAGAGCCCTGGCTGCTACTCTCTGAACTCCATTCCTCTGTTTGTACTGAGGCCACACTTTTCAGGGACTTCTTCCAGCCACTGACAGAATACAGCAGTTATACTAGGGCAGGCCCACTCCTCTGAGACATAGGGCACCTCTGACAACTGACTTTGGCTCAAGGACTCACAGATGACCTTGCTGGACCTTCCTGGAACTATCTAGTCCACTTCCACCCAAACTTCTCTCTCCTTCTCTCAGGGACAGAGTTACAACCCGAGGCTTCCCTGACTCTCTCCCAATTTCCCCATTTTTTTCTCTAAAACACTTGCATGCTTATTCTGGTCTAGGCGCCTGCTGTTAACACGTAGCCCCTACTGTATTGTCCTTTCTGAGCTGGCATTATTGGGTCTTCCTACCTTCATGTCATGCCCTGTCTACTTCCTGAGACATTCCTGCCCAGGTTAGGACATTGACCAGCAGTTTCCTAGCACACCAAACCACGGGATCTGGGATGAGTGTTGGTGCATAAATCTGACAGCAGTTTTGCTTATTGCGTGGTAGATTTTGGACTGCCAATCAAATCAACTTGAGCTTCCTGCCATATCAATTTGGTCTGTATGACTCGTGCTCTCTCTCTTGGTTTTTCTATCATGGGCCTGGATTTCATATTGAAAGCAACTTCTGGCTGTGAATCCTGGTATACTTAGCTGATTCTTGACATGCTACCTAGTGCTTCAAATCACCTCCTTCTGCAGAGGTGAATTCTGTTCCTGAATTGTCCTCCACAAACTGATGCCTTGTTGCAAATGAATTAGTCATGATTCACGATGCTCCTTCTCCTTTACCAATGAGCTCCTCTTGTCATTTCTGGATTAAATCTCTATGAATATAGAACCAGACTAAAGCTTGTCTGAGTTGCTCATACACAGTGGGTCAAAATGCCAGCTATTGTCAAAGGTTAGGCTTTTGGACTAGTCAGTTTTTCTAGATCAGTCAAGGCTTCCTCTTTCTTTCATTAGGCCACTTCAATTGTTCTCTGCCATGCATTAGAGCTGGGTCTCCATGTAATAATTAAGTTAATACAGAATTTCAAATTCTTTTCTTGTTATCAAGAGGGCTTTGAGGATGGGGGCAGAGGGAGAGAATGGGAAAGCTGGCATCTATCAAACTCAGCTTTTGAGACTAAAACTAATGGTAAAAATTTGCCTGTATCTTTTATGTTTTCTCTTTTCATCTGTTTTCCAGAATCTTCCTGGCAGTGAGATCAAATTGTCAGAGTTTAACTTTACTTTTTATAAAACCTGTCAGCATTCAAACAAAAGCAGCAGGTTTATGTTTCTTCTTTTCCTGATTTTCCTCTTATTTGCAAATAAAATGTGCATAATTTGAAAGTAAATTAGTTATCATAACAAGCTCAGTTACATTTTATTATATTCCATGACTTCAAAAAACGATCACTTCTATTGTCTAAGTAATCATCAGCAAGAGGGTGCCCTGGAATTCATTTTCTGCAATTCTGTTTTCTATCTCTCTCTCTCTCTCGCTTTCTCTCTATCTCTCTTCTACATAAATGCTCTTCGTTCCCACTAGCGACATGCAGGATAATGCAGGCACTCTCCTGGTTATCCTTTGGAAGCATCATCTCTGATCAGGAATCCATGGTGACAGTTAAAAGGGATCACATGGGTTCTACAGGGAGCCTGGGGCAAAGGAGAGTTTGCTGTGCTGACCTCAGAGCCAATGACACTTTTAAGTAGAATTATACCATACAATCCCAGAGAAGCCACTGGGACATTCCTCTAAGCAACTATCATAAACTAAAAAATCAAATAGCTCCGGGGTATTAAAGGAGAGGGAGAACAAATGCCTTAAAAAAAAAGTTTAACCTGAGGCATGTGCTAACAAACCTTGCTGTGAATACAATTATATTGATTATAGGGATTTTGATGAGCATATAGTTGTTATGAAAACCATGGGAGAATTTTCTCTCAACTTCCACTGTGAGACATGCTGCTATTTTTCCTTATCAATTACTTGCTTTATTATGTTATAAACTCTTTACATTTTGCAACTAATTATATCTTACTCTTTGCTTTGGCTTTTAAGCAGCTCTAAGATCATTTCACCCTTTACTTTGGGTTTTTGCAGCCTACCTTTAACATACGAATTTTGAATATCTGCCAATCTTACCTTGGGCTAGGGCTTTAAAAAAAAAAAAAAAACAGGGGCTGGCCCCGTGGCCAAGTGGTTAAGTTTGCGCGCTCCACTGCAGGCGGCCTAGTGTTTCGTTGGTTCGAATCCTGGGCGCGGACATGGCACTGCTCATCAAACCACGCTGAGGCAGCATCCCACATGCCACAACTAGAAGGACCCACAACGAAGAATATACAACTATGGACCGGGGGGCTTTGGGGAGAAAAAGGAAAAAAATAAAATCTTAAAAAAAAAAAAACAAAACATAGCTTGTATCAGTTAATTCCCTCATGTCTTACTTATGATTATCAGAAATATATGCTCTAGGTTTTCATCTTATTTAATTGGATGCAATCAGTATCCTCTTTTTTTCTGATCATATTATTTATTCTAATGCCTTGACAATTTGTTCTCTATGGTTGATTTCTTTGGGAATCATTTTGTTTTCTATTCATTAATTTCTCTCTTTCAGGGTGCTCACTGTCTTCAGTGCTTGGTGATTCTTGGTAGTTTGATCACTTCTGGAACAGTCTTCTTTTGCATGGTTTCCCCAGTTCCTTTTCTGACTTCTTTTGTCATATATCTTTCAGAAATTCCTTACATTCTGGTCTAGAAATAGAAGCTACATTTCAGCATGTTTAGTGTTTTATTTTTCTGAAATACCGTGTGATTTTAGGAGAGATGAGTGAGACCCCCGGATTCTGTCTCTCATCTTGATCGACTCTCTTTTACTCATTGATTTCCTGACTCACATAACAAGAAAGAGTCTATCACTTGAAAGTCTCTGACCCAACCCAAGGGCTATGAGAAAAGCCAAAGATAAGAAGCCCAACAACCTCTCAAAACCAATGGGCTAATCTCTGGATGTGCAAAACTGTAAGTAAGAAAACTAGGGAGCAAGAGCAGGGGGAGCAGGTGCAATTGGCACTCAGCATGAGGTCACTAACTAGAAATAGGTTTGGTCAACTGCATGTGACTCTTAGGGGTCAGTATAATGTCATGGATGGTTTGGACAGCTGTTCCTAAAGGATAATAGCAGACACTAGCCACTGAGACCACAGTGTCACTCTATGCGAGTTCAGAAAAAAATCCCATTGCCATCACTCTTTCTTCTCCTCCCAGATCCTGGAGCAGTTGCTCTCATCAGAGATGTTCCACAGCGCTGGGTGGACTCTCCTGGAGCTTCAGCAGGCGTTTATAGACTCGTTCTCGTATGGGCATAGTGATGATTTTTGTCTTCTCTACACTGGAGAGGGAATGAAGAGTTTCTGTCATTCCTAGAAATTAACTGAGTGTTGGCCATTAAGATTTTTTAATGTGTCTAGTGAAGACAGTTTGAAGAGACCAAGGATTTCAGGGTGTTTGGGCTATGAAAATTGAAGATTGTATTAGGGATAAAACAATAATTATTTCATAAACAAGATAATTCATAAAATAGTCTATGTGAAACCAGAAGTTCAGTTCATGGTGAGTTCTCAACGATACTTCTCATTTTGATTTTAAAAGCTGTATGTTTTGTTAGCTGATTTGAATATTCAATTCTCTCCTTGTTTCCTTTCCATAATAATTGGCATTTTCTGGGGCAATTATTTAAACTCAAAGATGTATCTACAGTGAGCTGGTTGTAATTTTGTGTGAGATAAGTAACAGCATCACACTTCCCTTAAGAATGTTAAAGTGGAGATAAAATTATTCCTTTCAAATGACTCTCTGGCTTTGATCCCAGTCAAGAGTAGTTAAAGCAGAGAGAGTTGGAAACCGTATTCTTAGTCATCGAAATAGATGAATTTAATCTTTATATAGTCCTTTGCAACTTTTAGAACTTCAATACATGTAAGATATTAATTCTTTCCTGGGAAATGGAAATTAAAGAGTTTAAGAAAATCTCCCAATAGGAGGAAATTAGGAGAACATGAAGAGAAAAATGTACTAAGTTCTCAAGAGAAAAGGCATTCAGCAGGTAGTGACCCTGAGATAACTGAGATGTTGGAATTAGCAAAGATTTTATAAAAGTTCATTGTAAATATACTCAGAGAAATTAAAGACAATATTCTTGTAATAGGTGAAAAATAAGGAAAATCAGCAGTCAAAAAAAACTACATAAAAGAATCCAATAAAATCATTTAAATTTAAAAAATATGAAATTAAAAACATACAGGATGAGGTTAATTTCAGAAACAACATGAAAAAGGAAAGAGTCAAATCTGGAATGCAGATCAATAGAAATTATCTAATCAAAAGAACAGAGAAGGATGTAAAATGTTAAAAAAGTCAAAGATTCATAGTCCTGTAAGAAAATATTTAATTGTATAACATATATATGGTTTGAATCCCAGAGGGAGATGAGTAAGAGAAAGAAAAAAATGAGTAAATTTGAAGAAATAATGGACAAACACTTACAAATTGGAGAAGCATAAATTTACAAAGTAAAAATACTTAGTGAAACCCAAAAATAATACTTGTTCTCTGGAAAACAAACAAACAAACAAAATGTTGAAACCAGCCTGAGAAAAATGATATATTACATACACAGTGACTTGAAACATTCCTGTCCTTTCTTTAGAAACTACAGAGATCAGGTGACAATGGAATAACCACTTTAAAGTGTGTGTGAGGGGAGCAGATATTGTCATTTCAGATCTGTATATCTAGCAAAAATGAAAATGAAATAAAGATATTCCTATGACAATTTTTATTCAGAATATCTGAAGTTCAGAAGTTTAAAGCAAGTTACTCAAGATGAAAACTCACAATACCAGAGGATAGCTCAGTTCTTCAGAAAATAAATGAAGAGCATTAGGTATGGTAAATACATCATTGTTCTGGTAATATGTAGAAACGGTCTTGAATTAATAGTCAAAGTAGTGAGAGTTGACAGATCTATATCTAAAATAAAAGAATCGATAAATAAAGGAAAAAATCTATGATATGGAGAAGATTTAATGTTTTCTCTTTTTTCTGGCTTAATATATTATGATATTTAATTGACCATGAGTGGCATTGTTTTTTGGCTAAGGGTAAGTAAATCTATCAGAAAAAGTCAATTCAACCAAAACAACCCATCACCAAAGAAAACACAGGAGAATAGAGGACAGTGGAGGAAAACCTCTTTCTAAGTTGACTCTGTTATTGTGACCCAAACTCTATTCTCTGAGGACTACATTCCTGATTTAGTTTCTGGAAATTCACAAATTGTGTCAGATTGTGCATTCAAGCTAAAAAAAAGAAGAAGAAAAAGTAAAGAAATAATTTATTTTAACCATGTCATGAGGCAACTTTACAGTAGTTTTTTCTTAGAAAGTCTTTGAATTCCATCAAAATGCAGAAACTTTAGAACCAGCACGCTTTTCCCAACTCAAGTGAGGATATACAGAAAGCTGATTCATTCTTGACCACCATCAGGGCCTTCATAAAGAAATTAAGTGCTCAACAACTAATGGAATACATGAATGATTGAAGAGAAGGGAAGAGAAAACTAGAATTAGTAAGATCAGGGAACAGGGCTAATGTTCATAGTTCAGGACTCTAGGACAATCGTTTAATATCATGACAGTCAAAGGTTTAATATCTTGACTTCGATGCATGAAATTGAGGATGATACTTTGGCCCATAATATTGCTAACTCTCAGAATTTAGCTCCAAAAAGGATTTGCGGGATGATGCAGTCTAACCCCTGTGTTTTACATGGAGTGTGAATTTGTATAAAAGAGCAGTGGAAATCTCAGCCCTGTTAGCAAGTAGCCTTGAATTACAGACCTGAGTCTGTGAGGGACATTTCAAGTTGTCTGGGTAGGGAATTAGTGATGCCAAAAACCAGGTTCTGGGTCAATTAAGCTGATCACAAAGACCTTAGTTTCTAAGAATTAAGATGTCTCTATTTTTAAGGAAGAAAGGTTGAGAAATTTTTTTTTCTAAACAATGAAGAATATTTATGCTAGGTAGTGGACTCTGCCCAGATGACTTCTTATGAATGCATTGGCTTTCTAATTTTGGTTATTCTTCCATTTTGAAAAATATTGTCAGTATTTTTCCAAATAACAGAAGCATGTATTCTTTACTCAGCAAATCTACATCTAGTATTTTCTCCTACCTAAACGATATGTGTGCAAGGTTATTAACTGCAGGGCTGCTTGGAACCCCAAAAGACTAAAAATAGTCCATATTTTCATCAATATGATCTTGTTAAATAAATTATGATTCACGTCTATGTTAAATAAACATTTTGTTAAAAATAAGAAAACCTCTCCATGTACTGAAAAAAATATGCTCTAAGACATATAGTTAAATGAAAGAATAAAATGCAGAAGGTTATGTAACATGTTAGCTTTTATGAAAAAGGAAAAGGAATTTTTTATTTATATATGTTTGCATTTGCATAAAGAAACTTCAGAATGTTACAGAGAAAGTAACGGCAGTGGTTAAACGATGGGAGAAAAACAAACTGAGTGGGTGAAGGAAAAATACAGGAACAAGACTTTTGGTTGTATTTTCTTTTTCCTTTAGCTATCAGAATGTACTAAATAGGCAAACGTTATATATAAAATGCCAGTGAGCAAAACATTTCAAGCAGGCGCTGAGTGGTTCATGAGGCCAAGCCCTGATCCACGATCAACACAAAATCTCAGTAGGAAGAGGCTGAGGAGTGTGTGCATTCATGCATACTGTGGCCTGCTTACAGGCGCCAATCCTTTCAAATGCCCTCCCAAGAATCTGTCTAAAATTTCTACTCTTCACTATCAGGGAAGCCAATGGTTCTCCCACAGCTGAACTCATGCCTCCAGGAGTATTTGGCAGTGATGAAATGGGATGTGCTTACTCGACCAAGATGTCATTATCATGATGGACTCTTCCCCATGTCCAGCCCTCCTAGATCAAGGAAGCAGATAAGCCAAGGTCAGACAATGCCCAGAGCTCAGCGGGCACCTGCATTCATTATTAAAGAATTTCCTCTTCTTTGTGTTCTAGTGGCAATGAGAAGAGAAAGATGTCATCATTTAGCACTGCTAAAAATAATTCAGAAGTCACCTCCTTATCTACCCTCCTGAGATGGCACTTAGTAACCATTTGCCTTCTTTTCCCCTCAACTGCCTCATATTGGAGGTATTTATGAGTGTGTGCTCACGTTTATTAAGTAAAGTATATCATGATGGTTACATAACTATTTTCAAATTCCAATTTGACTCCTACTAGAAAAATGGGGAATTTACTTTATTGCTCTAAACCTCATTTTCTCACATATAAAAATGGTAATGATGTCTACACAATAGATGTTGTTGATACAAGTTAAATGAGTTAATGTCAAGAAAGCATCTTCTTTTTTCCTGGATTGGTCTGCCTTAATACAGGGGTTGGTGCAAATTGCGTAATCTACATACCTAAGACTTGGGTCTTCCATTTAGGTGCCCAATCACATTAAGGGAACTTGTCACATCAGTGACTATACTTTGTTGGATATATGTTTAAAAAGAAAAAAATATTAATTTAGATTGGGACATTCTGTAATTGGATGAGAGAGCCATCACTTCTTCATTTAAACCTTTGGTCTAAGGCAGCTAATCTTGGAAAAAAGAGATGTACTTCCTTGAAACTCACAAAGTTGTCACCATCTTCCTTCATTGTAACTAATCTAGACACATTAATGAGTTATCCACTACTTTTCCTACTAAAATTATCCAAATTATATTATAATTTATGAAGGTCTTATCAAGCATTTGCTGTTATTTTCTCTAATTTACAGAAGTGGAAACACACTCATTTGCCCATGGTTACCAGCTAATGGTTGGTTGAGCTGGGAATCAGTTCCAGAAAGTCTGATTCTAGAGTCCTTGTCCTAAACCACAGTATTGCTTCCAGAGAAGATCTGAAATTCTGGAGACTCCAGTAATATTGATTACAAATCAAGTGTTCTGGTCTCACTCCCTGGGTCAGTCCTGGTTCTGCAGACATAGAGTAATGGGGAAGTTTTACCAGGCCATGTTTTGGGTTTCCCTGATTGATTTGCTTGACTCCTGCTCCCGGTAAACATGGAAGCATCGCCCTTCCTGTACCTACCCTGAGTTAAGCCCAAGAAAGTATGCTAGAGAAAGTATTGGAAACTTTTATAGGTTGCATTCAGATTATTCTTTACCTCTATGGTGCTGGTTGCAGCAGAAAGTGGGAGGGGATATTTTATCTGTTAGAAATTGATGTGGGAATGGGGAGGAGAGTTGATCTTGCTTGAGGCTTTATTTTTTAAATTTTATTTATTGAGGAAGATTAGCCCTGAGCTAACATCCATGCCCATCTTCCTCTACTTTATATGTGGGACGCCTGCCACACCATGGCTTGACAAGCGGTGCGTAGGTCTGCACCCAGGATCTGAACTGGTGAACCCCGGGCTGCCAAAGTGGAATGTGCGAACTTAACCACTGTGCCACTGGGCTGGCCCCTATTTGCTTATTTTTTTAAGATTCATTCTGGGCTGCCATTCTCAGATGGAGAATTAGCTTCTCACTAAATAAGTATCAGAGGAGACAGAGAGCCGATGAAAACTCTGGGTTACTTTCCCATTCTCTACCACATCTAGCTATCCAAAATGTCTGGAAGCTAAATGAATTCCAATTACTACCAGCATCTCTGTAATAAGCTGGTGGTAAACCTGTATTCTAGTGTATGAGCAGTATCTCCTAACCCTGAGTTAGTATGCTCTCCAGCTCTGACTTCGTTTCCTCAATTGGACATTCAGTTTACAAAGAGAAAATTCACAGTCATACACACCATTGATGCCCAACATAGGGCAGAAATCCCAAGCAAGGGGCTCGTGCTGCTGCATATTTATGGTTGCAAATCAGGCCCCACAACCATAGCACTTGGCTCTGAGATCTCAATCTGGGTATTAACAGAGATTATTGCAAGTTTCTATGAATATTAACCAGAAGGGGGATGTCAAACAGGTGGTGAATGCATGTAGAAACTTTTCCTCCAGCCTATATGAAAAATGCAAACTCCCGGTAAGAAGATGCCCCATCCCCCCACTTAGCTTCCTTGTGATCTGGGGCAGTACAGGGCTTCATTGGTGAAAGAAAACTGGGGAGCCCTAGGCATGGACTCCTGCAGAGTCACCAGCAGTCCTGGACTTTAAGTGCCACGAAGGCAGGGGCATGGCAATCACTATTGTACCCCCTGCCTATTAGCACAGTGCCCGGCCCCATGTGTTAGTTACCTATTGCTGCATAACAAATTGCCCCCAATACATGGAGGTTTAAAACAACAATATTTATCATCTCACATTTTCTGTGGGTCAAGAATCTGGGTGTGGCTTTGCTAGGTCCTTTAGCTCTGTTTTTTTCACAAAGCTACAGTCAGTTCAAAGCTTGACTGGGAAGCATCTACTTCCTAGTTGGCAAGATTCAGTTTCTCAGGAGCTGTTGGCCAGTGTCCTTATGGACCTCTCCACAGAGCATTTCACAACACAGCAATGTGTTTCATCAGAGTGACCAAGCAAGAGGGCAAGGGAGAATGTACCAGCAAGAGAGACAGTGCTAACAGAGGAAAACCACAGTCATTTGACTGGTAGACAGTTATATATTTTGTCTTCAATTGTACAAACTCATCAAATTGAAGACTCAAGATCAATTTTTTAAAAGGATTATATGGGAACTCTCTGAACTCTTTTTTTTTTTTTTCACTAGAGAAATATTTCTTTTCTTTTTATTGAGTTAATGATAGGTTACCATCTTGTGAAATTTCAGTTGTACATTAATGTTTGTCATGCGTGTTGTAGGTGTACCACTTCACTCTTTGTGCCCACCCCCGACCCCACCTTTCCCCTGGTATCCACCAAACTGTTCTTAGTCCATATTTTTAACTTCCCCATATGAGTGGAGTTATACACAGATTATCCTTCTCCAGCTGGCTTATTTCACTTAACATAATTCCCTCAAGGTCCATCCATGTTATTGCAAATGGAATGATTTTGTTCTGTTTTGCAGCTGAGTAGTATTCCATTGTATATATGTACCACATCTTCTTTATCCATTCATTTGTTGATGGGCACTTAGGTTGCTTCCATGTCTTGGCTATTGTACATAATGCTGCAATGAACATTGGGGTGCATAGGACTTTTGGGATTGCTGACTTCAAGCTTTTTGGATAAATACCCAGTAGTGGGATGGCTGGATCGTATGGTAGTTCTATTTTTAATTTTTTGAGGAATCTCCATACTGTTTTCCATAGTGGCTGCACCAGTTTGCATTCCCACCAGCAGTGTATGAGGGTTCCTTTTTCTCCACAACCTCTCCAACATTTGTTACTATTAGTTTTAGATATTTTTGTCATTCTAATGGGTGTAAGGTGATATCTTAGTGTAGTTTTGATTTGCATTTCCCTGATGATCAGCGATGATGAGCATCTTTTCATGTGCCTATTGGCCATCCATATATCTTCTTTGGAGAAATGCCTGTTCATGTCTCCAGCCCATTTTTTGATTGGGTTGTTTGATTTTTTGTTGTTGAGTTGTGAGAGTTCTTTATATATTATGGATATTAAGCCTTTGTCAGATACATGACTTGCAAATATTTTTTCCCAGTTAGTGGGTTGTTTTTTTGTTTCAATCCTGTTTTCATTTGCCTTGAAGAAGCTCTTTAGTCTGATGAAGTCCCATTTGTTTATTCTTTCTATTGTTTCCCTTCTCTGAGAAGGCATGGTGTCCAAAAAGATCCTTTTAATACTGATGTCAAAGAGTGTACTGCCTACGTTTTCTTCCAGAAGCCTTATGGTTTCAGATCTCACCTTTAGGTCTTTGATCCATTTTGAGTTTATTTTGGTGAATGGTGAAAAAGAGTGGTCAATTTTCATTCTTTTACATGTGGCTTTCCAGTTTTCCCAGTGCCATTTGTTGAAAAGACTTTCTTTTCTCCATTGTATGCCCTCAGCTCCTTTGTCAAAGATAAGCTGTCCATAGATGTGTGGTTTTATTTCTGGGCTTTCAATTCTGTCCCATTGATCTGTGCACCTGTTTTTGTACCAGTACCGTGCTGTTTTGATTACTGTAGCTTTGTAGTATGTTTTGAAGTCAGGGATTGTGATGCCTCCCGTTTTGTTCTTTTTTCTCAGGATCGCTTTAGAAATTCGGGGTCTTTTGTTGCCCCATATGAGTTTGAGGATTCTTTGTTCTAATTCTGTAAAGAACGTCACTGGGATTCTGATTGGGATGGCGTTGAATCTGTAGATTGCTTTACGTACAACGGACATTTTAACTATGTTTATTCTTCCAATCCATGTACATGGAATGTCTTTCTATCTCCTTATGTCGTTATGCAATTCTCTCAGAAAGGCCTTGTAATTTTCATTATATAGGTCCTTCACTTCCTTAGTTAAATTTACCCCAAGGTATTTTATTCTTTTTGTTGCGATTGTGAATGGTATTGTGTTCTTGAGTTCTTTTTCTGTTAGTTCGTTATTGGAGTATAGAAACGCTAATGATTTATGCAAATTGATTTTGTACCCTGCAACTTTGTTGTAGTTGTTGATTACTTCTAAGAGTTTTCCAATGGATTATTTGGGGTTTTCTATATATAAGATCATGTCGTCTGCAAACAGCGAGAGTTTCACTTCTTCCCTCCCTATTTGGATTCCCTTTATTCCTTTTTCTTGCCTGATTGCTCTGGCCAGGACCTCCAGTACTATGTTAAATAAGAGTGGTGATAGAGGGCATCCTTGTCTCATTCCTGTTTTCAGGGGGATGGCATTCAGTTTTTGCCCATTGAGAATGATGTTGGCTATGGGTTTGTCATATATGGCCTTTATTATGTTGAGGTAGTTTCTCTGAACTATCTTGATAAATCTTCTGTAAATGAAAACTATTCTAAAACAAAAAGTTTATTAAAACAATTATTATTTAAAAGGGAGATTGGGTGGAGACTTCAAAACTAATGGTAAGGATTCTTGAAATGTGGCGATGAAACTTTTCAGTTTCACTGAATCCTCATGTAAAACTAAAGAGAAAAACTAGATAGCAAAACCAAAAATCTGGGGGCTGGCCCCAGTGGCGTAGTGGTTAAGTTTGTGTGCTCTGCTCAACAGCCTGGAGTTCACGGGTTCGATCTTGGGTGCGGACCTACACATCGTTCATTAAGCCATGCTGTGGTGGCATGCCACGTACAAAATAGAGGAAGACTTGCATAGATGTTAGCTGACAGACAGTATTCCTCAAGTAAAAAGAGGAATATTGGCAACAGATATTAGCTTGGGGCAAATTTTCCTCACCAAAAAAACCTAAAAATCCATGGATAACGTTTACAACTGAACTAGGAAATAAGGTAACTCCATAAACGCCACAATATGTGTACTAATCATGGACAGCCATGGGGTATTGGTGTCTGTGTGTGAGGAAGAGGCAAGAAGCATCAGGACTGCCATTAGCTAACATGAGAGTAGGAGCACCCTAAAATATCCAGCAAGTATTCACTGGAAAGCATAGCAGGCCTATTTAAGAACAGCAACTGAAACCAGGAAGGGCGTCACCTTCTCTAATACTGGCTGAGGGCAAGGGGCATGCCATAGAAAGATCTAAAAGGTCTGGAGCCTTCCCAGAATGAATGCAACAGGACTCCTAGCATAGGCCCCACCAGGGAATCAAAATTGGGAAAGTTAGGGATAATATACACAAAGGAAAGAAAAGGTCCAGAATATGGTTAAAGAGGTGAACAGATTCAGGACATCCCAGAAAACAAGCCCCCTCCAACAAAAAGCATTTTTTTAACACCAAACAAAAGAAACAGAACCAAGAACTCTGTGGAATTGGAAAACCTTTCCTAAACCAGACTTATTTCTAAAAGTTCAAAAAAAGCTAATTCTACAGAAAAACAAGCAAAGGAAAGTATTAAGATCAAATCTCATACAAAGTCATTATAAGAAAAGAGAAAATCTGGATCAGAATAGGATCCTTACTGACAATAAAATCCTATAAAAACTACAATCTATAGTTTTAAAGTCTGCTGAAGGACATTCAAATTATAAAATCCATGAAAAATCAATATAATTAGAATTGGAGAAATTCAGAAAAGAGACAGAACTCAGGAGAGAATTAGCAAAAAATAAAAATATTTTCAGAAATGAAGAAGAATATAGAAGGAACAAGAGAAATAATTAAAACAACTGATACTACCTTTAGACAATAGAAGTTGAAAGGGAGAAAATAGAAAATAAATCACAAGGAAGGGATGAAGAAAATAAGACGGGCTTGAAATAAAGTGATGCATATTGAAGACAGACACAGAAGATCCACCATAAGGATAACTGAAGACCTGGAAGTGAAACAGCAAAGCAAGGGAACAGAAAATTCAAGACAAATTTCCTGAATTGGGGAAAAAAATTATCTCAAGCTACATATCAAAAGCATACTGCATACCTCAGACTGTCAATCCCCAGTGGCCATCACCAGGACATACTTCAGTATAATTAATACACTTTAAAGAAACAGAAAAAGAAACAATCTTTCAAACAACTGAAAAAAATGAGATAGTGATTTATAAGAGAAAAATAAAATTGTTATCAGAAAAAAATAAGATTATTATCAGACTTTCAGACAGTGCTGCTTTATGCCAGAAGAAAATTGAGTAACATGTCTAAGATTTCAAGGACAGAAAGTGTGAGCCAAAGATTTTATATCCAGCAAAACTGACTCTCAATTATAAAGGGCATGAACAAACTGTTATCAACAGCAAGGAATCAGAGAATATATCTTCCATGAACCTTTCTTGATGAATCTGCCAGGTAATGATCTTCAGACCACTAAAATGACCAGAGAGACCATCGCATCAGGACTGGTGGTGTGGGAAGCATGAACTAGATAGTTACCTATAGAAGTAAACGATGGGAATCTAAAAGGGTAAGAGTACAGTATGTTATGGCAACACGTTCTGACAATATCAATGTCATACGAGTATAAGAGGTATGAGGAGCGTATGCAAAACAATGTTTTCAGGAATCACATTGATGTTTGTGTTAGTATTATGGTCATATGCGTAATTGTTAAAGAAGTTATGAGATGCTCTAATTATTAGCATTCACTATGTCCTCGAGAATGAAGAATACTGGAGTGGGAGAAAGAAGAGACAGATCCAATACAGAAGAGGGGAAGGAAAAGCTCTGGAGTTTTGAAATTGAATCAAAAACAT
This sequence comes from Equus asinus, assembly GCF_041296235.1. NCBI lineage: Eukaryota > Metazoa > Chordata > Mammalia > Perissodactyla > Equidae > Equus > Equus asinus. The sequence continues at coordinate 22,421,790 of NC_091791.1, forward strand.
CAATATAAACTTATTTGATTTAGATACTCTGGAATCCTTTTTTTCTGAAAGTGGAAAGGACTCCTGTGTCTTCTTTGGATCACTATCAGAGGGATTCTGCTTGGAGCTGTTTCTTCAAGCGTTTGGGGGTGAGTGTGGGGAAAGGATGGGGAATATCTATTTCTGGCTGCAAATACGTATTTCAATCTCATTTACAAAATCTTCCTGTGCCTTTTATTAGACTTAGGTTTTTTCTTTTTGAGGCACCAGGGCTCCATCAACCTGGCTTGTTTGGCTGGAAGTTTAGCTGGGCTAAAGAGGGTAGAGTACGGTTTGTAGTAAGGGCACTCTTTCAGTGTTCTCCAATATATGGCCATTTATGGTATCTCTACATGCTGCTTGATGAGGTAGGAAAGGTTGAGAAAATAATAGTAATAATAATAATAATAATAATATTATTATTATAACTATTGAAGTTAAAAACTATAATACTACTTATCATATGTCCAGCCTTTGGTTTAGGATTTAACATGCATCATCCCATTAAAGTTCTCATGTGAATCCTACAACTACTAGGTGGGCAGCATTATTTGTCCTTTTTTTTTTTTTTTGGTGAGGAAGACTGGCCATGAGCTAACATCTGTTGCCAATCTTCCTCTTTTTGCTTGAGGAATATTATTTGTGAACTAACATCTGTTGCCATCTTCCTCTATTTTGTATGTGAGACATTGCCACAGCATGGCTTGATGAGTGCTGTGTAGGTCCATGCCTAGATAGGATCCAAACCTGCAAACCCTGGGCCACTGAAGTAGAGCACATGAACTTAACCACTATGCCACAGTGCTGGCCTTATTTCTCCTTCTTAAAGGGAAAGAAGCTGGAGTTTAGGGAGTCTGAGTGCCTCCCCAGGTCACAGTGCTCATCCAAGTTCAATTCAGTATTCAAAATGAGGCTGTGGGACTCCATGGAAGCCATGTAAGTCTAGCCACTATTTCACTTTTGTGTCCCTAAAATCTCTTGTGTCTTACAATCTGGAGGAATGGGTGCATGTACTTGAAAACAGAAACATATATGGGCTGTTTACAAAGTCTCCGGACACTCAACTTACCTTGATACTCAGAGTTGAAAGCCAGAGAATTGCCCTCAGGACAGGATGCTTATTTTCTCTTCTCATTTCTTTTTCTTTCTCTATTTTTTCCCATCAAGAATAATGGCCAGAGCATTTATACTTTTTCTGTCCAGTTTGGAATTCTGAGTTTCTCATCTCACCATGTAGCTCCTGGTACCCCATATTGTAGCAGCATTACGGTGGGCTTGGCAGTATTTTTATTTCAGCGTGTATTTGAGAGAATGGGAGAATGTGGCAAATGACCATCTCTTTTTATTCTTAAAGAATACTGCACTTTTGGTGACATGGAATTCTGCAAAATTTAGCCAAGTTTTTGCTTAGAAATCCCTGCCTCTTTCCATGTGCCCAGCCTTCTCCTCCCCCATCAGTGGGCTCCTTGGTTTCCCCAGAAACCGTCTTGCATGTAGGAGAGAGACCTAGGATACTGCTTCACACAGAGATGTTACTAACTTCATGTTTTTCCCATTTAATAGTACTTACTAAGTACCGGGCACTACGCTAATATCTTCCCATATCATCTCATTTATTCCTCACCTTGACCTTACGTAGTAGATATTTTCAATCCCTTTTAATAATAATAACAATAATAATAAAAATCTATAGGTCAGGAAAAGTCAGTACCTTGCCTCAATGGGGTTCAAGATCAGGTCTGTTTAGTTCTAGATGATCACTACCTGTTACCTGGTGCCGGACATGTGTGACCATCGACTGGAGGCATCACCCAGTGCCTGCGTACAAGGCTGCTCATGAAGAGAGGTAGCTGGGATCTCCCCTCGCTACCCCGGTGATAACGTTGCCCTCCCATTTGGGTTGAGTGTTTGTGAGCACTGAGTGTGCACAAAGGATGATAGGGACCCCTGAACCTTCACCCTCAGTGAGGGAAAAGGATTTCATCAGAGACTCAGAGAATCCTCAGGCCCAGCTCTTCTTTGGGCAGAATTACCCATTTCCCGTCTACCAGACTCAGTAGGGACTCCTCAAAGAGAGGACCAGGATGCCCAAAATGAGGATGAAGGTGGCACCACTTTGTTGAAAACTTAGTAGAGGTCAGGCAATTTGTGAGACTTTTTTAGACTTATCTCACTGGAATCTTATTCCTATTTTCCTTTATTGTGCCAAAACACTTTTTAGAGGTTGAAGTAGAGAAAGTAGATAGATAGAAAAAATAAAACTAAAGTAACTCAGTTCAGAGAACTTTAAAAATTCTTGTTTTTTTCCATGACTGTCACTACCAAATTGAAGTTTTTCCTGAACTTGATAACTTTGAAACTTTGAAACACATATTTGTAATCTGCCGGCCCTGGAAATAAATATATTTCCTCCAATTTGTCTTTTGGTGGGTACTTTTTAACCAATTTTCAGTGTTTACGTAGTGAACTCTTTTTACCTGTCATATTCCCTTGCTTTGAGGGTGAGAATCGTATGGTTCTGAGTTCTTTTATTTCCACCTCTCCTGAAAATTGTAAAAAGAACACAGAGGGGCTAAGCAGTTGTCACAGTGTCCCAGGCTTTGAGTCACTCAGCTGTCTTATAAGGCAGGCCCCTCGAAGGGAATCAGAGATTGCAAATAATGCCTCAGTCCTGTTTCTAATTTGGATTGCATTAATTATAGCAGGCTTTCTGTCCTCCGTGTAAAATACCACTTGGGAAGGTCTGAGTCACTTTTAGAGCTGCTCCAACTCAAAGCCTCAGACCACTACCACAAGTAGCATCCAGTCAGGTGGAATAAGTTCCTCTCAGACGGATTTAAAGTCCATCAGGTCATGAGGACAGATCTGAAGGACCTTAAGATTGACTGATCTTTTCCTCTTCAAAGGAAACAAGTGAACAGTTCAACAGAAGGACTTCAGCTGGTTAGAACCCATAAATACGTCAACAAAATTTATCCTCCATGTTCATAAAATTAGGCAAGTCTTTTTCCCCCCAATTTAGTGTCATTTTGAATTACACGCTCTACATCATGCATAGATCAACTGCTTCTTGGCTGGTGTCTTCTCTTATGGAAGTCTGAGATGTGTTTTCTTTCCATGTCAACCTATTTCTAATTTGGTATTTAGAGTGATTTTGGTCAGTTATCACGGTAAAAAATTAATCTGAAATAGGTAATTGTAAGCCACTTTCCATTATAACCACTGAGACGTAATTGTTTTTTTTGACAACTCTCTGAAGTGCAGTAATTTTCCTAATTAGCTGAAAGCCCTTATGATTCCTTTTTTGTTTTCATCCCAACTACTCAACTAGTTATATAACCTTCTCGAAGGGAAAATAATGTTAGTTTCAGCTTCCTTAAATGAGTCTGTGTTATTTTTCTGATAGAAATCACCCACAAAAACATGACGATAATTGCCTTTTACTACACAGCACGAATTCGGGACCATTGTACAGTTGTGTCAGACACAAGAGCACAGACCTGAGGGGGTAAAGGAAGGCTGAAATTCAGTCTACACTCCACTTGACAAATTGTCCAGCAAGAGAAAGGGCTAAATTTGCCAAATTCATGGCAAGAATTTTATCGGAAGCTATATAGACACTGTTATATGGTTTCTGTCCCAAACCCGTGCAAGTTGGATGTTGCTGTCTCCATTTCACAGATGCAGAAACTGAGGCTCAGAAAAGTGAAGTGGTTAACCCAGAATAACACAGTCAGTAAGCGGAGGAGTCAGATTCAAATCTTGGTCGGCAGGACTGCGCAGCCCCTGCTTGTTTCCTCTGAGTCATGAGGCCTCTACTGTACCAGAGATAGGCCTTCTTAGGAAAAGTCACCTGTCTTCCCTGAGCGTGATTAGATTCAATCTAATCCAAATCAATCCAATTCATGGCTTCCTCATGACCCTCCCAAGTGTTGATACTTTTACTTATAGTTTTTCTAGATCATTCTCATAGCTTTGACTAGTGTGAAGTGAAAATTTAAGAGAGCCGAGTGTGTATTTAGTTGGCTCCTCCAGCTTTTTGTTTGCAGAGTGAACATGGGATTTCTCTTCTAGTTAGGCCCACTTTTATGACAAGGAAGACAAAGAAGCTCAAATAAAAGGGGGAGGAGGAGGGATTATTGCATGGTACTGAGGGTTCTCTGGATAATCTGAGAACAACTCAATGCTAGGCCTCAGGACAATCAAGGAGCAAATCTCTAAAAGCGTAGTTCTGCTATGTGCTCCTCTCTTAGTCTCACTTTCTTCTGTCTTCTTGGTAGACCCTTTGCACATATGCTCCTTTCTGCTCTATTTCTCCTCATCCACTTTTTCCTAGATTCTATTCCTTCAAACTGTGTGTCCATATTTATTGGCAATGTCAGCATTAACCTCAAGATCACAGGACTTTGAAACTCCACCATCTGAAATTTCCTTCTGCATCTTCTGGTTCAAATTTCCAATTTGGAGGTCTAATTGCCTTTGCTCATCTTTCCAAGACAAGGAATTGTCAGTTTATGGATAGTTCACTCTTAATCGGCTGTCTATCCCTTATGCAGTTTAGGTGATGGGAGTGATCCAGGTGAAGTTACATGTTCCTACTCTGCAGGAACTATAGGTGGGAGCAACCCATTAGGTGCAAAGGTAGCAGGTACCTTAAGTTCATCTCAAATACTTTGTAACCACTCTGGCACCAAACTGTGCTTGTCCTCTGATAATCAACTTAGCAAGGGGCACTAATAGCCCAAAAGCATGGCCAGAAGTCCAAAGACCATACTTCTCCTCCAAGGCAGGGGTTATTAAAAAAATGATGATAATTGTAGTCATTAAATACCTTTGCTGTTACCGTTAGCTGAAATTCGTAATAATGTTGATCTGAAATAGTTAAAAATCTTCATATATCCATGACTCTCAGGTAACCCCAGCTGTGAAATAGCTCTAGGGGACCCTTCTTGATTTATTTTTTTCCCAAAACAAATGATGTTAAGTGAAATTTCCCTAGGGACTTCCTGAAGGTCAGGGCCAGCTCTATAGGAAGCTGTCTTCCTCAACGAGTCGGGCTAAGAACCAGGCATTGTGATTGCGTTTGATGGGAGCCTGGATCAGCAAGGCAGAATGTGATCATAGACTAATCCAGAAATCCATTCCTTGCAGAGACAGAAACCTGACTGATATCCAGCAAGAGAGGGTCCATCCTGTTTTCTTCAAATAATGGCTCATTCATAACTGATAAGGTCCAAAAGCATTCCCATTACCCACTACCCTAATTTAACGTAATATCTTGTTAATTGAAACAGTGATGCGTGAAACAGCTTTTGTTCTCAACTTTGTTGGGCAGAGTAAATAGCAGAGAACATTGAAAAATGAAATGAATGCCCAAGCATTTCCCATCCTTGTTTATCCAAGGGCTAGGGTCTCAATCAAAGTAGTTAGTCATTGACATACCAAGTACTAGCAAATCAAGAAACACTCCCAGTGAAACCTCTGCAAAAAGGAAAGGAAGCAGCTTCTTTTTTTTTTTTTAATTAAATTAATTAATTATTTTTATTGTGGTCACATTGGTTTATAACGTTATATAAATTTCAGGTGTACATCGTTATATTTCAATTCCTGTGTAGATTATATCATGTTCACCACCCAAAGACTAATTACAATCCATCACCACATACATATGCCTCACACACTTTCATTCTCCTCCCTCTTTCCCACTGCTCTGACAGTGTCTCTAGTCATTCTAGTGCATAAAGACCAATGACATTTGCCTCCTTTAAACCTAGAGAACTTTTGATAGTTAAATCTTATGGTAATTAAGGGTGCAGGCTGTGGAGCCAGTTGGCCAAGGATAGAAACCTGACTGTGTCATTTACCAGGAGAGAGATTTTGGGAAAGTTTCCTAATCTCTCTGTGCTTCAATTTCCTCAAATGAAGTAGAGAGAGCGACAGTACCTATCTCAGATCATCATGGTGAGGATTGGAGAGCTCATATTGTTTTAAGTGAAGAACCTGGAAAAAGTAATTTACCTTTATGTAGACATACATTTTAGTAGATGGATTGTACTTCATTTGAGGTAGAGATTGTAACTTATATGTCTTTGTATCTACAGAAACCCTTGCAGTTGGCAGACACTAAAATAAATGTGAATTGATTTACTTAATCATTATTTAATGATTGTGATGAGCTGTGAGTTAGCTTTCCTTCATTCTTTCCTTCCTTTAACCAATCAAAGTTTTTGAGCATGTAGTGTATTTCAGGATCTGGGGAAATACAGAGGGTCATGATCCTGCCCTCAGGAAACCACATAAATAGACGCATGAGTGAATGCTTGGAATATAGGAAGAACAGTGCTATGACATGGCTGACACAGGAGCAATGAGAGCACAGAGGGGGGCAGGTGACCCAAAGGAATCCTGTGGCATGCAACTGGAGCTCACAACTGCTGTGGCATTTCTGACATGGGTGTTATCCATCCAGTACTAAAGAATAGATGGACGGTGAAATTAGATGGTTTGAGAAGTGCTCTAAACTTTAGGAGAAAAATTCATTTCAGGAGAAGACTGTACTGACAGTTTTCTTGAGATGCAAGAGGGGTTCAAGTTTACCAAATTCACTGTGGTGTTGTTTTCCTTTGTAAATACTCATCAAAAAAGGCAAAGGGGAGAAGAAACTATCTTTATTTGTAAAGGTGGGATGCCTATGTCCCTCCACTCCTATACAAAAGTTTGAGGGTATATTCAGGACTGTTTTAGCTGAATCAAATAGTTTTATTTGGTGCCAGTTCAGGCAAGAACCAGGCAGCAAGCCACTCATGACTTAATTACTAGGCCATATCAAAATACATCAATTTAATTGCAATTCGTGCTTTAATAATTTATTTATAAAATGCCAGTGTATGCATTTGTATTCAACAATCCATTTACTTTCAGCCTGGTACATTAAATTATAAAGTGCAAGGTCATTAACCTGCAATTTCACTTGTGATCATGTTATTAAATAGCATCCTGTCCCTTCTCTGGTTGAGACAGAATTGTTAGATCATTTATCTGCAACTATTTAATTTCCCTGTGATCTTCCAAAAGCTCTTATTACTGCTAATTAAGCAGGTGTGACCTGTGCTGAAAGCAGCTGGCACTCCTTGAACATCTGGCCAGGATCCAAAATTGGGTCAGGTCTCTTTGGTGCTCTCATTTTCCCCTTATTTGCCTTTGGTTATTAGTGATTATGGCAGCTCAATACATGTTTTCACGTTCAGGATCATTAGGGTTTTGGAGACTTTAAAGGGAGCGCTTGGCAGGTGACCAAGTGCACTGTGGATAGACCGTGGAAGCAAAATACTCCCTCTGCTTCCGCAGCCAAGACGGCTCTTACTGTTGAGTGGTCAAGCTGTTTAGCTCAGCGTTATGGATAATGAGTCTGGGATTTGTACAGCAGAGTTTCCCAGTTAGGCACTGTGATAGATAAAAACTGTGCTTCATGAATACATAGCACCTACTCTCTGTTCCAGACCAGCTCTCCTACATACCTTACCGGGTACATCTGAGCCGAAGACTGCACAGTCAATCTGACTTTAATTCATGATGTTAGCAGAATAAGTAAAGAATGAAAGAAATAAAAAGGAGCTACTATTTGTGTTGCTCCTACTGACGTATTAGTCAATATTGAATTGCAAAGCTCTCAACTCAAGCTCAAGTAAATTTCCCTATAACGTTCTCAGAGAGATATTACTATAAACCGATTTTACAGATAAAGAATTTGGGGCCCAGAAAGAGAAATTTACTTGCCCAAGTTTGCGCAGTTACTAGGTGGCTGGGATAGGATTTAGAGTCAGGTCTGCAGAAACACCTTGCAGCAAACCACGATTCAGCTACCTGTTAGCACCGCCATGTGCACAGCCAACTCTCAGTTTCCCTGGGGCTAGGTGTCCTGTCGGAGGATCGAGCATGTTTGGTCTTTATCTTCCTCCTCCCTTTTGCTGTCTCTCTACTGATCACATTATTAGTTGCTAAAATTTTTCACACTGAAGTAAAGAAGGAGCATCCATAGAAAGTGTAAGGCAAATCTCAAATAGTAACCTTTGATCAGTGAAGCAGCATGCATGTATCTAACACCCAAATATGAACGAATGAAGAAAGAAAGAAGGAAAGAAAGAAGGAAGGAATTAAAAAATTTTTCCAATAAAAGTAGTATTATGTAAGGTGTACAACATGATGTTTCAAGATACATATACGTAGTGAAATGATTACTACAGTCAATCTAACTAATATGTCCTCCTCATATAGTTACCTTTTGTGTGTGTGTGTGGTCAGTGCATCTGAAATCTACTCTCAGCAAATTTCCAGCATTCAATATAGTATTACTAACTATAGTCATTATGCTGTACATTAGCTCTCTAGATTTATTCATTCTGCATAACCGCAACTTTGTACCCTTTTACCAATACCTCCTCATTTCCACCACTTCCTCACCCCTGCTAACCACCATTCTACTCTCTGCTTCTGTGTATTTGACTTTTTTAGATTCCACATATATGTGAGATCATGCAGTGTACTTCTTTCTGTGTCTAGCTTATGAAAGATATGTCTTTAATTAAACTTTTTCAAATGAATATCCTGTTTGTTAACAGAGCCGTTTACATATACATACATACATATCTACGTATTATATCTGTACTTGTTCTCTTGTATCTCATCTGTCTCCCCTGTGACACCGTAAATTCATAAGGTCAGAGACTTTGGCTCTTTTGATCATTCCAGAGTCTTCCCTTATCTAGAACAGAGCTCAACACATAGTCAGTTGCTCTGTGTTGAAATAGTAAATGAATATTATGACTATTATTAATTATGTAGAGTGGTGTGTGAGCAATGTCCTCCAGGGTTTTGAATGTATAGAACTATTTTCCCATTTCCTAAACGTGTGTATTTTCCCATTTGTGTCTCCTTTTTATGATGTCTCGCTGTATTTTTTTCGCTTCCAGTTGTTATTGATTTAGTTTTCTGACTATGCCTCCCAAAACTAGGTACTTTCTGACTATAATATCAAGGCTGGAGTGACTTGGGGAAACAGATACCCAAACTTAAAAAAATTGTTACGTTAATTTGGATATTAAATATAAGAAAGGGCCTAAGGGTTTCATCTATGATTTAGCAAGTCAGTTTTAATGAATTTAATTTGTATCACTTGGTTTGGGTACTCCTAAGACTAACTTGTGGTTTGAGATGTTTTTGTTTTGTTCTCTCTCTCTCTCTCTTCCTAGATAGAACCATTCAGGCCTTAAGAACTTACCAACCCATGACAGTTCTCAAAGGGCACTGTGATACAGCTCTTGTTTATAAACCTAAACCCTTATTGCTATTGTGGTTATTAGTCCTTCCAAAAGCTTCTCCCCAATGACATGTACATAAACTTTTCCCATTAATTTCTTTCTGTGTCCCCCCAGGGTGCATTAAATAAATGAATATTACAAGATCCTTTTCATAAACTTCAGGCCATTAAGGGAAGCATAAGATCAGTGGCTGATGGAAGTGAGTGAGTCCAGGACAGAAATGGAATATGAGATCTTGCAGAGGGTCCTATTGCAGCCATTGCTCCTGCCATGTGAACCTGGTCCTCAGTGGAAGAGTTGCATGGTAATAGATTAAATATTGAGTCCTATTTCCCAAGGCTCAATATAGAACTTAAAGACCAACAAATGTAAAAGATCAGTCTCTCAACTCTACATGCAATGAGTCTCTTTGGGTTATGTCCATAAATGCCAGCCAACAGTTTTGTTTTGTTCTAAACAAACAATTCTTAGCTCAATATTTGATTATTTCTTGACATTTCTTAGGAATTTCCAAGTTATCCTCAAAGGTAGTGTTATGGGAAGAGATTAGCGCAGAAATCAGAGTGTTTTCATTGAAGTCCTGGCTCCACCCTTACCTTTGCCATGTGGCCAAAGTCTTTCTCAGGATCTCAGTCCTAGGACCAGGACGGGGTGAGGCAAGTGAGGTGTCATGGGCATAAAATTTAAGAAAGTCCTTAAATATATTAACTCTCAGGGTTGTGAAAGTGCAAAGTTAGCCCAGAGAAAGTATACCTCCTTAAACTTTTCACCCTAGGCACCTCACTTGCTTCACCCTGGTCCAGGCCCTGCTGGGTTCTCTTTCTCTTAAGTGAATGATTTGGTCTTAATCAGTGGTTCCCGAAGTGGGACACATAGAACAAGAGTGTTTTGGCTTCTTCAGAAAATGAGGTTCTGTGTGTGGGGAGGGGGAGGGGTTAAGTTCCGGAATCATAGCACACTGCATGCCCATCTTGGACATTTACAGTACATCTCATATTATTGGCTCTGACCTGAAATACCCTTCAGAAACTAACTTGTTAGTTTAACTTGATGTAATCCATTGTTTCTAAAGTCATTGATTATCAAAACTTTTTGCTCCTCCCTCCTTAATAACTGAAAAAATGTGTCATCTTAGAAAAACTACATCATGAGCTCTACATGCAGTTTCTAAATTAATCATTGGAACAACCCTACGAGGTGGCCACAATTACTATCCACATTTTACAAAGGAGGAAGCAGACTTAGAGATAAAGTAAAATCATTTGAAGAGACTTTCATGCTTTACCAACTTGCTTGCATGTCATTATGTGGACTTCACATTCACAGATAAATTTTCTTGTGTCCCTCATTTCTTTAAAATATTAGCATAGCATTTTATTTTCAGATTATGAAAACATTTTTTGTATAAATGAAATAGCAGCTTTTGTCTAAGATTGGCTTTTTCATTTTCTTTTTAACTTCTTCCTGTCTTAACCAACTCGTGATGAAGCTTTTGCTTACCTCTGAGCCACCAGCATTCTGATCCTATTTTTTCAGCATGATTGGCTCATCAGGCTTCCAGAGACTCCTGGGTAATGTGAATTTCAACTCCAGAGCAGTGCAGTTTGCTGAGGGATGCTCAGCTGTGTCACTGAGATAATAGAATGTTAAGATGGTGGTAGTGAATAGCACTGGGTGTAGAGTTGGCTGCCCAGAATGAGATAAGGGAAGCAGGTGAGAGAGTGAACTGCTGTCTCTGGGAGACCCTTCTGCAAGGAAAACACCTCTTCTATGGAGTGTCACAATCTACACTGGGAGTTCATTAATGAGCACCAGTGATACACTAGAGACTATACCAGGTCCCAGGCATATAATGGTAGAAATAATATATACAATCCCTGTTCTCTTTTTGTTTTTGTACTTTTTGTCATTGTTTTTGAGAAAGATTAGCCCTGAACTAACATCTGCTGTTATAACAATGCTCGTCTTTTTGCTGAGGAAGGCTGGCCCTGAGCTAACATCCATGCCCACCTTTCTCTACTTTATATGTGGGATGCCTACCACAGCATGGCTTGCCAAGTGGTGCCATGTCCGCACCAGGGGTCCAAACTGGCAAACCCCGGGCTGCTGAAGCAGAATGTGGGAACTTAACGACTGCACCACCGGGCCGGCCCCTCCACGTTCTCTTAATGACTTATAATTTGGTTGTCTCGTATTCTACACATATGTCCAAGTAAAGCTAATGAATAAATTATGAATTGAGCAAATCATTTCCAATTCTTGACTATTCCACGCTTCTCTCAACTTTCCCTTGTGATTAGCAGAACACATCAAGTTAAGGGGCTGAGAGATGTTGCAGCTATAGCCACAGAGTTATTGTGCTTATATTTAGAAACTCAATTCCTCAGCAACTCTTTCAGTCTATAACTGTGGATTCAAATACAGTTTCTACTAGTCCATATTCAAGGAGGCTGAATATACACTTTGGCTTCAGTGATAATGACATATAAAATCCCCTGAGGACCTGAAGTGACTGCTGACCTGCAGGACTTTTGCGCTTGGGAGAAACTAATGCGATTCAAGTTAGCTACACTTGATACAGATCCTCTTTTTCTGGGTCTGTCAGAGAATTGTGCTGACTTCCTCTTAGCAAGTGGGTAAATAATTGGCCCCAACACATATCTGCTATCAGGCTGTATTTAGAGGGCTGAGTCAGCTCAACATTTTGTCATATTTGGAATTCCTATTTTGGAATGAGATTGCAGTCTTGATTTTATGTTCTCTCCTACCGTTAGCGTTCATGTACATTAGGCATGTCCCACTCACTGGTGGGGCAGCTTGCCAATTATATTGGGACCGTGTTATCATATATGGAACCACGTTGCATCCTGGGAGAGAACTCATTCTCAGGGAAATGGAATTTTTCTTATAAAACCTCACCATCGGAGAGAGAGGGTTGATTCTCAGTACAGCATGAAAGGTTTAGAGATGTTCCCATTAGGGTCCTGATAATTTTTTTTCCTTTCATCTCACTAGATTTTTAAGAGCTTGAACAACATAGAACATGCATTACTCATCTTTAAATCTCTGATGTCTGCTACAGTACCTGGTCCATCGTAGGCACTCAGTAAGTATTTTTGAATAAATAAAACTTTCAGGGTTAGGGTTTGGCTTAGGGAAAGGATTAGAGCAGGTTCTTTCTGTGTGCCAGCGCTGTGCTAAGCAGTTGACATACAGGATCGCCTTCATTAGCTGTAATAACCCTTTGAAGTAGGTGGTGAGATTCTTATGCTTATTTTTTAGGTGAAGAAATTAAGGCTTAGAATAAGTAAATTGGCTAAGTTCGCATGGTTGATAGGGAAGTAGCTGACCCCAGGATTGCGTGGCTCTAAATCTCATGGTGCCTCCTAAATATTCTTGTGCTGACTTCAAATCTAATTTCTAGCTGAGTCTCTAGGGCACAGTATAAAAACAGATAAATTGCTAGACTCAACAATATTTCAAACTGATATAAAATAACAAACTCAACATATTATGACAATGAAATACCTTACATGCTGGATATTAGTATGCTTAGAATCTCTTAGAATCTGAATCAGAAGATGAGAACAGGTTATAAAGATTATCTAATCAATTGCGATCTTGCTTCTATTAGATTCTAGAACATATTTAAATATGTTACTGCTTTTGATGTAATAGTATACCCATTGGAGCAATGAGGAGTAAATGGAAGCCCCCTTAATATTACGACATTATTTCAGTGTCTGAATTCAAGTGTGACTCAAAATCTACCTCTAGATTTCCTTCAAGTTCCTATTTGTGTTGGCCATTAAATAAATTTCCTTTTGTTGTTTGTTTTGATTTATCTCTTAAGCCATTTTGGGTTGGATTTTCTCATTTTAAATAAAAACAGTTCTGGTAAATATAGCGTATAATCTATCTGCGGGTTCTAAATCTCTGATTTTTCACAAGACCATCAAATGAAATGGTGTTACACCTGGGACTAAGAATGCATACTCCTTTCCACCCCAGTCTGGAATTGACGGGAGTCTTTCTGAATTTGAATTCCCTAGATTGGAACTGGACTCTGGACTACTTGAAATTGTTCTTCCAACTTTATTGAGGTATAACTGACAAATAAAATTATAAAACAGTTAAAGTATAGATCATGATGATTTGATATATGTATACATTTTTAAAAGATTCCTCTCATCTAGTTAATTAACACATCCATCATCTCATACATTAATATATATATAATTCTGAAATGTATATATATTTTGGTGAGAACATTTAAGTTTTACTTTCTTAGCTAACTTCAATTATACCATACAGTGTTACATAGCATAACAGTGTCATATAGTATATTCAACTATAGTATTATCAATACTCAGTGGCTTATGTCCCAGGAAGCAGAAACACAATAGGAAGAGCAGATTGGTAAAATTATTGTGGAGACAGAAGAACTTAAATGGCAAAAAGAAACTCTTCAGAATCAAAAGGAGACATTAGCAAAGCAAACAAAGAAGGAATGGCGGTTTTTAAAAAGTAGTCACAAATGAAGATGTGTGCCTTGGAAAAAAAGGGAAAATATTTTTCCTGTTACAGAAATAAAAGAAAAAGAAATAGGGGGATTGAAGGTAACATTAAAAGCATTAGAAGTTTCTAGATATTCTTTACAGAATAAAGTCAGTGAAATGGAACAAAAAGTCCAGATACATCTTTTGGCTAAAGAAGATCACCATAAACAACTGAATGAAACTGAGAAATACTATGCCACAATAACAGACCAATTTGAGTTCGTAAAGGAGAATCATGGAAAGTTACAACAAAATGCGAAAGCCAGGAAGAAACCGTCACTGTGTAATATCTGAATTGGCCTCTTGCTACTAGTCCAAGGATGAAGACAGTGCCGAGAACGGAAAGTAGAGAAATGAGAATATCCTAGTCTTTGATAATATATGTCAATAAGTACCTGAATTGATGAACACCAGAATGGGCCCAACTTTGAACTCCTTGTTACATGAAAGAATAAATTGTCTTATTATTTGATAGTTTTAGTATGGTTTTCTGACATTTGTAATCAAAGCATCCTAACTGACATTGATTCTTTGTGTTTTTCATTACAGAATATTATGTTGTGTACAAAATAATAGATGTTTAAAATATAAAATATGTTATTTTTTAAGTGTCTATGCGATAGTTCACTTTCTAAGGGTCATCTGGTACTTTAACAAATAAATTCCTCTGGCTTCCTGAAAAAAAGTCTATGAGAAAATAGGTTTCATGGTATATTACGACAGTGTTACATAGTATAATCAACTATAGTTGCCATGGTATACATTAGATCATCAGACCTTATTCGTCTCATATCTGAAAATTTGAACCCTTTTACCCACCTCTCCCTGTTTCCCTCACCCACTTAAATTCTTACTTGTGCTCAGATCAAAGATCTTGCGAAGCTTTCTCTGTGTAATGACCACATTGAGCCCCTTACTTTAAGAGAGTAACTAAGAAAGAACTAAGGCATCTGTGGTTTTTCAAAACTGAATTTTGCTGCACCAGCAATTATACTAAGACCTAAACTCTGTCTCATGAATTATTTGGACAACTTCTTCACTGATAATGCCTAAGGATTCAGCATCCCCTGGCCTTTCTTATTGAACATGTTAAGAAAAATACTTTTTTTCTGTTCTGCTTATGGATCTGTTCAAGAGTTTTCTGACATTTGGATATATGCTCATTCGTCCTCCAGATACTTCCTGTAGTTTTTGGCCTAAATCTATCTACCCTAGTGAATTACATTATATATTCTTATTGTGTAGTATAATAAGACTGGTTTTAAATATGAATATGAAGTCACCTATAAACACTTAAGGTTAAAACAATATTTTAACACCCCTTTATTAGGTTTTGGAATATTGCTGAGTTCAGTTTTTTTCTTTATCTCTCTTCAGCAGATGTGGTATGTTTTTGTGATTAATTATATTAGCTCTGTTTCATGATTCAGTGAAATTGTAATAACATTGCAGATGCACAATCATTTATCACCCAAGCAGAGAGGCACCTCTTTCTTTCTCTAGTTTGCACTTTATCAATTTAATATAAAACCTAACCTGATCAACTTTCAACTTCAAATATCTTGGGATAAAAAGTTGAACTCAAATCATCTAAGCCCTCAATATGGGCATCATATTACCCACACTAGAAATAGAATACTCCAGGTGATAAACAACTTTTTTTTTGCTAAGTGGTAAATGTATTTAATAAAAAATTTTATTAACTTCATGAATATGAGTGAATTTAATGTAAACTGGTAGCTGTACCATAAATGTGAATATTTATTTAATTTGACTTAGATGTTTGCACATTTCCTTCTTGTCCTTTTTTTTCCTCTGTATTTTGTGTAAATATATTCAGTAAACATCATAGTTAAATGCCCTAATTTAATATGCATGAAACAACTAGAGAAAACTTAAGATGATTATATGACGCACTAACATATTTTCTGAATTAAGTACCAAATGTGTGGTCCAAACACCAATTACATGGAGTCTTGAGCTGAGGACCAGTTAGAGGGTTCTTAACGGAAGGTTAGAGTAGGCGGCAGTGAAACTGTACGTGCATATTTACAGTTATACGTACATACACTTTCTTCTGTTAAATGTTCATAGCTTTCATATAATTCTCAAGAGTCTATAACTCTTAACATCTAAGTTCTACTGACATAATAGTTTCTCCATTGGTTAAAATTGAAGACAATTGATTTTATTTTTCCTAAATTTCTTTCCACCACTCAGATTCTGATCATTCATTTTACGTTTACAAAAGAACCTTCCTTCTTTCTTTCCTTCCGTTCTTCGAAAATGTAGTCAATTCCTTCATTTTATATGTGAAAATAAGTTCTTCTGAGGAGCAGTAGCTCTTCAAAAGTTGTGTGGTTTTCCCTTCTTTGTTTGGGAGCTGGATGTTAGGATGGTTTGAAATCAGGTTTTACCAAGGGAATATTTTATATAAAATTGTTGACATGAAGTAATGAGAGTGAAAACACACAGACAAAAGGTGAGGGTCGTGACTGTCAAATTGACATGGGCGATGAGTTCACTAAGCCAGAGAGAGAAGTGTACCTTTTTAACAAACTACAGGGCTAGAAAAATTATAGGGATCAAGGAAATGGAGTCAGAAATTGTAGAGTAATAGAAATGATTGAAGCACAGGGGGTCAAGGGAGAAAACAGTACAAGGCAATTGCTTGGAAGAGGCAGTATGGCGTGTTGCCCCAGGACTTACACAAATAGACTGTGTTAAGTTGCACAGGAGAGCCAGCTGCAGTTAAAGGGCATAGCAACAAGCCCACTTCTACCACTCTGCCATCCGTCTTCCATCCTGCTTCCCACACATGGGTTTCTCTCTCTGTAACAACAAATTAAAAAACAACTTAAGAACTGAAAGCTTCTAGAATGAACTGGCATAAAGGAAGGAAATTGGGGCTTTGGTGATGAGGGCTCTTTGTCCATCATATCAAATGGAGAGAAGAGAAGAGACTGAAAATTCAAGTCAGGAGTACACATGGTGTTCGCTGAGCATCAGCTTAAAGCCCAGCCCCTCCTTTTCACACAATAGAAAGAGTGGCATATGTCTGAGTGATCTAGTCTCTGCTTCCCCGTAAGGTGTCTCCATCACAGAAGGGCTTTCATGTAGCATTCAAGAGCTGCTCACTGCCTGGATACCTAAGATACTGAGAGATACGATCTTTGGCTGCTTTCTTGGAAGAGATTCCCACCACCAAGGCTGAGATACATAGTCTGAGATTAATAAATAAATGAAAAGAATAATGTGGGGGAAAGGGCATGGGATTTTGGAGGCCAAATGACACAAATTAAGTCAACTCAGTAATTTTATCACTAAGCAATTTCCCCATGGGACAAAAATGCAGATACATACACATTGGATTTGGTTCAGAATTTAATTAGGTTATGGATGCGGCATAACTTTGTAAAGCTCTTTACAATGTTAGCTTACTTATTTATTTAAAAGATAAATATATGTCCCTGGGACTTGCAAGACCCAGAGACCATTTGGAAGTTAAGCTTGCATACAGTAAACAGATCACTGCTCAAATGGGGCACCATGGGAACCTCTCCCTCTGCTGTTGTCCCTGCAGAGCAGCTGGAAGCAGCCAAGCATCCTGAACCAGCTCCCAGCATGAGGCCCATCAGAGCTCCTCCAGGGCTGACCTTTCTCTGTAGGGAGATTTTCCAGTGAAATCTTCCTACTGTAGTTTCCCGGGCAGGAGGAATTGAAAGCAGGAGGGAGGAAAGGCTAAATTCAGGAGGAGTCAACAGCTCCTGAGCCTGATGGTAGAGGAAATATTTGAATGGAGGGGACAAGTTAGCGTCTTTGGGAAAAGAAAAGTACCTAATGTCAGAAACGTCAGAATAATGGGGGTCCCTCTGTTCACATCTCCGAGCAGCATGGTATGGTGGGAAGAGGTCTGGGCTTGGAGGTAGGAACTTTGATTTCCAGGCTGGATCCTCCATTAACTCACCTTTGGATCCTCAGGAGTTCATTTGACTTCTCGTTTTTCTCATCTGTAAAAATGTGATATAAAAATGTGTCTTATTTTCCTTGTGAAATTTATGTGAAAAACTTTTAAAAGTCACAATATTAGACAGGTAGGTATGCCCCTCCCACTCCCCTTATATTGTTTATATTGTGAGGACAATTCAACTATCTTTATTTATGAGACTCTATTACACCTACTTTTGATCCAAAGAAACAGCATTACAGAAGACACGATTCCTAAAGTTGTGCCTTGGGGGTGATGTGTAGGAGTTGAAAGAGTGTGCACTTTAGAAGGAGGTGGACTTGGGTTTAAATCTCTACTCATTCATTTACTTGCTAAGCAGTCTTGAATGATTTCCCTTAAACTGCCTGGGATTAAGTTGCTTTGCCTGAAAAATGGTCATAAGGATGCCAGGATCGTTATCAGAGAATTGCTGCAAGGTGGGGAATGTATGGCTAGATAGAGCTAGCCAAGAGTAGATTCTCATTAATTATTAACTCCCGACTCACTCCGTACAATGTTAAAAGGGAACTTCTTAGTGATGTGAATGTAAAGCTCTTTATCAGGCATCTGGCTTCTTTTGCTGTTCTTTGGGTTTTTAACTTGAATAACGTACATAAAAGTGTTTTACATGGACATTATGAGGAATTAAGAAAATAAAACAATAAAAGCACACACATTAATGTGTTGAAGTGAGAGAGGAGTAATTTCCTTGTGAGGATTCACCTCTCCTTAGATTTAGGAACACTTTAAAATAAAATGAATATAGTAACAAGCATATGTGCAATGGGAAATGTGAAAAGAAGATTAGTAATGGAGATATGTTTTTTCCTTCTGGGTAAGGTGACTTTCAACACATCCTGCATGTATGTTAGGCCTCAGTTTTCTTCTTCACAAAGTGATACAGTTCAGTAGGTCCTTTTCAGTGCTGACAATTTCTGGTTCTATTTTGCTCTGGCCACATTTCTGCATCTTTGCCTTGGATTAATACATCCCTAAAAAAGGAAGCTTGGACTGGTCACTGGGAGCAGGCAGGAGGCAAAGATCATGTGGCAACATGAGTGAATGTAACTGTATTTCCAGCCTCACCCTTGTCTCTCTGAAATGCAGCCTTGCTAATGGCACCTCTTCAGGACTCCGCTTAATGAACATCTGCAGCAGCTCATTGCACTGTGTGTCAGCCAATAACCCTCCCACAGGCCTGGTCTCTTTCAAGGAGGGGCTTGTTCTATTTTTTCTCTTGGTTGGAGTTAATACAGTTGAAGCTCATAACTCCAGTGCTGGTCAAGAGCAAAATGCCACTTTGCATCACCAAGAGCAGGAGGTGAATGTAACCTGTTGTATAATTGATTTTATAGGGCACAGGCTCTAATACGGGTGTAGCTAATAGAGACTTCTATCTATAAAGGGGTTTCAGTGTGCTGTGGCAGCCCATGTGGAGGTAGAATGTGGGTCACTTTTTACCTGCACCTCACAACAAGGGTGTAATACTCTTCCACTGCTCAAGGAAAAATCCCAGGGTTTTGAGAGTTTTCTTGAAAGCAAAATGGTTTCAGTTCCCAGACATCAGCATGAGTACTTTCTTTCTGTTCCCTCCTTTTATCTGGGTCAGTGGTTCTTGCACCCGAGTGTACATATGTATTACAGTGCACTGCTGTATATTTCCAACTGCATATATTATGCATTAAGGATGACTCAAGAGACTTTCCAGAATAATTTTGACAGCATGCAATTTTTACATTGTGTGCTGAATATAGAACCTAACCCTAGTAAAAGAAGCAATTCCATTTCATTGCTTTTTGTCTTAAAGATTGACAAATCTTAAAATTTTTGATAGTAATAAATTAGCCAAGCTTGGATGTGGGTTCTCATACATTTCTCATGCATTTCTGCTGAAAGTCTCAGGAAAACATTTTCGTAAAGAAATTGATATCTATCAACTTTAGAAATGTGCAAATTGTTTGACTTAGTAATTCCACTTCTAGCAATTGTTAATGAAGACATATTTACACATGTACACGAAGATGTATAGAAAGATGTTTATTGTAGGGTTGATTGTATTAGCAAAACAAAGCCGTTAATGGACGCTCTTCCTTAGACATTGTCATGTCGTACTTTGAATAAACGTAGTTCCCTACCTTGATCTACGAGGCCCAGAACCATAGGGCTTTTGGTTTCATCTCCATCCTTTTCTTGTTTCCTTTACCTTCTTGTCGTCTACACAACCACCACTGGACTTTTTCTGGTAACTCCACCAAAATGAAGTGAATGATGGATTATAATGCATCTAGACAGATAAGTTTTTAGCCAATTAACAAATTTGAAGCAAATGTATCTGTAAAGAAGAAAAGATCTCCAAGACAGCATCATACTATAAGCAAGGATCTAGGGATGAGTGTGTGTGTGTGTGTGCGCGTGGACGCATGCAGTCTTTGCTCATCCAGAATTCTATAGCATAGTTGTGAACCTGCTCCTTCAGCCGCGCTGAGGGAAAAGCCTGAATAAACCATTGAAACTACCACTCCCCTGGCTTACTCCCTTCCTCTCTTTCTTCACAAAAATTTGAAAAAACAGACCCAGATTACCTCCCAGTCTGGTTCTGGAGAATGCCCTCATAAGTCTGCCCTAAACTTATTATTTTTTATAATAGCAAGTATTTATCAAAAGTGAATTTGTGAAAGGCCTTGTACACACTTTGCATGCATTTCATTCATGCATTCCTCTCAACAGATCCATGAGGTAAGTAGTCAATATCCTTGTTCATGGTGAGAACTAGCAAAGTTAAATAACATCCCTGGTCACACGGCTAGTAAATGATAATGTCAGCATTTAAACCAAAATCTGTCTGACTCCAGAGTCCATGATTACAACCACTAAGCTGACTGACAATAGTAGGTAGAAAGTAAAATTTCTAAACTTAGAGCCGACTGACTGCAGCTTTTGCCCCAAATCCCACACCAGGTAAGGCATTGAGAGAGAAAAGGGACAGTTTTGTTGTTAAAGATGCAGAGAGCTACTGCCCTGCTCTTCCACGCCAGGGATGACCAGAGACTCCTTGAGCATCACAAGATGTAGCTCAAAGACATAGAAATATCTCGCTGCTCTCCTTAGAGCCCAGGTGACGACATCCTGACAGTTCCAGTCCAGTCCCTCAGAATCACAAGGACAGAAAAGCAACACAATGCAACTCACCTTCTGTGTCTACATTAGTTTCCAGGCACCTGAGCTCACAGGGAGGACACGTAGTTCAGCTTTATTATTTCCCTTTGTTCCAGAACTTTGGTGCCAGGATTAATAGCTGCAGCGACAGACCTGTCCGTGATTAATGGCCTAGAGTCAGAAGGAGCATCTCTTAAACTTGCATGGGTTGTTTATTTTCTTACTTTAAGAACCCTAATTGTGTTTCTCACCTTTCAGTTTTAGCTTTTGGTCATTATTTATATGGCAACATGGATCAGCTTTGTCTTTTGCACTGTGATTTTGTAAACAATAGTGCTAAAGGTACATAAAACTGAAAAGGAGGAGACAGGAAGCTTCTGAAGCAAAAGGGAAATATCTGGTCTGGACCTCCTGACCCCTTGTCTTGGCCAGATCACCAAGGAGTCACGGGCCCTCTAGACTTCCCATCACACATCTGTGATGGATCTTGTTGTCACGCTTTCTGGTTTGCTAGGGACATTCTTAGTTTATGCCCACGTTCACTTATTTCTGGTTTGCAAGCTTTATTTCATGGGTATCCTAACAACAGGGAGAATGCTAGCGTCTAATCTGCAGAGCTTGGTGAAAATTAAATGGAGTGCCCCAGGAAGGAATGTGACCTTGAGTAGGGGATCTGTGCAGCTGAAGGAAAGTAATTTACTTAAACTAGTTTGCCTAAACAGGGTAGGGGCTAGGTGGGGATTATTTTAAGGGAAGAGTGCTTTTGGAGATCTCATGGATATGGAATCTAGAAGCTAGAAAACTACAAAGACATAAAAATAATGTTTCCTTCAGTCTTTCTGTCTGTCTTTGATCTCTCCTTGAGTGTCTTAATTTCTATCTCTTTTTAGTAGACTCTATCTTTCTCTGAGTCTCTCTCTGTGCCCTTTAGTTTCTTGTTTCTGCTTCTGCTCTTGTGCTCTTTTCTCCTCTCTGGATCTGCTGCTCTGCTGCTCTCTCTGCTTTCTTCTCCTCTGAAATTTGATTTCTATGGAACATTGGATATGTGACCTCTTACATCAGCTGCCTATGCCAACTGACAACAATCTTATTTCTCTTTTAGATCTGTTCAAATAAGGCTAGGAGTCCCTGTTCCCATATTTTAGGATCCTGAGCTTCATCAAAACATAGCCTATCACAGCTAACATATATGAATTCATAAACTGAGTTCTTTCAAACAATATTATAATGACCAAGTCTACTACATGGGTAATTCTTAACTTAAGACGGCGTCTCAGCACTAGAGAAAAGGCATAACAAGGCTTTCTGAATAAAAAGACACCATTATGCCTCTATCAGATAATGTCCCTTTGATTTTTTTGTCATTGTTATGTATATATTCATATTTATACATATATTTTTTTCCTTGTAGTTTGGATGATTTTCTTTGTGTCACCCATACTTTCTGTCCTGACCTTCTATGTGACTTGTAGAGCATTTATATGGGATGGAATAGAAGGACTAATTGTGGAAAAAGGAAATTTGTATTCTACACAGGGGTCATATTTAGAACTCTGGCCTTATGAGCATTACCTTTCCAGCAAATGAACTAATGGAAACAATAAACACACACACATGCACGCACTCATACACGTAGATACACATACATACACACAGACAAGCCATTTCAAGCTCTTTCATAGAATCTCCCAATGGCTTCACCAACTTGACCCTTTTGAGTCTGGCCATGCCAATGGCTGATCCTGGATATGAATATTTTCCAAGCAGCAGGTTGGGACAAATGAACTATTTGTGTTTGAAGCTGAATATCTTCTGCTTGGGGTCATCTGAGTGAGGGAAAGATAAAGCCTCCTTTGGGCTGGTAGGCTGGGCAATGGATCCACGGCAATGGTGGTGTATGGGTCATCTTCATTCTTTGTTCTTGCCCCTGCCGCAGACTTCTAAGCAAAAGGCAGCCAGCTGGCAGTTCTGAGACCTGGCATTCCAAGTTGCTCAATAATCTGGTATCTGATTCTGAATTCTCACATTGCTGAGAAATATAGAAGCCCATCTGTCATTTGCTCCTGCCCTGATCTGGTTCATGATAGCCACCTAGGAGCTATCTGGCCTTCTTTCCTTAGAATATGATTAAGATCTAAAGGATGTTTTGCCTAAGGTAGAAGCCTAGGAGAAGAATTAGCTATTGAGTTAAGGTTTAACCATTTACTTAACCATGTCAATGTAAATAACAACATTGAAAGCTCAGCTCTATGGGAATAATGCCTGGCTTTTGGGGAAAGTGCAGGAAAGTGAAAAGAAAATGGACTTGTGGGCTTCCCAGGCAAAATCTGGACCAGGTACATCTCTTTCAATTAGTAATTGTATGGAAATTAATTAAACTCCTTGAGCTTTAGTTTATTTATCTGTGAATGGGGATGAAGTATTTTTGAGATTGACTGTCTATACCTTTGTGGAAGCAGAGCTGAACCTTGGACACAGCTGGAAAGCACTGGTGATTAGAGGCCAAGAACTAGGCCTTTAGCACCTGGCTTCAGTTTCTTTAAAGAACCTCTGTACTCCCAGTATCCACTCAATCGTTAAAAAGATGTGCAGTTCCAGCGTAAGGTCAGGAACTTTCCTACTGCCTTTTAGAAAATCTCATTCATAGAAAAAAATAAGTAGTCTAGGGTAATGAAAGGGCTAATTGTCCGTCTTAAAGACATAAAGTAAATTGGTTAACAATTATTTTTTATTATCACACACTACTCAGGGAAAACTTTTACTATGTAGAACTAGATAGTTTAAAATAATTTCAGAAGGAAAAATTATTGTTCCAACTTCATGTTATAATTTGTACCTTATTAAGACCCATCATATCCATTGAATCCTTCAAATAGTGTTATTAATTCCACTTTCCAGATGAAACAAAAAAATGTCAGTTCGGAGAATTTATGACTCACCAGCCGTCAAGCTGGTGTTAGGACCTTGTTCAGCTGGTTTCAAACTCCATGTTCTTTCCGTTGTTGATAGATTGTATCCCACTAATAATATTAGTTGCACATAATATTCTGTAATGAAAAACACAAAGAATCAATGTCAGTTAGGATGCTTTGATTACAAATGTCAGAAAACCATACTAAAACTATCAAATAATAAGACAATTTATTCTTTCATGTAACAAGGAGTTCAAAGTTGGGCCCATTCTGGTGTTCATCAATTCAGGTACTTATTGACATATATTATCAAAGACTAGGATATTCTCATTTCTCTACTTTCCGTTCTCGGCACTGTCTTCATCCTTGGACTAGTAGCAAGTGGCCAATTCAGATATTACACAGTGACGGTTTCTTCCTGGCTTTTGCATTTTGTTGTAACTTTCCATGATTCTCCTTTACGAACTCAAATTGGTCTGTTATTGTGACATAGTATTTCTCAGTTTCATTCAGTTGTTTATGGTGATCTTCTTTAGCCAAAAGATGTATCTGGACTTTTTGTTCCATTTCACTGACTTTATTCTGTAGAGAATAAAAATGACAATAACTATGCCTTAAAAAGTTTTATGTTTGACATACTGTCCTGATTTCCACAGAAGATGCCCTTCTTTAATCCTAAAATAAAGGGGTAAAAAAAAGCCATGTCTTTGATTTCATTATCTAGACATTTGCTTACATTCTCCCTCAGGCTTCCCCCCTTTACCCCAGGAAATAATTTTTTAATACTGTGTTATTGACATTAAATAAACTTACAAAAGGGGATCTTCAACCATAATAGTTACTAATGGGATGCAAGCATAATGCAATAACCACATTTTACCCTTGTTGTTAGAGGAGTTAATGGAACCCGAACTGCCACCAGCTAAAAATTTTGTTTTATGTAAATATTGAATATAATTCCCTTCACATATAATTCTTTACAGTAGCAATGCAGAAAAGGAGCAAGAAGAAAGAATACTGGGGTGAAACTTCAAAACATGACTTTTTTCCAATTATCTGCTCTTTCTACATAGAGAGAAAAACACTACTGTGTTTTTAAATGAAAATATGTATATATGCGAATTTCCTTTCCAACTGGAAAAAGCAAACAAATTTTTTTAAAAACTCAAATTTGGCAGTGTCATCCAGCCCAGCCAAAAACTACAGAAATGAGCTCCCTGATTGCTACTGGAACCTCCATGCATCTCTATGACATAGGACATGTCTATGAACTACAGGAATTAATCCATATGAAGTTTGCTTTTGCCCTCAAATTTTTACTTTATTGGCATGTTATACTAATTATCTGTCTTTTTCAATGACAATATTGAGGTACAATTTACATACCATAAAATGCATCTGTTTTAGGTGTAAAGTTTTGAGTTTTAGTGAATTTAAACAGTTCTGCAGCCATTATCAACATCCTGTTTTAGGTAGTTTCCATCACCTTCAGAAAGTTCTAATTCTCTCTTACTTTTTTGAGGAAGATTAGCCCTGAGCTAACATCTGCCACCAACCCTCTTTACTATTTTGCTGAGGAAGACTGCCCCTGAGCTAACATCTGTGCCCATCTTCCTCTATTTTATATGTGGGACGCCTGCCACAGTATGACTTGACAAGTGGTGTGTAGGTCTGCGCCCAGGATCCAAACCAGTGAACCCCTGGCTGCTGAAGCAGAGTGCATGAACTTAACTGCTCTGCCACTAGGCCGGCCCCCAATTCTCTTTTTAAAAAGCAAACAGCTCTTTGTTATTCAGAGCCCACTGATTTAGGATTATTGGCAATTCCAAAAAATAGGTACCTTGTATATGTATGAAAGATGACTTTAGGCAAGTATGAAACATCTTTAATCCTCACTTTATTCACTTCTGGAAGTGGTTAATAATCTCTGCTTCACTTCACGCATAAATCTTAAATGAGAATGTGCTTTTTCCACTTTGAATAAAGTGTAGAAATCTTACTTCCATTTGGGTCCCTTTACTCTCCCCACCTTTTAAGTATAATTATCTAAGTATTTCCTCCACATACATTGAACAACATGTCATGTCATGTTCTAATTTTTGTTTCACGGTCAAATATTATTCAAGAAACTCATGACAAGTAGATTAGGTTATTATATTTACTCCTACTTTTGCCCTTTCTGTTGTTCTTTCCTTTCTGAAATTCCATGCCTTCTTCTGTCTTTTCCTTTCTGTCTAGAGAACTGACTTTAGCCATTCATTAAAGGTAGCTATGCTAGCAAAAAATTCTTTTAGTTTTCTTTTGTCTGAGAAAGTCTTGATGACCTCTTCATTTCTGAAGTATGTTTTTACCAGATATAGAAATCATGGTTGATAATTCTTTTCTTTCAGTACTGAAAAATGTTGTTCCACTTCTTTCTGGCCTGTGTCTTTTCAGATTAGAAATCTTCTGTCATTCTAATTTTTCTCTGACTTCTTTCAAGAATTTTTCTTTGTCTTTAGTTTTCAGAAGTTTAATTACTATCTTTGAGTTTATTCGATTTGCAGTTCACTCAGCCTCTTGAATCTGTAGGTTTATGTCTTTCACTGTAGTTGGGAAGTTTTCAGCCATTGTTTCTTCTATTACATTTCCAGTCTTATTCTCTCTCTCTTTCCTCTGCTCCTGGGACTCTAATGATATGAATGTTAGCTCATTTGTTACTGTAACACAGGTCTCTTATACGCTGTTAATTCTTTTATGGCCCACTTTCTGTTATTCAGATTTGGTGAATTGTATTGCTCTGTCTTCAGATTCACCGGTTCTATCATCTGTCATTTACACTTTACTATTGAGCCTATCTAGTAAGTTTTGTGGTTTTTTTGCTTTGGTTTAACTTTATTGCATTTTTCAGTTCTAGAATTTTCATTTGGTTCTTTTTTGGTGACATATTTCTTGGCTGAAGTTTTCTATTTATTCATTAGTTTCAAGTTAACTGGCAATCGTGCATTGAAGCATTTTTTGATGGCTGCTTTAAAATCCTTGTCAGATAATTTCAACGTCTGATTCATTTCAGTGTCAGCACCTGCTGATGATTTTTTCTCATTCCAGTTGTGATCTTCCTGAGTTTTGGCATGGTGAGTGATTTTTTTATTTCACCAAGTACAGTTTGGATATTAAGAGAACCTGAATCCTGCATTCCCTCTATGGAGTTGTAGTGTGAGGCAGGTGGACATACACGTTTGGCTTTCAGCTGCTCCCCCCACACTGGGAAAAGTGGGGTGCTTCCTCATTGCAAATGGATCAGGTAGAAATTTAGCTCCCACCTCTGTTCACTAACACCTTCCTGGCAAAAGTGGGGCATCAATTTCAGCTTCCTGCTGTGCCCAGCTGATACCAGAGAAAGGAAAACAGAGAGCTGACTCACATGACTTTATTCCTCCAGCTTGAGGGCTGAAGCTCAGCTCCACACAGGGCCTCATTGACACTCGGCAAGGGGAGGGAGGAGGCAGAGTTCCAACTAACCCCATTTGCTGGCTCCTTGTTAAATCTAGGAGTGAAGGCTCACCTTACTGCTGGCTGCTGCTAATACCACCCTGGCAGGGGAATTAAAGTACTTCCTACTTTCACTGTACCAGAGATGGAGATCAGCTCCCCACTCTGCCCTACTGACACTACTTGGACATGGGATTTGAAACACCACCTTCTTTCAATGAGTAGAAGATTGAAGATCAGCTTCCCATTCAGTCTCACCAGTGCACAGAGGAATTGGAGCTCCACTGCTTGCTTCCACAGGATGCTTCCCAGGAGGAAGGTCAGTTCCCACTCAGCTCCTCTGAAACTGTGGGAATGGTATGTATATATGGTTTTTCTGTTGGTGGTTGGCTGGAGTATGTTGAATCTTCCTATTTTTTTTCTTAGGCCGCTCATTTTCTGGCTCTTTGGCTAGGGGACACAGGCTTTTCTTGGAGGAATTTTTTAATTTTTCAGTGTCTGTCAGCAGTTCTAGGTTGGAGGCTTCTGCAGTGCCCTGTCCAGGATATATGGGAGGTGAGAAGAAAAGCCAGGAAACTCATTACCATGTTGTCCCTCAAGCCTTGAGTTCTTTTGGCAGTTCACCTTCTTTTCACCTTAACAGGTCTTCCCATGCTGGCTTACTATGTTACGTCCAGGGCTTCTTAGTTGGGTTAAAGGGAGAAGGCCATTCCATTTCACCAGAAGTCCTCTGATAGTGTGCTTTTAAATTGTAAAGTCCAACACAATCGCAAAAAACTGTTTTCAAGATAAATCCAAGAAACGATGATTTAGACAAGTATATAGGGGAGAAATTATATTACTTTAAAGGGTAAGCTCTTTTCAGTCTCTCTGGGAGCATTATTTTCATGCTAACAATAAATATGGTAATGACAAATTTTCAGAATTAGTTCACTAAAATAGGTTCTGGAAGCATTGTGCCAGAATGACTTTTATAGCATTTTGTTATACAGATTGCGGTTATCGTGCCTTTTAACGTATTTTATAATTCTTACTTTTCAGAAATTCAAAATGTTCATCACTTCACTTAGTGAACTAGTATGCTAGTCATTTTTAATGCCTCAATTGACAAAGCTAAAAATCTGTGTTGAAGCAAACTCTTCCTTTGTCTTGTTAAAAAAACAACTATCTCCCCAAAGCATCTAAGCTTTCTTGTCTTAGAAGATATCCTCTAATTAGAGAAGAGGAGGGATAGGGTAATTTTGTTCTCAATCTAAGATTCAACAGAGTATAGTGTTCTATGGCAACAAAGCACTGTCCTTTATATTACAAATACTGTGTTTTTAATCTTCCGGTTTGTTACCATTTCTTAGCATATTATTCAGTGCATAGGAGTCCATTTGCATCTCATAAAAGTCAGTACCCCTGTCATTCATTGCTTGCTGTGCTTGCTCAATGTACCTTGTATAAGTGATGCTAAGCCTCATCTTACCAAGATCTTTTTCCAAGTACATATTTACCAAGAATGCGTCCAGCACTGTCCTATAAGATCTAATGGATGGACAAACGTAATTGTTCATTAAAAATGCTATTGATAATGATTGTTATAAAATTTGATAATTATTATAAAGGATGGAAGAAGTTTGCAATCAAGTAAGGAAGATACTCTTAAAGATGCTACAAAGATCACAACCAGAACCATGAGAAGCTCTAGAGCCCGAATGTGTCACACTATTGGTCCAATCTTGAGACAAGGAGGCTGGACTTTTGTACCTCCAAGTCACTCACTATTTGTCTGTGGCCCACCTAGTCTTTTGGTGATAGAGAGTAACGTTGCAGGCAACACAACTTCTGTTTGAGAACAATTCTCAGTGGATGGGGCTGTTGTGAGGTATTAGCCAACAACACTCATGAGAGTTGTGAGATGGGTTCTCCTGTACGTGTTATGTGTTGCATTATGTCCCCCCACTCCAAATATGTATGTTAAGGCCCTAACTCTGATCACCTCAAAACGTGACTTTATTTGAAGATAAGGTCATTACAGAGCTAATCAAGTTAAAGTGAGGTCATTAGGATGGGCTATATTCCAATATGACTGATGTACTTATAAAAGGGGGAAATTAGGACAAAGAGAGTGGCATGCATAAAGGGAAGGCAATGTGAAGAGACACAGGGAGAGATAGCCATCTACAAGCTGAAGAGAGAAGCCTGGAACAGACCTTTCCCTGGTGCTGTCAGAAGGAACAAACTCTGTGGATACCTTGATATTGGACTTGTAGCTTCTAGAACTATGAGACAATACATTTCTATTTTTAAGCCACCTAATTTGTGGTGTTTTGTTACAGCAGCTCTAGAAAACTAATACATTCAAATTCAGCTAATGAATCTCTTTCCTAAGCATTTGGAAAATAGAATCAGGAAAGAACTTGAAATCTGCCTCTCTCTGGGGAAAAGCTCTATACTGTAAAACTTGAGAGTACCTGTCAGCCTTAAGTTTTGGACATATGGAGAAAGCTAGTCTTTGTTAGGAGAGAAAAATGAAGCTGATATACAGAGAGAAGTAGACACAAGAGAGAGAAGGAGCATGATCCAATGGCTCTGTTTTATCTGAGGTTCTGTTTTAGACATCCTTGTATTTATTTATCAAATTACCTTTTCTGTTTCATATATCTTCCCTCACCCACAAGTGTGGGCATGCATGCACACACACACACACACACACACACAACCAGAGAATATTAAAGGGCATTAATTTAAAATTCAACAATTTAGCAATTGACTTCAGGATTGAATCCATTGATCCAGATCCTGAACCGGCTCCTACATTATCTTTGTTCCAACTGAAGCACACTCTCTAGCCAGATTTCAGCCTGTAGGCACAGCACTCGGTGAGTAGAGTATGGGCTGGATTTTAACTTTAAACACCCACCTCAGCTGGTTTTCCTTGTACAGTAATCAATGCAAGTCACCATTACCGAGAACCTGGGTGAGTCTCAGCCTTCGTGCTAAATTCCATTTTTGTTTCACGCTTCTCTTCTATTTAGCAAACACCAAATCTTTGTTTGTAATCTCCCAAAGCATCTTGTAATAGTAGCCAAGATGTTAGATCACTAGCATTAAGCTTTTGAATCCTCAGTGTGTTATTAATGGGTATGTTATTACCTCCCTTACCCATGACCTCTCTAATAACCCATACATGGAGAGAGGGTGGACAGTGTTGAAAGTGCTAGGAGGATCAAGGGACTTGTTTGCCTCCGTCTAGTGGTTTTTGTCTTCTGAGAAGAAAAAGATAAGTTAGTTCCCATATTATAATTTTTTTACTTTAAGATTAAATTTGGACACCATATAATATATTCCCCAGGAAATTGGACATTGGTTTGTATAAATTTTTCTCTGGAAGTAAATAAAGTCATAATGAAAACATAAGGCTATCCACAGGAAAAATTTATGATAGATAGGGCTGGCCTAGCTCCATGATCTGCATATGTGCTGTTCTACAACACAGGATGCCCATCCCAAGGCCAGATGAAGGGTTAGGAAGCAACAGACAAGGTAATTGTAACTCTTAGCCACAGAGACAGAATATTACCCCAAATGGATGATTTTTTTTGAGGTTTGGGAAGATGCCAGGTACATGAAGAGAATCTTCAACATAAAAAATTGCCCAATTTGTAAACATTTTTGTGAGGAGAAAAATCTAATTTAGAAAGTCAGCTTAGGAAAGGAGAAATGCAACTTATTTAAGAGAGATATACTTAGTAGTTAAGACACATATCTAGTTAAGGTGGAGGGAATGAGATTACGTGGAACATCGTATTTCTACAGACACATATTTTTCCAGTTCTACTTATAAAATTTAAAGATCCTCAAAGGTAGGGAGTTTGGCCTGTGACTTACATGGATGGGGTCTTGTATACACTTGTCATGGGCTCTTAGAGCCGGTGATGCAGCCTCATGCTTTATGGGCTGCACAGGAATAACACAGGATCCAGAAGATGGACAGAGAAACTCTAATGTGTATCTGAATGTTTATCTATCCTAATAATCAGTCTGCTTTGGAAATCTTCCCTGTGCTCCTCAGATGAACTGCTTTTAAAAGAACTACTATAAACATTCAACTGCTTTGTGCTCTGTCCTGTCATTTTCCTGGGATCTCATTTCAGGTGGAGTCTCACAGGACCATAGTAAATACTTGAAGTTACCTCTGACTAAATTTATGGTGATGCCATCGCTGCCTGCAGCAAGGGAATGAGGGCAAGTAGTGCAGCTAGTATTTCCCACAGTGAATTACTCTGATAACCTTTCATAATATTTAACTCATGTTGTGTTACTGGGTGATGGATCCAGTTCTCCCACGGAGGAGAAATAAATTCACACAGCGCTCCGTGTATCCACGATCTGATTAAATGTCCACAGCAATGGCAGAAATAAACTCCCTCATTAAAAAGTTTGGAAGAACTTTTAAGCCTTCTTGAAGTCTTGGTATTTTTGACACTTCACGAGATCATCACCACCAACTTCATCATTACCATCTTCATCACCACCATAAAAATAACAAAAATAAAAATGTGTATTACATACAAACTGAGCACTGAGCTAAGCTCTTAAATATGTTATTGCACTTAATTCTCTCTCTCTCACACACACATGCACACATCTATGAAGTAGTTACTATTATTATCTCTGTTTTACAGATGAAACTTAGAGAGACTAAGTAACTTGCCCAAGGCAACTTAGCTAATAGTGCCAGAGTCAGGATTGTCAGGATTGTCTGTTTTTTGTTTTGTGAATAAGCCTGAGGGCTTAAGCACATGCCACATCACCTCACATCTGAAAGCATATCTGTAATCTTTAAGGCAGAGGTCTCTGAACCTATTCCAGACATCAATTACCTTCTTTCCTTGTCCTTGAATGATACATGATGTATTACCCTATAAAGGGTAGGACAGACCTTTTAATATATAAATCCTTTTTGTTTCTTTTCTGCAAAAGATTGTCAGTACAGGGGAAATGAAAGCATCATTACGACACTTATTATATGCTAGGTTTTTACATAGTGTATTTTAGCTCAAAGCAATCCTGAAAAGATATTATATTAATTATAGAGATGGTGTGACTGAAGCTTAGAGAGGTGAAGTAATTTACTAATCCAGGGTTACACTAATCCAGGGTTACACTAATCCAGCATTACACCAAAGTAGCAAAGACTGGATAGAAACCCAAGTCTAACCGGATAAACACTAAACGATCCTATTTCTAACACAGTTGTCATCAGTCATTGACCCCTTAGTGTGAAAACCTGCAATAAGGTCAAGATAAAGGGAATGGGGTGAGAGGTGGGAGTGAGAGTGCCAAACGCTTAGCTGGAGAAAAGAAGTGGGGCTAAGGAAAAAGGTAATTGTGAGGGGTCCAGCGGAAGGCAGCAGGCAAGTGGGGTGGTGGGCAGGGAGGTGGAAGCAGGAGTTGGGGGGCAGGAGCAGTGCAAGATCTGCTTTATTATTTGTGTCAGGCTGGCTCCAGGAATGAAACCACGAGGGAAAAAAGAATGGCACTATGCAGCGGTTGTTCCAGATATAGACTAATCCTTTTGTTGCTCCCTACTTCTCCATTCAGTGGCTTAAGTATAAAGTATTTTTAACTGGATGTGGGCATCTCCCAGCAGGCCTTTGTTCTTGACTGGGGGACTGGAGAGAAGGATGACATGAAGGTTTCGTCTTGGGGGAGGGTGGTGGTGTCACACTGCTGTCTTTTTCACATTTCTATTATTGTCATTGCTATTGTTGCTGCTGATAAACCCTTCATTACAATTTGCTTTTTCTAACTGAGTGCATAAGGTAGTATAATTTAAAAATAATAAAACTCTCAATAAATCAAAAAGTAAACAAGGAAGACAGCCCCAGGGAAGACCAAAGGCAGTTGTTCAATGAAGACTCCCCATTCCTGAGGTAAGCCTGGGAGAGACACCAGATGAGAACACCTGGGTCATTCTTGGGGTCCCAGATGTACTGGACACTCTGAGATTTTTTTGCTGACACCTAGAAGGTTCTAAACACATGGCTACTAAATGACCTTGGCTTGAAGGAACATATAATGCCCAGACTCATTCCCCCTAGTCACTCAGTGTATTCCCTACAAACTTTACCCCGCTTCAGTCACATGAGTGTCATCTGGGTATAGGAGTGAATTTTATGTAATCTGGAATAAACTCTAATTTGGAAGATAAATTTGCTTTAAAAAAAGAGATTTAAAACCAAACATGGACAGTGTTATGATTTATCTGGTATCTATTCTTTGACCAATTCCCACCAAGTAAAATTAATCAAATATGGAGCCAATGTTTATTTAATCCCATCTACTTCTTAAAAAGACTGTAATACTGGTTTTCTTAAAATAGATATTGCTTAATTGCATAAAACCACCAGGCTCACTTGAGAATGTTTTGTCAGCCCTATCCCCCATCCAAAATAGTATATGTGTATATTCTGGTGACAAAGTTCAATTTGAGCCTAACACATTTTGTGTTTGTTTATGGATGTTTTTGTTTGTGTGAAACACTAGGTGAACTTAGAAAACTGCGTTCAGCTGAACAGAGCTCTGTAGGAAGACATGTACACATGTACACATTTCAAACAGCTGCCGGCCAGCTCAGTTCACCGTATGTGGTATGAGCTACATTCATACATATCTAGTGTTAACTCATTGCCTGATTCCAGACAAAATCCTACTTCCATTCCATTCCAGTTTTACAATAACTCACAAGCTGCACCCTTTAAATATCTGCTTCCACAAAAAAAACTTCAGGTCTTTTTAAGGGAAAGTACCATATTTATTGGAATATGATGTACTTCTTAACCATTTAATAGGTGTAAAACTGTGCTACTGGTTTCTTATGCTCCTATATATATTTTTTTTTCATTCATGAAATTTTTGAGTCTTATGCCTCTAATTTCCTTTTTCCCCATAAGCTCTTGGTGTTTCGTGTATGATTTTGCATAGCAAGGAACTTTTTAAGAATACTTACAAGGACAGAATAAAATCCTCCGTTTTTAACATATCTAAATAAAAAGTTACAGTAAGTGCAAAACATGGATGTTATTTTGAATGTGGGGAATATTATTATTCTCAAGAAGTGAGGAGCATGGATGGTGTCGGCAAACCACGGAAGATTGCTGTGTGATGTTCACAGAATGACGGTGGTGAACCACTCCAGACAGTCCATCTGCATGCCACTCATTATTCTGATTCAAGGATGACCACTGCCCATCACTTTCTCCCCCACAAATCCCGACAAAGCATGGTACTGCCATGCAGACGGGAACAAACTACTACTGAGAAGCAGAGAGAAGATGGGCTGAGCATAACTCAGAAGTAGACAAGTCTGTAAATGGAGATAAGTTGTTTTGCAAGTAATTTTTTATCCAATGTTTGAGAAATGAAGATCAGTACCCCTGCCACCACCACCATCATCTCCACCAAAAGTGTTTATGAAGAGCTACAATTGAAAATGTGCCAATACATATTTGTTGAAAGAAAGTAGGACCAGGAACTATTTATTGCACATATTGGGCTACATTTCTACATTTTACAGTTATTTCCACAATAACTTTATGAGAACTCTTTTTGTAAGTCCTTTTTGTAAATTGAAGATGTGAATCTCAGAGAACTTAAATAACTTGCCTCAAGACAGTTAATACGTGCAGACTAGGATTCAAATTCTTTTCTTTCTTCATAATTCTTACACTCTCCACAGAACCAGGCTGAAAATAGAGGCAAATAAGAGGGAGTGTGTATCTATTTATGTACTTACATGTCTATTACAAGTATCTATTTATATACTTACATGTCTGTGTCTTTGTCAAGCTTCTAGTTTCTCGTCTATCACTTTCTCTGTCTCTTATCTTTGTTTTATTTATATTTCTATAATCTCACCGCATATAGACATCTTGCCACTTACTTATCTTTCTGCAAATAGCAGATTTATATGAACCAATTTAAGAAAACAATGTTGGCTCATTCATAATACTTAGTGCTCTTGGGAATATCTTGAAAACAAAGTCTTTGGGAAGGTAAGCCTATTTGCCTTCTGAATGAATTGAAAGATGGTTCAAAGTTGGCTTTTTTTACACTACTTACCAATATGGAGCCCAACACTGTGTATGATTAGGAGCAAAAAAGAAACACCAAAGATTAGTTTGTGGCTTCTCAGCAGGAGGAAAGCTGGTGGCTCGTGACAGTATATCTGGTTCATTTCTTGAGGATATCATAATTGTACTAGCCATGTGAAACAATCTCTCCCTTTCTCTGAGTTGGAATAAGTCAAAACAGCATTGAAAATTGAGCTTCTTTGTCTATCAACATTTCACTGACCCTCTGCCCTCTGCCTTCTACTAACCTTAAGCTAAAGAGATTTGGTCTTCTCCGTATCCTTAGAAGAAATGCATTTTTAGAAAAAGACCTTAGGTGGCAGGGACGTTATAGGAGATAATAAATTCACTGATAAAGTCAAAGGAAAACCATCCAACAAGAGCCTTGAATGCTTTATTTATAACTTTAGATGATCATGAAAGGCAACAAATCATGCTGGGGTGTACATGTTGTTTGGAAAGCTAAAATGCTATCTGAACATTATTTTAATAAAGACATAGAAGAGCTACAAACTGGACTCCACTGCATTTTCATCTTAGGGTCAGACAACTTGAGTGACATTCGACAAATCTTCATTTAAGGAAAGAATGCCTAGTTTATCATTAAGCACGGCTTTAAAAATGTTGCAAATATGTATGAAGCCTCAGTTAATGTCAATAGATGAAAATAACACACAGTAAATTAACAAATTGCATGAAAGAAGAGCATTTTGTAAATTAATGTGTTAGGAATCTGGTTAGACTATTTTTCAAAAGTTAATTTAATTATCTAATTTTTTTTTTGATTAACTATAGAAGTAGAAACTAATTGAGTTCCTGCTGTGAAATGGATGAAATTAACATACAAGTGAAGAAAAAAAAGCCCTTTTTAAAATTAATAATGGCCATTTATGACTTTAATTAAGCAGACTATCTCACTGATAATAAATGATTGAGTTTGTTTTTGCTCAGTATTTTTCTCTGTTCCAGACTTTAGTCATTGGTGTCTAGCTGTGACAAATATTTGCGATTCATTTGTCAGGGGCTCTTGTGTTTCAGGATGCCCACGCCCATGGTGGCTTTTCTCTGTGTGCACAAATGTAGCCACAAAGTGCAGGAGATGTTCAATTGCACCATTAGAACTATTCTCATTCGACCCTTCTTCAATCTGTGGTCAGGGCTGCTGTTTTAGAGCCTGTCATTGTAGCTTGCTTGATACTTGAATTCCTAGTTGGCCTAAAAGCATTTGTTCAATTTCAGCAGCTCAACATTTTTTTAAGATTCCTATAACAAAGACCTAGCTATTTCTGTACTTTCACAGTCATGACCAACTGGCATACCTCTCAGTTGACATATAAACATCAGGATACCTTGAAGATATTCTGTCTTATTCATGGGCAATTGCACAGCCCCCTCTGGGAGTGACTTGAAAGCTGGACTCTGCCCTGAGATAGGGTGATGTAGGATAGCGTGGAAATGGAAGGTGGTCTCGGGTAGGGCTCAAAATTATTGAAGTCTGACCTATGTGGCCTTCAAAAAGTGATCCTAAACTCATTATACTCTATAATCAATTGTTACGCTGAAACTCAATGGTTCAGAGAAAGCTTCTAATTAGTAGGAGTCAATGACTCCTTTTGTTGCAGGAGACTCCTGTATTTCATCAAAAACTGTTTGCATGGGCCTTCCTGAGGAGAGTGATGGTTGCATAAAGTTATTTGTTTATTGGTATATTGTCTGTCTCCTCCCTTCAGTTTTCCCTCATCTTCTCTTCATTGGCTGCTATGTAAGGTACTCATTTCATATATCAGGTTGTGCATTCCTTCCCCATTCCTGCTTTGAACGATGTGTTTTCCTATTTCAAAGAGATCAATTGGTTTTAAAATCCTATCTCCACTCAAAGCTGCTGCGGCTCACTCTCAGCCCA
The DNA here is from genome assembly GCF_041296235.1 of Equus asinus. Classification (NCBI taxonomy): domain Eukaryota; kingdom Metazoa; phylum Chordata; class Mammalia; order Perissodactyla; family Equidae; genus Equus; species Equus asinus. The sequence goes on from NC_091791.1 coordinate 22,459,237, forward strand.
AAGTCCTGCAGGGTCCTCCAACTCTGCATGCCCTCCATGAGGCTCCCTGAAGCACCGCCTCCTTTTTTTTTTTAGTATATATATATATATTTTTTCAGATGTGCATCATAATACATTTCGAATTCTGTGTACATTACATCATGTTCACCACCCAAAAACTAATTATAGTCCATCCCCTCACATGTGAGACTAATCCCCCCTTTCGTCCTCCTCCCTTCCCCCTTCCCCTCTGGTAACCACCAATCCACTCTCCGTTGATATGTGTTTGTGTGTGGTTGCTTTTATCTTCTACTTATGAGTGAGATCATACGGTATTTGACTTTCTCCCTCTGACTTATTTCACTCAGCATAATACCCTCAAAGTCCATCCATGCTGTCACAAATGGCCAGATTTCATCATTTCTTATGCCTGAGTAGTATTCCATTGGGTATATATACCACATCTTCTTTATCCATTTGTCCCTTGATGGGCTCCTAGGTTGCTTCCAAGTCTTGGCTATTGTGAATAATGCTGTGATGAACATAGGGGTGCATGTATCTTTATGCATTTGTGTTTTCAAGTTGTTTGGATAAATACCAAGCAGTGGGATAGCTGGATCATATGGTAGTTCTATTCTTAATTTTCTGAGGATACTCCATACTGCTTTCCATAGTGGCTGCACCAGTTTGCACTCCCACCAGCAGTGTACAAGTGTTCCCTTCTCGCCACATCCTCTCCAACACTTGCTGTTTCCTGTTTTAATTATAGCCATTCTCACCAGAGTGAGGTGATACCTCATTGTAGTTTTGATTTGCATTTCCCTGATAGCTAATGATGTTGACATGTTTTCATATGCCTGTTGGCCATTCACATATCTTCTTTGGAGAAATCTCTGTTCAGATCTTTTGCCCCTTTTTCAATTGCACCTGCTCCTTATAATCTGTCATTTCATTAATGGCATCACCATTTCCTTGGCCATTCAAGCCAGAGAGCTCCTTCCCTTCTCCCTCTTTCTAAATTAATCGCCGACACCTGTTGATCATGCATTTCTCTCTTTTCCCAATCTGTCACTCCCACACACACTCACACATTGAGGGGTTCTTACCTGCTGTAATTCTTGCCTGAATTACTACAACAGTCTTCAACCTTCTTTCTCTGCCTTTAGCCTTGCTGGGGCCATTTTGGTTACTTGAAAACACAGTAAGTCATCATCAAGGAAACTTTCCTGATGTAAATATCCACTGGGGTCTGGGAAGGGAACACCACAGGCCTCCAGTCACGCTCCATCCATGATCCAAGGGCTTTCTGGGGGTGGGGGCAGAGGGAGGGGAGGATTGAATCTGAGCTGCTGATTTGTGGAGGCCTTCAGCCTGGAAGTCCAGACATATTTTCTGCCTCAAGTAACCAAGATCCTGGCTACACCAGAGTATCAGCTTCTGAAAGGAAGGGCAAGTCCTGTGTTGTCAGGATCACAGCAACGCCAGTGTCACTTTAATACCAGGCAGGAATAAAATCAGAAACAGAGCCTATGCTTAGAGCCAGAGCAGGCAGGGAAAAGATTACACCTGGAAAAGGCAAGGTATTAATTCTGTGGCCATATGAGGGCTTTAGGACACTTTTTTCCAATTATTTTCATCATCTACTATCTTTGGTCCTTGAAATTCCACAGAACAATTATTCCTCTAGCCCAATGTACTACTTTCTGCAAAAATGATTCTTTTCTGAGAAATGCAATATATTCGGCAATTATATTTCATTAACTATTCCTCTGTCCACCCCCTTCCCTCCCTTAACCCTTCCTTCCTTCTCTTCTTCTTTTCCTTCCTTCCTTTGTATCTGGCTTTTTTTTACACTTATCATGTTTTCAAGATTCATCCATGTTGTAGCATAGATCAATATACCAATATTTTTGTATGACAAAGTAACAGTCCATCATATGGATACACCATGTTATGTTTATCCACTCATCATAACTGTTTCCGCTTTTTGGCTGTTATAAATAATGCTGTTATGGATATTCATGTTCAAGTTTTTGTGTGGACATGTTTTCATTTTGCTTGAGTATATACCTAGAAACAGAATTGCTGGGTCATACAGTAACTCCATGTTTAACATTTGAGGAATTAGCAAATTGTTTTCTAAAGTGGCCACACCATTTTATAATCCCACTAGCAATGTATATGGGTTTCAACTTCTCCACATACTTATCAACACTTTTTTTGTTTTTTTTTGATTATAGCCATCTTGTGGATGTGAAGTATTATCTTCATATTGGCTGTTATTCACAGCTAAGTTCCCAGAATCTAAATCTCCATTTTTTCCTGTGAGCTTTGTGATACAATCATGGTTCCTCTTAAAGAAATCACATTCCAACTCCTCTTGATGGGCTTATAGTGACTCTCAAATGAAGGGAAACTTAATCATAATATCAAACATTTACCGAAGACTTCCGGTGGGCCAGGCCCTGCTCTTAGCATATCTTATCGCTCTAGACCCTCGCAACTGCCCTGTCCATCCTGACAGGAAAAGTCTGACCATAGGAATCTATTATTCTGAAAAGTTATTGAACGAAACACAACTAGTTTAAAATCTATTTGTAAAACCCATGTTCTCAACTCTCTGTTTTTTCCTAAATATGTGGTTCCATTTCTCCGACGAGGGTCCTTCAAATACTTCCTATTTCAAAGAGTGTGATTTTTCCAGAAGCCTTAGCACACTGCACATATACATGGCAAGTTCGTTAAGCTCACAGAACCCCAGAGGGTAAGGCAAGGGAGAAACCAGAAGGCGTTAATATACCACTCAAGCTTTCAGCAATTAAGTTCTCTCCATATAACCTCTAATCAATGGGTTTCTCAACAAATGTAGGATGGGGGGTGTTGGTGAGGAACAAGATAAAGAGAGTATTTGATAAATTAGTTTGAGGATTGTACCACCCAAGATGAAAGGAAAGCTCCTGAACTGAGTAGGTGGAGAACTCCCTTGCGCCATTACTGAGGACAGATTATTTTCCCTCCTGAAACATGCACACAAGAGGATAATCAGCCAACAAGGGTTTCTCATTTTACATTTCTATGTAGAAATGTTTAAAAGCCAACATGTGCAAAACTATTTAGCAAAATGCCACCATGGGGTTCATAGTTTGTAATTTTAAAAAACAACAACCCAAGGCTGCCGCACCTCATAAATTATGCAATAAGGGGTTTTGAGTAAGATTGAAAAATAGGAGTAAAACTTACTCTCCCAGGAGGCAAAATATTGCTTGACATTTTTAATAATAATGAAAGAAGACCTCAGTGGAGCAAAACTAAAACACATTTGCATGTCAAAGAATAGGTTCTATTGAATTTGTTGAGGTTTCTTCATTAACTTTTCTGTTTCCTATGGAATAAATTCAAGGTTATGAAGAATAAAATACAAGTCTAATGACTGAGAGGTGGCATGAACACAGGTGAAAACAGCTGATTTTCTAACCAGACTTTGAGAAGTGAGAAATTTGTGTGCAAGAAATGACTTCTCCCCTTTGTTTCTTTAATGTGGTTTTGTTTCATTTTCAGAAGGTCAAAAGGAAACCAAAGTATTGGCCAGTTTACATTTTTTCAATGTATATTCTCCTGACTGTGCATAAATTTCGGGACTTACGTGCTATTTGTCTTCCTGAGGAGGCTTACCTAATTGTCACATTTTCGGCCTTTCCTCAGGAGAAACACTGTGACTACGATCTCCTAAAGTTTAACACTTCATACTTTATTCACCCGTTGTTGTGCATTCCCCTCTTTAGGACAGAGAAGTTGGGGCTGTGATTTGTAGTGAAATTGGGTCCCACAGGTTCAGATTGAGAATTGAGGCAATACATTATGTAAACTCTGGTGAGCCTGAAAAGCTTTAAGGATATTAGAAAAAAAAACAAACAAACAAACAAAAATTTATTATAATTAAAAAAAAATCAGTCCTTCCTATTTTATGATTGGTTTTTGCTTCTCACTTAATAAGTTGAACAGTACTTTTAATGGCTGGTAAATCAATATAAAGGGATGAAAATGTTTTCTATAGATTTTCCTCTTTTAAATTAATGCCATAAATCTCCCTTAGTTGAGAAAAAGCTTTGGGAGAGACTAATTTATGCTTAAACCATCGTTTTATCTCGTCAGGAAAGCATCATGTGGACCTATGGCTGAACGATTCAGTTGGCTGTAACAATGTGTGGAAGAGAGAACTGAGTTTTACAAAAGCTCACACTTTACAGACAAATATTTTCTAAGACTTTGATTTTGTTGAACTGACCTTCAATGCCCAGAAGAGATGTCTGAATGCCATTTGGAGACATGTGGGATCTGAGCTCTGTGTTTGTTGGGATCCGTTCTCTCGACTATTGCCCCTGCTAAGGTGAAATACACTCCTCCAGGGCAGGGCAGACTGGGCCCAAGTGCCTGACATTTACTAGGAACGCAAATATTTGAAAGAGTACATGTGCAAGTGCACAAACAAATGGATGAAATGAAATTATGGCTCAACCTGGTTTCTTGGGAACGGCAATGTTGATTTGTTCCTTGTAATGGCATTGGTAGTGGTTTTTGAGGTTGGGTACTCACAGACAGTGAGCACAAGGGTACCGAGCCATGGCTCATTTATTGTTGGATTGACCCATGAATGAACTAATTTCAAATAGGAACCTGGGTATCATTTGTTTTGTTGCAAAGTCAGGTGGAATGATTCTTAATTTCCCAATTCCATGATTTCTCCTCCCAATCTCCTTCTCTCATGGGCCTCCCAGTAGCATTTTTCCAGTCCTAGTGTTCCCAATATAGCTGGGGTTCCAATTTTAGCTCTGTCTCCCTCTAACTCTGTTATTTTGGGTAAATTACCTAATTTTCTCCCAGCTGAAGTCGTTCATTTACAAGAGGGGGTGCAAACACCTACTTCTCAGCGTTATGAGATTTTAACATGATAATATATGTCTTCTACTGAGTACATAGACATTTGCAGCAAAAATAAGCCACTGTCAGCTACAACAGCACTACCAACACCAGCACCAACAAGTAGTAACATACTGAAGAAGTTATGAATTAACGTGATAACCTAATCTAAGCCAGTGTCTAAACGGTAAAATGCCTTGACTGAGCTATAATTATATGTTTACTTAAAAAAAAAAAATCAGTGGAGGAAACTGTAAACTTCAGCACAATCTCAAATTGTTGGTTGTTTCTTGTATGTTAAGACTGCAGTAGAGGGGCCTGCCTCGTGGTGTAGCAGTTAAGTTCACACGTTCCGCTTCGGCGGCTCAGGGTTCGCTGGTTCGGATCCCGGATGTGGACATGGCACCGCGTGGCATGCCGTGCTGTGGTAGGAGTCCCACACATAAAGTAGAGGAAGATGGGCACAGAAGTTAGCTCAGGGCCAGTCTTCCTCAGCAAAAAGAGGAGGATTGGTGACAGATGTTAGCTCAGGGCTAATCTTCCTCAAAAAGAAAAAAAGTAGTCTTTTAGTAAATGTTTGCATAAATGCATAAATAAATAATGACTTGAGATGCCCACCCATATGGAAGCAGTGATATCCCTATCATTGTAGGTGCTCTAGAATTGCCCAAATGACTATACAGCTTGAGTATGTAGCAAAGATTAAAGCATAAATAGAGGCTAGATTAGATAATATGTAACGTCTATGTATCTAGTCTAACCTTGATCTTCCAGGATTCCATTAAATTACAACACGTGTTTCCCCTGCATATGAAGTACTTGGAATAGTCATCACTTCAAAGGTGCATCCTCAGGTATTGCACGATTTCTTTTTGACATGGTAGTCGAGTGACTTTCTCAGGGTCACACAGTGAGTTCTTGACTAATGCTATAGTAGTGATCTTTAAGTTGTTTGGATTCTAAAACCACAACAGATACATCCATTCTGGTAAAAATTTGCTATTGGCTTCTAGGAATTTTTAGATCCTTAAAGCTTATCCTTTGACTCCTTGTGAAGGATCCTTCTTTACCTGAGGATCATTTCCAAATGCAAGGTTTTCAGGATGTTAGTTTCTTGGCGCAACCAATGCAATATTAAAAGCATAGCATAGGAAAAAATAATTTAAAAAGAAGGATGGAGTCAGAGGGAATTAAATTCAGGTTTTTTGTATATGTGTTTGAAGGCTATTTGCTAAATGAAATGTGAGTGGCATCCTGAAAACACCCAGCATTATTATCCTCTTGTTTTAGAAGTTTTGGAAAGTAAGCATAGGATGAGAATTGAGAACATCGTTTTTGCTGATGTCTTGGGGTCAGTGTTTCTGAATGCAGATCTGTGGGTCAGCTCTGGCCTTTGACAAAGCTTTCACCAATGAAATGACACAAATAAGGACAGCACATTAGTTTTTCATAAAGCCAATTTTAGGAATGTCCTAGATTCTGGAGTACGTCCTTCCCACTTTTCAATGAGAATTTATCCAGTTACGACCTCCATTGAAATGTAAACATTTACCATAATCAGGGACAGATTCATTTTGTCACACTGCCTGTTTTAAATCCCAAGTTGTATAACCTGAGAAACGTTATTTAGAATCTATGATTCTCAATTTTGTAATCTGTAAAATGAGGAAGATAGTAGTGGTAACTTCTTAGGGTTGCTGTATGGATTCATGGCCCTATAATTTGGAAAAAGATCTTAGCCTGTTCCTGACTAACAGTAGGGACTCAAAAATTGTTATCATTTTCTTGTCCAGCATCTTTCTAGCACATGTGATTTCATAGCACTTAAAGTGATTTACTCACCTTTTTTTTTTTTCCAAATAGCTCTTATTTTCTGTGCTCTGGTAATATCCTATCTCCTAATTACCAAGAAAGTGTAGCTGAGTTTGGCCAGGACATGGTTGGGGAGACTTATGGATATTGCTTTCTAATCTGAAGGCCTGGGTTGCCATGCTAGCTTCACAGTGTGCAAGCTGTATGCCTTGAGCATCGGTTAACTTCTCTAAGCCTTAGATGCCTTAAATAAAGTGTATAATCAGACCTGCCTTAGAGGGTAGTCAAAAGGACTAAATGAGGTGCCACCAGAATGTTTCTAGTGCATTTCTCATCACGTGGTAGGTATTCATTAAATATTAGCCTGAAACAGGGGACGGAAGGAATGCCCCATATGCCATGTCTACTAACTCTTTGATAATGGAGACACCTCTTTGAATATTTATTACTTTCTCTTGTCTTTGTTGAATTTTTTAAGGCATTTGTGATTTGCTACCAATGTTAGTTATCTTGAGGATTCAATTTTCTCTGTAGTTACATGACCAGCTAGAGTGAGACCCTGAGGGAGTGAGTGGTGAGGAAGGCCAGGCCCTTCCAATATCATAAACACAATCCCTTGTGCAAGGGCAGAGCACCTTTCCTCGGTGCCTTGGAGATGCCTGGTCTTCCAGTGGAGTGTCTGAAATTTGTGAGTTGCTGCTGGGTACCCTGGTGAGGTGGGCTGAGTCTTGCTGATGAGACTATAGATTCTGCATGAGAACTCCTCCAAAGGGTCTATACCGGCATTTCTCAAAGAATAATGTTCTGAAGTCTTATCCCAAGAAATTTTTACAAAAATGGGCCCGTTCCTCATACATGATGTCACTCAGGAGGGTGAGGAGGTCTGAGCTCCGGCGCTGCTTTATGCAGGGGCCCAGGCTTGCACCATGCGCAAATCAGGAATCGCCACTTGAATTTTTTTTCATTTGTGTATTTAAAGGGTGGGGCTAGAAGAGAAGATGCCCTGTCTTTCCTCAACGTTGATGTCTTTACCTCTATGAATATATATTCATCTACTCTCTTTTTTTCTCCCCTAGAAGCATCAAATAATGCCTTGAATTTTAGTGACATGTCTACATCACTTCCATAACAGCAAGGGCATAAAAAGACTCTTTTGATTGTTTCTCCATGAATACCCAGCAGTTATTTTCTAAGTCTTATCTTTCCTAACCCAAGCCTGTGTCTGCTGGAGGAAAAGTAAGAATTAAACATAAGGAAGAAAGATGAAACTACCATGAAATTTTAATTGTGTTTCTCAGAGGGATTACAGATAATTTTCATATTCCTACTTTTACTTCTCCCGACTTATTATTTTTTCTACAATGAATTGGTACTCATTTTATACCTCAGAGTTCAAAATGAATAAAAATAAAATTGTTAACGTTCTGATATCATTTGTTGTCATTTGCCTCACTGATATTTTCTCATAGGTGGCATATTTTTAATCTTTAATATTTTGTCTTATTGATTCCCATGTGATATTTATGTTATTAGATTATAACCTCCTTTAGGACAGGACCATTGCTAGAAAAAAAATTAATCCTGTGACATACTTATGATCATATTTTTTCTTTTCCTTATAAACTGAAGGAAATGGAGTTTGATTTTTTTGGAGTAAAATTTTTGTAGATTTTTGAGTTGTTTCTATCTTAGAAATTTCTCTCTGCCTGAATTCAGTTCCAGTTTTTATTCATGTTTTCATGATTCTTAAATTTTTAATGGTTTCTCAAATAGTGATAACTCTCTGCTTACCCAGACAAGTTAAAAATAAAGGTCAATTAAAAGGAATGAATGGGCAATGGATGAATTAATTTGTGTTTTGCTATACCAAGAGCCAATCAGGGGCTGGCTCCATGGCTGAGTGGTTAAGTTTGTGTGCTCTGCTTTGGCAGCCCAGGGTTTCGCCGGTTCAGATCTTGGGTGCGGACATGGCACTGCTCATCAGGCCATGCGGAGGTGGCATCCCACATAGCACAACCAGAACGACCTACAACTAGAATATACAACTCTGTACTGGGGGGCTTTGGGGAGAAGAAGAAGAAAAAAAGAGCCATTTGGGCATCTTTCTTACCCCACTCCTCTTTCTTACAGTGGTGAGTCCAGCCTAAACTGTGTTGATGGCATTAGGACCTAGATTCTTCTGTCTCTAAGAGTTAAAGAACTTACGATTTCCAAAGGGGAGACTCTGATCTTGGTTGCAGATAGTAGATAAAGGTCAGGAAACAATCACAAATGCTCTTGGCCACGGGTGTCCCATAGAATCTACCGCTCTGCTTTAGACAAGAGCTGTGAGCTGGTCCTCCTATTGTACACTGGGAAAAACCAGTTTATGGGATGCATTATAAATCTGGGCTCAGGGCCAGGATTAGGGTGAAGAAAATGAGGCCAAATCATGCAAGTGCAGAATTCGACCCTGTATTTATCCTGTATTGATAATTTTGTTCTACATAGAATTTTTTGCATTTATTTTGAATTTTCAAAATATTGTATTAAAATATTATTTATTTCGATTGCTGAATATTTTTGCACCCCCTTCAATTGTGTACTCTGATTGGGCCAACATGTTCTTAGCCAGGAGCTTGAAATGTGGCATTACTTTCCTCCTTACAACATCTGGTTTTCATAAAGATAATATTTTGAAAGTTACTGTGCATTGACTGTGTCTTTTTCCAGGTTATCCTGGGATCCTCTGGAAGCTATATCTGCTACTCTGAAGGTGCTAGAACATGACAGGGAGCCTGTCTCTCTTACTCTCTTGCTCTCCATTATATCTCTAGCACACCTAGTACAATGTTAGACACTTAGGAATGGCTTGTTAAATAACATTTGGTGATTTTTTAAAAATGAACTGCTTAGTATATATATAATATACACACATAAGCACACATATGCACTATGAACTGAAAGTTCCAGTTAGTCAGAGTCCAGGAGTCCACTTAATCAGGCCTTTAATGAAAACACAAGTGTATTCCTGAGATTTACTTACTTTTAAAGCAAGCATCATTGAGCATTGTCCATGTGGCTACCGTTTATTCTCCCCAGCAACCCTGTGAGGTTGGTATTATTATTGTCACTTTACAGACTGAGATGCAAAGAGATTAACCAACTGCCCAAAATTACACAGTAAATGGAGCAAGGATTTGAACCCAGTTAATCTGACTTCAGAACCAGCGTCTACAATGAGTTAGTGGAACTGCCTCTCAAGTGGACTCTAAACACTATGCACTTTCTACCTTGTAATTGACTTTCCACTGTCTATCGTATTACAATCAGCCCTCTTAACTCATTTCTACTACCTACTGACCCTAGTAAGCACTTGAGTATGCAACGCCTATTGTAGAATCTCTATCTGGGGCCCTTTGCAAAGGATAGCCTGGCTTTAATTCAGTCCCACTCACTGCAAGGAGGCAAAGAAGAGAGACTTGATGGCTTTTTCCTTCAAGTCTATTTGGAAGAAGAGCTTTTCTTTAGGTAGGAGGAGATCTTATCCTCCATTTTTTTTTTGAATAAGAGATGGAAAAAACAACAAAAAAGCAAGAATCAAATAAGAGTAGTGTTGTTTCCAAAGGCACAGTCAGGATGACTTGTCTCACTTTCAATTCTAAGTCTTCTTATCAATGTAGTTTGATGGAAGGTTATGACGACTATGGACTGTTATGTTTGTGTCTCCCTAAAATTCATATGTTGATGCTCTAATCCCCACCGTGGCTGTATTTGGAGATGGAGTCTCTAAAGAAATAAACTTAGATGAGGTTATAAAGGTAGGACCCTGATTTGATAGGATTAGTGTCCCTATAAGAAGAGACACCAGAGAGTTCTCTCTCCACCCATCTCCTCCTGAGCCCACACACTAAGGAAGCCATGTGAGGATACAGCACTAAGGCAGCCATCTACAAGCCAGGAAGAAAGCTCTCACTAGAAACGGACCATGCTGGCACCTTGATCTTGGACTTCTGGTCTCTAGAACTGTGAGAAAATAAATTTCTGTTGTTTAAGCCACCTGCCTCTGGTATTTTGTTACGGCAGCCTGAGCAGACTAATGCAAGGATGAACAATCGCTGTGAGGATGTCTGCACATATTTACATTTACACATGCTATTTAGGATACTCATGAAACTCAAGAGCTGGCAGTGAAGACTGATGCAAAGTGGATTTCCTGTTTCCTTTGGAGAAGAGGCTATCTCAACTCATCTCAGATTTATTCATGTTCTCTAAGAAAAACTACAATGTATGTAATACGTATTTTAAAAAGAGAAACAACTCCCTAATATTCTTACCTGTTGATGGGAAGAACTCAGTTGTTAGTTATTGGGTGCTCTGTTTCATCAACTTAAACTGAGGCACTGGAGTTCTAATCTCTATTCCTTCACTTACTAGTTTAGTAATTTGGGAGAAGGTGTTACCTTCTCTATATGTCGAGTCTATATTTGCTAACATGGGAATGATAACTATCTGAAGAGCATTTTATATACTCTCTAGTTTATCAGTATATCATGCTAAATGAGATAACATATGCCAAGCCACTAGCTTGGCTTCAACAAATGCCTGTTCATTTCCCTCCCTGAAGCTGCACTGGCTTGCTTTCCAGTACAGTGGCATAGAGTAATTGGATGATGAGAGCTGGTGGCCAGACTGGTGGTCTGCCAAGTCCTTTTTGCTAACCTTACCTACTGGTTCTTAAGTATGGCCCCAATCTAAACTTTCTTTAAGAAGCAGACATTTCTTCACAGCCCGATCTAGATGGCTAGGTCTTTAACTTGACTTGATCAAATTCCCAGACAGGTTTACCTTGTCTGGACTTTGTCCTTCTCTTTAATAGATAGGAATTGCATTTTTTAATAAATAGGAAGAGGACATATTTCAGAGCAATGTGTTATTTGATTATTCCAATCATGGGCAGCAAAGTTTGGTCTTTCTGCCTTATCAGTAACTTGTTTTGCAAGGATCTAGACCAGTGGTTCTCAACTAGATGTGATTTTTGCCTCACAAGGAACACCTGGCAATGTCTGGAGACATTTTGGGTTGTCACACATGGAGGAAGGTGCTATTGGCTTCTAGAGGGTAATAGAGGTCAGGGATACTGCTAAACATTTTACAATGCACAGAACAGTCCCTCACAAAAAAACAATAACCTGGTTCCACATGTCAATAATGCTGAGGTTGAGAACCCTAATCTAGACTGAGCCGGGCATCTAGCTAACCCCCTTAGACTCACTCCAAATAAACAGGTGTTACTCTCCCTGCTGGTAAGAGAAAGGTGGGCAGGTTTCCATTGCCATAATCATCATACTTATTAGATACATACCATGGACTCAGCACACGATAAAGTCATGAGTCACCCCTAAGGCATGATGTAGAGTAGTGACAGCACTTTAGATTAAAGGCCACAACTTGGAGCCAGGCAGATTTTTGTTTGGTTTTGCCTCTATTACTTGCAAATTATAGTTCCATAAGCAAGTAACTGAAGTTTTCAGAGTTTCAGCATCCCTTAACAGGGTGGATGTAACAGAATGAAGAAATTACGTATATAATATCGTTAGCACAGTGTTTTCAATATGCAGAACACTCAATAAATTGTGGATGATACCATTTTTGACCTATTCTTACCATCATCATAGCTCAGCTCAGCCTGGCTTACAGCTACCTCTATGATACAACCTAAGCTGTGCGTGCAAGAAATCCGTATATTTTTTTCCGCTTTCCCCCTCTCCAAATCCCTGCAGTACATAGTTGCATATATTAGTTGTGGATCCTTCTAGTTGTGACATTTGGGACACCGCCTCAGCATAGCCTGATGAGTGGTGCCGTATATGCACCCAAGATCCGAACCGAGAAACCCTGGGGCACCAAAGCAGAGCGTGCGAACTTGGCTGCTTGGCCAAAGGGCAGGCTCAAGAAATCCATGTTTAATGAAAACCATCTTTGTCAATTAACCCACATGCGACACAATGGAGGAGGCAACATGAAGAGTGTTAAAGGAATTCAAGCATTCAGAGGAAATGGCTTTCATCAACTTGGCCCCACTTTATGTTTCCTTTTAGATGATTTTCAAGGAAATATATGATATGGGCTGACATTGGAGGAAAATCTCAACCTCTGAATGTGCTGGTTGACAGACATTAATACCTCATACTGCAGAATATTTTTCTTTGTTTACTTTTTTTCCCTTCCAAGAGAATCCTTATTTATTTTCCTTGGCTATTCCTGAAACATTCAGGGCTTCTCCACTTTCACGCCTTTGTTCAATTTATCAGTTTGAATTTTTAAATTAGAAGAAATAAATTTTACTGTTCTAAATTATGGAAAATTCCAGAACTTGCTAGCTTTGAGGGGGGCTGTGATCTAAGGCTCAGATGATGCCCTCAGAGCCTAGTCTGTCTCCATCTACCTTCTGACTCTAATGCCATGTGAGTTTTAGTCTCAGGATTCACCTAGTATCAAGTTCCTTGCCAGCAGCTCTGGATCCGTCTTCTCAGGCTGAATCCAATGCCACTGGGGATTTTTTTTCAAATCACTTAAGATCCTTAAAGGCAACAAATGTCATCTAGTCATCTTTTAACACCTTGAGGTCTAGCATAGTATCCTGCACACAGTAAATACATAAAATTAGATTTCCCAAGTAAATATATGGTTAAGGATAGATACTACATTTCAATAGGAAAACAAGAAAGTTGAGTTCCAGATAGAAAGTACATGTATCTTAAACTGTACAGCTGGTTAGTAGCAGAGTGTAGGAAACATTGTTTTTGCCTACGAGACAAAGTAATCCAATTTCCACTACCAATGGGTGTCCTGAGATGTGATTGTCAAAGAAATAAGAAGAGAGGTCTGTTAGGGGTATGTCCTGGAGAAAGAGTTTTTTCTTTTTATCTTTTATAGAGAGCCATGAGAAGAGAGAGCCTCATTCTTTGGCACCGTGTTGCTTATCAGCGCACGCCAGATGGAACTGCAGCACACATTATATAGCCATGGAAGGGGACAATGCATTCAGGCTGGCAGAACTGGAAGTTAGGAGGCACCTAGGCCCTGATGCTGTTACTAGGCTGTGTATTTAATGACTCAGGAATTGCCTGCTTCTGCACTTCTTCTTATGCAAGACAATAAACATGTTCACCATTTAAGCCAGTTGGGATAGTGTTTCTGTTCCTTGCATCTGAAAGCATCCTCATGGGTACCCACAGAGTCACAGTTTTTTCCAAGAGATCAACTCACTTATGGAGAAAGAATACGTCTGTCTGGAACATAGAAGCAGTTTTTGTCTGGCTAAGCTGTTGGAGAACATTGTTACCTGGTCAGGCACTTCATATATTCAAAGCTTGCAGACAGTACATAGGCCCCTAGTGATGTCTCTGCAGCAACAAAGTAAGATTACAAACATAGATCCTGCCCATAAGGAGCCTTCAGTCTCCCCAAAGCCTTGAGGGCTGGCTTGCCCAGCCTGATTAGGTATGACCTAGCATACTGGTTCTTATCTCAGCGCTACCTGCTATGTGAGGCACACCCTCAAAATACAGGCTGATTAACTGATCAGGTGAGCTCAGCAATGTGTATCCGGGAGATACAGGTCTCCAGAAACAGACGAGGGGAAAGGGAAATGTGAGAGAGAATAAAAAAATATAACCCAACTTCCCTTATATTATAAAAACATTATTTTGTTTTAAATTACTGAAAGGCCTGTTCTCAAGAACTGGCAGTGACTTGCACTTAGAGTTCTGAGTTTTTGTGTGAATGAATGAGGGACATATCTTCAATCAAGAAGCAGAGATGATGTTCCATGGATTTCCTTCCAAATTGACATCCCAACATGGTGATTCATTTTGACATAGCCAGAACAATTTTTCTTTTGTTTTGATCATGTTCAAAAGCACATAACATTAAATTTGCCACCTTAACTGCCCTCAAGTGTACGGTTCAGTGGTGTTAAGTATATTCGTGTTGTACAATAGATCTCTAGAACTTTGTTATCTTACAAAGCTGAAGCTCTGTGCCCATTGAACAATAGCTCCCCATTTCTTCCTCCTCCTTCCTCCTGGAAATCACCATTCTATTTCCATTTCATTGAGTTTGACTACTTTAGATACCTTACATGAATGAAATCTTATAGTATTTGTCTTTATGTGACTGGCTTATTTTACTTAGCATAATGTCCCCAAAGTGTATCCATGTTGTAGCTTATGACAGGATTACCGTCTTTATTAAGGCTGAATAATATGCCTTATATATGTATATGTCACATTTTATTTATCCATTCATCTATCTGTGGACATTGGTTTGCTTCCACCTCTTAGCTATTATGAATAATGCTGAAGTGAATATGTGTGTGCAAATATCTCTTTAAGATCCTTCTTTGAATTCATTTGGATGTATACTCAGAAGTGGGATTGCTGACTTATGTGGTAATTCCATTTTTAAGTTTTTGAGAAGCTTCCATTGTATTTTCCATAGTGACTGCATCATTTTTACACTTCCACTAGCAAAGCACAGAGGTTCTAATTTTTTACATCCTCATTAATGCTTGTTATTTTCTGTTTTGTTTTTGTTTTTGATAGTGGCCATCCTAATGGATGTGAGGTGATATCTTATCTTGGTTTTGATTTGTATTTCTCTAGTGATTAATAATGTTGAGCATCTTTTAATGTGCTTATTGGATATTCGTAAATCTTTGGAGAAATGTCTGTTTAACTCCTTTGCCAATGTTTAAATTATTTTTGTTGTTATTGTTGTTGTGGTTGAGTTGTAGAAATTCTTTATATATTCTGGTTATTAATCCCTTTTCAGCTATGTGATTAGCAAATGTTTTCTTCTATTCTGTATGTTACCTTTTCATTCTATCGACTGTTTCTTTGGATGAGCAGAAATGTTTGAGTTTGATGTGGTCTCATTTGCCTATTTTTGCTTTTTTTGTATGTGCTTTTGGCGTCATATACAAGAAATCATAATCAAATCCAATGTCATTAAGTTTTTCTTTTTTGTCTTCTTCTAGCAGTTTTGTAGTTCTAGGTCTTGAGTTTAATCTAGTTTTTGTTAATTTTTTTCATTTGGTGTAGCATAAGGGTCCAACTTCATTCTTTTGAATGCAGACATTCAGTTTTCCCAACACCATCTGTTGAAGCTACTGTCCTTTCCCCATTGTGTGGTCTTGGTACCCTGAACCAATTTTTAAGTCTTGAAACAGATAAAGAACTGGGGATAGATATTTGGCTAAATATAGTACTGTCTTGTTTTGGTTTTGGTTTGTTTTGTTTACTAAGAGTTTGAGCTCCTTAGATCTGCTGTGTGTGTCTTTAACATGACACAAAACCAGAAATGCCAGTCTTTAGGCCTTGAATTCTCAGTTTTTGTGTGGTTTATTTTTCATATGCTATAAACTCTTTATTAGAATTGATTCTGGCCTCTACTAGAGACAGGTTGATTACACTTATTTAACTTCTACAGTTGGTGTATAATATGTGCGTTTTTTTCCCCAGAAATAAAATATAGCTGTGAAGTTGGGCTTTTCTACAGCTCTTATGAGACCAGGTAAGACATTTTAAATGGCACAAATTCAATTTTCTCTGTCTTTGGTGTATTTTTATTGATGGGGTATGAGACGAATTAATTGATTACATATTTATTGAATTCTACTTTGTGTTTAGTGGTGTATTGGATGAAATCGTGAAGAGATATTTTTCTTCTTAAAGAGTAGATGGTTTAGTAGAAGTAAGGCATGCATTTAATTATAATATATAATAGCAAATAAATTGCAAGAGCTGCATACAAGTGAAGGAGGAGTTCAGAATGGAGGAGGTTTGTATCCAGCTGAGGGTACTAAAAAGGCTTCCTGAAGGATGTGGTTTAGCTGGCATTTGAAGGATGGTAAGAGTTGGAACTATGTAATAATAACTTATATTTATTGATACTTTGTCATCTGGTACTATTCTAAGTGCTTTAATAATCGTTTTAACCTTTGCAATCATCTTACGGTACAGATACTATTATTATTTCATTTTACAAATAGATAAAGGCAGAGAGTGGTTAAGTCACTTGCCCAAGGGCACACAACTGGCAAGTAACAGAAGGAGGATGTGAAATCCTGTAATCTCACTCCAGAGCTGGGGTTCCTAACCACCCTAATACAGGGTATTCTAGGTCGGGTCAATGCTTAAGCAGAAAAGCAGGATCATAAAAAGATGGGGAGTGGATGAGAGATGGCAGGGGACTCATTCTGTAACATAGAGTCCACTAAGGGGTTAGCAGGAAAGGATATTAGACATGAAGTTTACAGCAGAGTGACAGTGTAATGTAGAAACTAAGTTTGTGCTTTATTCACAGGGCAATGAAGTCATAAAATGTGTTTACATCAGAAAGTGGTGTGTTCAGAGCTGTGTTTCATGAAGAATAAACTTACAGCAAGGTAAAGAACGCTGTGAACTCACAGGGCATCTCCTATAGGTTTAATTATGCTCATATTGTTGAGGGAGAAACTGAGGCTCAGAGATACTAAGATAAATTACTTCGCAAGGTTCCACAAAGAGTAAGTAAACATGAGATGAGATGGCTAGCATTATACCTCCAGTTTTGGTGGCTCCCAAATCCCTGCTCTCTTCCTTTTTTTTCTCAAGGAGAAGAACTGCAGGCAGGGGTGCCAGCTAGGCAACTCCAGTACTACAGAGAAGAGGGAACGAGAGCCTGAACTAGGCAGAAAGGGGGTAATTTCAGGGACTTAGAACATGCAGAAACATCTTGTCTTCACTGTTGGTTGGGACTAGGGAACCTGGAAAAAGAGAAATCAAAGAGGATTCTGCAGTTTCTGCTAAATAGGTAGATACTGGAGCTATTAACAAAAATTGGAATAAAGCATAAAGAAGACATTTGGAGATGAAGGTAATGAGTTCAATTTCGGACCATCTTCTAGATACCAGACAATATCCAGGGGCATTTATTCAGCAAGCAGTACAGGCATGTTGGAAGAAACTCAGAATAAAGATGGGGATTTGGAAAGGAATATTCTCAGAGAAGTGACAGCTACTCCCACTCTCTTTTGAAATTAATTGAAGGATTTTGCTGTCAGACAAAGTAAACATGGCCCAATTTTTAAATATGACATTTCATCATGCAGTCCAATTCAAGAAGTTCATTATTTCCTTTATATTTGCTTAATTCTTGAGCCTTGTATAGGAAATATATAAATCTATATGCATATATGTATACATGTTTATGTATCTATGTATATGTAAAAATAGATAGATGGATAGATGGACGGATAGATAGATAGATAGATAGATAGATAGACAGATAGATAGATAGACAGACAGGTATCACTACATGAATCTTATTAAAACAGAGACTTTTAACATTTTTTCCTCGTGGAGCTAATGAGACTCTGAATCTCACTTTTATCCTGCCTCTACTCACTGATAGAAGAATTTGCTACAAAGAAAATTAAAAAAAACTGCAGAGGAAAAGAAAGTCCAGCAAAACATGCTGGCAAAGCCTAGTATGTGAAGTTTAGCATTTCGAGTGACATCAGAGATTCGGCATGGGGTGAGGATTGAATTGAGCCTCTAGGTGGGTCAATATTGAACTTTCAATAATAATGTGGGACTTGCGTTTTGAGCTTTCTGGGATAGCTGTTAAGTTTCAAGGAAACAGAGGTAGTGAGGCCAAAACTCTTAATTCTCAAGATCATGTGCCCAAAGCTCAGTAAGCCAAACAGTGAGATGTTGGTGCCTGGAGATGGAGAAAGTTTCATTTGAATTGTCCAAGACAAGAAGGTGGGAGCATGGGTTCTCTCAAATCCACCTTAGAAGAAAGCAGGGGGTTTTATAGAGCTGATGGTTGTGGCAGGAGAAGTTTTGGAGAAACAAAGGGGTAATCTATGTTTCTTTCATTCCCAATAAGTCCCTGGGCAATCTGACTTCTGGGTGTCAAAGGCAGGTGGGAACTGCCTATCTGGTGATCTTTGAAGTCATTCTTTTTCTTCTGTAAAACAAGCTCATAAATCTTTGTGACCCTTGAGTTACCCCTCAGGTTAAATGAGAAAACAGCACATTGACAAGATTAACTTATTTTCATAAAAATGTTGAAAGGTAATCTTATTGAATATTTACAGTACCCCTGATACCCAGCTTCAGTAGGTGCCCCAACATGAGGTTTCAGCCTTGAGGATCACAGTTAGTAAGGGCTTGAAGAGCAGAACTAAGTCATGCTACCAGCTGCCTTTTTTGAATTTGAGTTTATTAGGTTTCCTATGAGAAAGAGCAGAGATGGTATTTATATCTCCATCCTTAACTCTAGGATGGCCTTATAAGTGGCCATGGCCAAAGAGGCAGAACAATATTGTGCAAGGTCTACGTCTAGTTCTCAAGAGACTTTGCTCACTTTTGCTCATTCTCTGGAAATCCCTGTGCCTTCACAATGTGAACGGGCCCAGGCAAACCTGCTGGAGGATGAGAAAACATGTGGAGCAGAGATAAGACAACCCAGCTGAGATATCTCCGTTTAGGCAGCTGTTAGCTAACCAGCAGGTGACCATGGACACATGAGTGAGACCAGACAAGATCAGCAAGTCCTGCACGCATCTGCAGGACCACAAAGATGGGTCCAGCCCAAACTGCTGACCCACAAAAACACAAAATCAGGAACCAAATATATGCTTGTTGTTTTAAGCCACTAATTTTTTTATTTGCTTACTTTAAACGCGACAAAAGCTAACTGGCACAATCTAAGAAGCTGTCTGATGTGAAATGTGAAATCAATCAAATAGCTGGAGCTGAGGGCTGGGAAACCTGCAGGTCAGTCAGATCGGGGCCCTAGGGGTAACTTCACAGGGGCTACTGGGGAAAACAGAGAGTGAGGGTCTCCCCAAGCCTCTTCATAGAGGATAATTAGACTTGGAAAACATCTAAACAGAATTGGCGTATCATGACACAGCATACTTTTTTCTTTCTTTTTTACAAATAAATGCTTAAAAGTAAAGGGGAAAGAAGTTTAAATTGCATCTAACCCTGCAGTGATGTGATTTTCTTTTATTATCATATCCCAAGGAAGGAAATGGAGGTACTTATGTTAAATGTTTTTTGTTTGTTTGTTTCCTCCTTCTCAAGCCAAGAAGACATAACAGGAAACAAGAAACAGGAAGATACAGCAGGAAACTTTACATAGCCTCTTGAGTCATCTATAGTGAAAGGAAGATAGATAGTGATAAAGGGAAAGTGTTTCAATTACTGTGTGAATTACACCCAGCACAAGAGCCCAGTCTAGACGGAAGGCTCAAAGCTTTACCGTAGCAGTGAGTCTGGAAGTGCAACTAAAGGAAACACAGAGGCTTGAGAGAAACGAGAGGAAACTCAGGCTAGAAAAGGAGATTAACCCTTAAATCCTTCATAAATGTATGGTTCCTTTCCTGTCTTAGATAACAGTGACTTCAGACAGTAATTGTAAGAACACCTGACACTGACTCAGTAACTAATGTATGGGGCAGAAGTGAGGTTCAGTCTTGTGGCATAGGAAGAATTCCTGTACATATCCTCCTTCTCGAGTTTAGGAATGCTTTCAGAAAAAAACATGACAGAAGAACCCTAGCTATATCAGAGTAGCATAGACATTCAGAAATATACACCTGGTTAAATAACTAATAGCTATGCTACAATTAAATATCATCATAACAACCTTATTAAAAATGGGCAAAGCACTTGAATAAACATTTCTCTAAAGAAGATATAAAAATGACCAAAAACTGCATGAAAACATCACTGGTTATTAGAGAAATGCAAATCAAAACCTCAATGAGATACCACTTCACACTTATTAGGATGAGTATTATCAAAAAATGGAAACTTACAAACGTTGGTTAGGATGTAGAGGAACTGGAATCCTTGTGCATTGCTGGTGGAAATGTAAAGTGGTGTAGCCATGGTGGTAAACAGGTTAGTAGTTCCTCACAAAGTTAAACAGAATCACCATATGATCCAGCAATTATGCTTCCAGGTATCCACCCAAAAGAAATGAAAGCAGAGACTCAAACAGATATGTGTAAACCAAGGTTCATAGAAACATTATTCAAAACAGCCAAAGGATGGAAACAATCCAAATATCCATAAGCAGATGAATGGATAAACTAAATGTGGTATATACACACAATGGAATATTATTCAGCCTTAAATAAGGAACAAAGTTTTGATACACGTTACAATATGGATGGAACTTCAAAACGTTATGCCCAGTGAAATAAGCCAGAAACAAAAGTACAAATATTGTGTGATTCCACTTCTATGAGATATCTAGAATAGGAAAATTCATAGAAACAAAAAGTAGAATATTGGCTATTAGGGGCTGAAGGGAATGGGGAGCTCTTTAAAGAGTACAAAGTTTCTGTTGTGGATGATGAAAAAGTGCTGGAAATGGATAGTGATAATCGCTCACAACACTGTGAATGTGCTTTATGCTACTGAATTGTACACTTAAAATGATAAATTTTATATTACGTATATTTTACCACAAAGAAATCATCACAGTAATTTATATTTACGGACATGGAAATCTTCTCATTATATGTTATTAAGAAAAACAAAGTCATAAGATAATACTATGCCATCTTATTTTTTGTGAAAAGGAACTGCAAATGCACAAGAAAAAAATATGGAAAGTCATTGTAGCAGATTGTGTTTTCACAGATGGTCAGCCTAATACATCCCATCCCAAATCTGTGACATTATGTTCCCTCCCTTTGAATCTGAGAGGGGCCCTGACTATGATTCAATTAACACTGTGGTTTCCAAGACTAAGTTACACAGAAATGTATAACATAACACTGAAATAATTGCTGCAGGTGTGCTCCACCAGTAAATGCTAAATTTAGAGGGAAAAGTTTAAGGAGAAATAGTACAATTCCATAGCCTCAAACTATTTTTCCCAAAGTATTTGTTAATTACAAAGGGAAAAATAATAACTTTAAGTGGAGTAACCTGGCAAACACCACCTTAACCAAGCAATCAAGATTTACATCACCAATAAAAAAAATATCAACATCATCAACTCCTTGAGATGATGTGCCCAGAAAGGCATAACATCCCCATGTTATCCTTCCTAATGCATAACCTCAATCTAATCATGAGAAAACATAGACAAGCCCAGTTTGAGGAACATTCTGCAATATACCTGACCAGTACTTTTCAAAAATGTTAAGGTCATGAAATACAAAGAAAAACCAAAGAACTCTTAAAGATTAAAAGGCTACAGAGACAGGATAAATAAAGGCCACGTTGTATCCTGGATTGGATTCTGGAAAAGGAAAAAGGACAGTAGTGAAAAACCTTGTGGACTCTGATAAAGTCTAATGTTTACTTAACAGTTTTGTGCCAATGTTAATTTATTAATTTTGATAATTTTCCCATGATTTTGTAAATTATTAACATCAGCAGAAGCTGGTTGAAGAGTATTCAGAAACTCTGGTGTGCTAACTTTACAAATGCTTGTAAGTTTAACTTATTTCAAAATTTAAAAGTCTCAAAAATGATAGGCCAATACAGCTTCTGCTTGACTTTGTTGAGAAATTTGCCCTTGGAACACATTATCAGGCCTGAGACAGCCAGCATCATACGTGAGCAGGTGAGTCATTAAATGATTCCAGTCCCAGCAGTTAAACCATTCTGAACAGCCAATGAGCAAAGATGAGCTGAACCCACCAGCCCCACAAACTGCAGAATTGTGAGCAAGATAAATGTTGTCATTGTTTCAAGTTACCAGGTTTTGGGGTGGTTTGTAACACAGCAATAAATAATTGGAATAGACATACAAGAATCTCTTAGGGGTCATTACATCTGGGTGACTTCTGTTTTGCTCTTCTGACCTACATTTTCTACTATTATTATTATAAAAGTTAATATGAATTACTTATTAAGTTAATGGAATATTGGAAGAAAAAATATTTACAAATTCCCATTGTCTCTCCAAAATGTTGCAAATGATTTTCTGGGCTCTGATATGAATGGGGCTGGGGCTTTAGGGCAAAAAAAAAATTGGTTTCAGAAATAGATAATGGTTAAAAATTTTTTAATTGAAAAAATGAAGATAAATCATTGTTGTTTCCCTGAGCTGACATATAGTATCTCATTGTGAGTTACTTAAAAATATTGAGGGGACATATCTGATATAATTATAGTTAATTCACTCCAATGACTGTTGGCTATTTTGATCCTCATCATTAAACCAGATTGACAGAAAGATTATATCTTATGATTTAACATGTATGAAATACATCTATTTATTTATTCATTTACTTATTCATTTTCTCCTCTCCTTTGAAATCATAACCATTGTAATAGATTAGATTCTTATTCCACTTATACAAAAGCCTGTAAATCACACGCATAGATAAACCTTAATAGTATAAGCTAAAGAGAAAACAATGTTAATGAGACAGGGAGTTCATATGCTCATTAGATTTGAGTGTATTGGGAAGAGCAACAGTATGTCAGAGATTGGCAAAATTATGTTACAGACACAATCAATACCAATGTGGCATTTTTGTTCGTGAATAATTAGTATAAAAAATGCTGACTTCATTTTAAATATCCTAAATACTGAAGAAAATAGTGGAATCAATGGTGGGAAAAAGATGGATCATACAATTTATTTCTCAATTACAGCTGACACATTAGTTACAGAAATTTTCAGGTCATTTATTTTTTATGGTCCATTTTAACATCTGTGTTTATCGTTATAATAAATAAATAGATTATAGCCTCTTATTAGAGCAGCAATGGAAATTTCTTGTAGCAAAACACTCACATACTCAAATGACAGAAACACCCCAAATGGAACACCAATAAGGGAGAACATTTACTCCACTGAAGAATAAGACCTGAGGGTGGTTGAAGGCAAAGACAGCAAAATGCAGTCATTGTAAAAGGTTAAGATTTTACATTTGGGACCAGGGTTATTAATACTTGAGAAGATTTACATCTCACACAGCCCTTCTAAGAATGCAGACTTATAAATCTGTGTGTGTTTCCCAGCAACAAATGAATTTTGCAAACTACCATCCAGATAAGTTACTACCTCCGTTTTAGATTCTTCCTACAACTAGCAGTGTCTAATAGGCTGAGGGGAAATATCCACACCAGCTTAATATTTTACAACTTCATTTATTGTATTCGGAGAAGGAGGTCTTTATTTGCAAATAAACAGCTAAATTGTTTTATTTTCTGAGACTCCCTATTAGAGTAGGGTGGGATAGACATTGGGTGAATCAATCAAGTTGTATGTACTTATTGAGCACCCACAATTTGTCTAGTAACTACCTTAGGGTCTCATCTGATCTACTTGGGTCCTATGTTGACAGGATTTACAGAGATAGCAGTACAATGTGGAAAACATCTTCTTTGGTTATTTGACTATATTATTCAAACCTGTAATTATGTGGGCATTCTACCCATTTATTATATTCCTTAGTTGTTATAGCCTTGATTAATTGTCCACATAGATCTTCTTTTGTCTATGATTTTTGTCCTTGAAAAGTCCTTGGCAAACTAAGTTTTAGAAACTATTAAGGTCTTGAACTTGGAATTAGATAGAGATATATATTAAAATCCTAGCTCTTCTATAGGTTAGATATATGGCCTCAGGGAACTTATCTAAATTCTTTGTGCTTTAGTTTCCTCATCCAAAGTATGAGCATAATAATTGTATCTCATACATAGTGATATTACTTGAGATAATTACTACAAAGCACTTTGCAAGGTGCTTGGCATATACTAAGTGTCATAGCATTACGTATTTATATTACATGCAATTGTAGTATAATGTGATATTTATGCTGAAATAGGGATACACAAGTTGCTGCTCTGGGAGCTCAACGTGCAGCTACCTTTTAAAAAGGTGGTTTCTGAGAGAACATTTACTGAGCAGGAGGAGTCATGCCACTTTTTAAAGTGTGTGACTTTGGGAAAATTGCTTCAGCTCTCTGAGCCTCAGCTTCTTTCTTCTGTAAAATGGGTAACACCAAAACAGGGGGCGGCTGTGAAGACTAAGTATGCCAATGCATGTATAACACCATGCATATGGTAGGCACCCAACAAATGTTGATTGAATGAAGGCCTGAATGCAGTTTCTATTACTGTCTTCTATTTACAGGTGAGCAAAATGAAGATCAGAGAGGCGAATTACTCACGGCCTCACAGCCAGTTTGTGACAGATCTGGAACCTAAACCCAGACATTCCAAAGACCTCCAGTTCTGAGTTTTTGACAAATTTTCGTAAATTTGTACTGATTCCTATATGAAGTCAGACTCTGCAAAAGAACGTGGGTCACTCCCAAGAAGTCAGTGATCCAGGTAACCCATTCTGTACCTCCCTGTGTCGCACACTCTAATGCGTTGGGTCAGTTGTCTAATTTTCTATTTCAAGCAATGGCTGAGCTCTTACAATGTAGAAGGCCTCCCATTAGGCCCTGGGCATGATAGCAACATAAATTACACCTAATACCATCTCTCAAGACACTTTGTTTTATACATTTATTTTTTTTGTGCATATGCATATTTTTCTGAATTCATAGTTATTTATAACATTACTTATTCACTAAAGAGCACTCTAAAAAGACATCTGACAGACCATTTAATAAATGTACAGATACACAAAACAAAACATCCAACAAATCAACCAAAATAACACCACTGCCAAGAACAAGAAACAAAAGGCCCTCAAAGAAGTCATAACACAAAACTCAGGGTTTAAACAAAAGAGAAAAGAAGGAGCTAGAGGAGAAAGAGAAGGAGAAGGAGGAGGAAGAGAAAACTGAAGTGTAATGACAGAAACTGGAAAAAAGTTAATCTACTAGAAAATCAAAGCTTGCAGAAGATATTCTCACAAGGTAGAAAAGTGAACTATGAGCTTCCTGAGAATCAAAACAAAAAGCTAAATGCAACATTTTATATGGAATTAAATGTCTAATAAAAAGAAGTGAAGCCCCATTTACTCATAGAAGTATGTACCTGATTCTTCTTGTTAAGGGACTGGGCATCTTAACATACCAAATTCTTAGGTCTTAAGTTTTTTAATTAAAATGTCAGATGTCCTACATATAATTCTTCTCTAAGAACTATTTTAAAAGGAACAACACTTGCATGGATACACATAACTTGAACTAGTAAAGCAGACCTTTTTAAAGAACGTTTTAAGCTCAGGAGATGAATTCTGATCAAGACAGATATCGATGTTGACCTTGTAGTGTTGACATTATATTAGGGAAGACGAACATTGAAAATAACTAAAAATGTAATAAAAGCTACACAGAGGAGTCTCTGAATTCGTATGTGTATAAGAGGCAAATGTAATTTTCTATGAGACAATGACGTCTCAACTAAGACATGAAGAATGTATTAGTGATGAGGGATGGAGAGAGGAAGAGAAAGAGGACTTCAGTTTTAGGAAATAGTGTGTGCAAAGGCCGTGTAGTAAGAAAGCGCATGGTAGCTGGTAGAAATTTAAAGAAAGCCAGTGTGTAGGAAGTGTAAAAACTGAAGGGCATGGAAATAATGCTGGAGATAGGGGATTGCTGGAGCAGGGGATGAAATAATGCTTGTAACAGGCTTAGCAGAGAACCTTCCAGTTAGTGAATGTTCACTACTGTTATTTCTACCACGGACGTACATATATAGCATTTATTCACAAAAGTCTGGTAAATAAGAATTCATCTTCCTTCTGTAAAACAGAGTTCATTTAAAGAAGGAAAAAACAAGTAGTTTGAGGCTAACATCGAGGAGCCGGGGAGGCTTCTCAGTCAGACTTTCTGTGATTCTGAATAATTCTTTGCCAGTACTTTATTAATTCTTGAAGACTATTAGGCACCAGCACAAGCAGGGCCTTTCTAACCAGCTCTGCGCAGAAAGAGGATGGATCAGTCACCTGTGTCTTAATATAAAAAATGAGCAATTTCCAAATATCTTTGTTCAACATTCTTGGCTCTTTGAAGAACAAAGTTTGTCAAATTCCAAGTTAATTGGATTGAGTCAAGAAGATAAATACATGAAATTTTTATAATGATCAAAATTACTTCCAAATAGGATTTTATTTGACAATTTTTCTTCTGGACATTGCTGTCTCTTTAAAGTACATGTTTATTCATTGTATTCAGGTCTCTGCATGGGAGATTGTCAAGCGCAAGGCCTATGCAGTAAGGAACATTACTTTGAGATAAAGGAAAATCCAATGATTTCTGAACATGTTTCTTAGGTGTACAGATTGTGTGTTATCTACACAAAGGATTGGGGCATCATGTCAATAAAAAAGAAATGGAAAGACAGCTTTCAAGTCTCTAATTGGAGAACAGTGAACTGGAGGGATTTAGAAGATGTTGTTTATAAATCACTTCCTCGGGAAAGGGAGTTAGGAGAAGCCTTAATGTTCATCAAAACCAAGTAAAAAATTCTTACTCAGCTCCTGGCTATGGTGCCTGGCTCTGATCCCTATTTTTGTCACATTTGGTGGTGAAAAATCTCCATTTAACACTGATAGTTCTGTAAAAGCAACATTGGCTTGCAATGTGCATGCAAATGTCTGGCTAAATTATTCAGCAGATCCATCAATATTCAGAATGAGTAGGAACTCTCTTGAGAGAAAAGGGAGAACAGAATCACAGACCTGCACCCTGTAAAATCAACATAATCAAGAGTCACAAACTGCCTTTAAGTGAAAAGGTGGGTGGAGGGAAGGCTCTGTGTTGTTGATGTGAAGAGTTAGGAGCCTGTGGCTACTCTTGGGTCCTTCCAGGACTCCATTTCTGCAGCCACCACCTCCTATGATTGTCACATTCTCAGCCAAACCATTCTTTAGTCTTATTTCAGATTGTATAATGATGTTTGTCAATTATTATGTCATGAAGAGGGAACTGTTGTTATTTTGTACCTGTAGCTGTCTCTTTTTTCCCATTTTTGCATATAAATTGAACCAGCAGACATTTTTTCATGCTGCATACTGGAGACATTGCAAATTTACCTTGTGCTGCAATACCTGGAGCCCTACAAATACATAATTAGT
This sequence comes from Equus asinus, assembly GCF_041296235.1. NCBI lineage: Eukaryota > Metazoa > Chordata > Mammalia > Perissodactyla > Equidae > Equus > Equus asinus. The sequence goes on from NC_091791.1 coordinate 22,486,999, forward strand.
TTTCACTCCATATTTTTGAATCTTACCTATTCTTCTAGTTATATCTCCTCCATGTAGCCTCCCCTAATTCCTCAACTCACAGTTGTTATTCCTGTCTCATTTGTGAGAAAACAAACTAAAGGCTCCATTATTTGGACGCATCTTATATTATTATCATGTTATGGAATTTATTGCATTTTTCTGGGTATATATGGATTATAAACCTGAATTAAATTCAATGAAGGTCTTAGAAATTCCATAAAACCAAAGGATCATGTCTTAAAAACAACTATAAAAATTTTAGACTTTCATAGCCACAATTTCATTTGTGTTTTAAAAAAAATCCTATGTGGTAGGATGTCTTAATGATTCTATATGAAAGATGAATATATGGGATCCAATATTATACAACCAGCAATAACTCAGAGATTCTGAGTCTAAATCTTTCCATTCTTCTTTAATGTATTTTATACTTTTATTTCCATCTTTATTTCAAGAACAAGGATTGACTCATAGAGATGCCCAGTAAATGTGTATGATTGAATTATGAAATATGCATGTACATTAAGCGCCATAGTTAATTAGTAAGTTCTACTTGCTGGGTATACAAAGATGAAACAAACCAACCCTGTTTCTTCTCCCATCAAAATGTTTACAGTCTAACAGTCTCATGTGAATAGAAAAACTTTAAAATTAAACTGTAAGGGCAATTAATGGGCATGAAGAATGCTGTGTGGATTACAGATAAGAGTAGCAATTATCTCACCCACTCCAAGAGAATTAGCTAAGACTACCAAAGATGTTACAAATCTCTGGGATTTGAAGGATTATTAGGAGTTGGCCAGGTGATTAAAGATAGCTAAACATTTGTTGCAGGGAGAACAAAATGTACAAAATACATAGAGTTGGAAAATTCACTATGTGCTATGAGAATATTAAGAATCTTATTGTGTCTGATGCTTAGTGGCCTGGTGAGGAAGTACTTTATTAGAGGAGACTGGAGAGTTAGATAGGAGCCAGAGGAAGAGAATTATGCAAAGAGGAAAGAAATTATGCCTCAAGTCCAGGCCCTGTGGTATGTACTTTACAGATCTTTTCTTATTAACTTAAGGCCTCAGAAGCATAATATGAGATAAAATGCATTATTCTCATTTTCAGATGGCCAATCTGAGGCCAATAGAAGTTAAGATTTGCCTCTTGTTACAATGCTGCTAGGCAGTGGAGTTTGATTCTTATCTGGCACCCAAGTCAAAAGTTTCCCATGAGTCTATTGTCACTGAGGGGGAGGGGGTACACACCTACATAAAAACACACGCACACACAAACACACAAAGGGACCTAACTGTGTAAGCACTTCATAACAAAGCTTCAAACTACGTAATCCAAAACTAGTAGAATTGAAGTAAAAATAGACAAATCTACAATTATAGTTAATGAATTTCATGCTTTCTAAATAATAGTAAAAGTAATGAGAAAATTAGTTAAACTTGGACAACTCTGTCAACCAACAAGACTAACTGACATTTATCTAATATTTCATCCAACAACAGCAGAATACAAGTTCTGTTTAAGTGTACATAGAACATTTACCTGGACACCCCATATTCTGGACCATAAAATTTTTTCAATGAATTTAAAAGGACTGAAATTATGTAAAGTATTTTCTCTCACCACAAAAGAATTAGATTGGAAATAAAAAACAACAAAAATGTCTGAAAAATCCCCTAACTACTTGGGAATTAAACAGCACGCTACTAATAAGAAAGAGCCAAAGATGAAATCACAAGGCAAATTAGAAAATAAGTTGAATTGAATGAAAGTAAAGGCAAAATAGCCCAACATTTTGGGATGCAGCTAAAGCAGTGCCTATGGGGAAATCTATAGCTTTACTGCTTATACTGGAAAAGAAGAATGCACACAAAGCAATGATCTAAACTTTCACTTTAAGACGCTAGAAAATGAAAAGTAAATTAAGCCCAAACTAGTCACAAGGAACAAAATTATAAACATGAAAGCAGAAAAAAAGGGGAAAATGATCAAAATTCTTTTTAAAAGATAATAGGTTCTTCAAAAATAAATAAAATTGACAAACATTTAACCGTAGTGATAATGAAAAAAATAAAGAAGATACAAATTATCAGCATCAAGGATGAAAGAGTTGACATATATTAAAATGATAAGAATATATTATAAATGAATTGATGTAAATACTTAAAAAATTTACATAAAATAGAAAAATTCCCCCAAAGACACAAACTGTTAAAGCCTACTAAAAAATACATAATTTGAATTGTTCTGTTTGCTTAAAAGGATTAAATTAATAGTTAAAAACTGCCCCAATGAGAAAATTACAGTCATAAATAAAATTACTGAAATTGAGAACCAAGAAGTTAAAAATCTTCCCTGGAGCAAAAACTTTAAGTAAACTTTGTTAATTGCGGCTGTGCATATTCAACATAATCGAGTGTTGTTCAAAACTAAGCAGGTCTTTTTGTCCCTCCTTATATATGAGTGAGCTGTCTTTCCCAGGAAGTCAAGGTCTAGATGTCAAGATTAAGCCTCAGAAGGCTGAACATAGGCTAAAGATGAAAACTAGCCAGAAAAGTCCAGACAACCAAGAAAAAAGAAATTCAATCTTCAAGGCCAAATGCAGGCTGGTGGAAGGTACCAACCAGCAAGGATACATGCTTCCCCTCCCCCACCCCAAACCCCAGCACATGTTCTCCCTCCCCTACCCAAAACCCCAGGTAAAAACATCTACCTTTGTCCCTTCAAAGAGGTGGATCCAATCTGAGTTCTAACTCCCATCTCCTCGTCTGGCTGCCTTTTGATAGTAAACTTCTTTCCTTGTCACAAGCCTGACATTTCAGTTATTGGTGGGTAAACGAACCTGTATTTGTGTTTGGTAACATTACTAGGTAATTTTATTAAACATTTAAGGAAGAAATGATGCCAGATATCCACAAACTCTTCCAGAAAATATAAAATAAAACATATTTTCAAACTCATTTTATGAAGCCAAGATTAACCTAATACCAGAAAAAAGAAAAGGGATAACAAGTAAAGAAAACTAGATGACAATATCCATTATAAGCATAAATGCGAAAATTCATAACAAAATTATAATAAATTGAATCTGGAAATATATAACAATTAATCATGATCATGGATGAGAAGAATTAATATTGTTAAAAGATCCACACTACTCAATGCCGTCTATAGATCCAATGCAAGCCCTATCGAAATTCCAATGGCATTTTTCACAGAAATAGAAAAAAATACCCTAAAATTTGTGTGGAACCACAAAAGACTCTTAAAGACCAAAGGAATCCTTAGAAAGAAGGGCAAAACTGGAAGCATCACACTTCCTGATTTCAAAATTTATTACAAAGCTATAGTAATCAAAACAGTATGTTACTGGCATAAAAACAGACACATCCACCAATGAAATGGAATTGAGAACCCAGAAATAAACCCATGCATATGCGGTCAACTCATATTTGACAAGGGAGCCAAGAATACTCAATGGGGAAAGCACAGTCTCTTCAATAAATGGTGTTGGGAAAACTGGACATTCACATCCGGAAGAATCAAATTGTACCCCTATCTTACACCACTCCTGGTGGTTTGCAACCTTGGGAGTTTCCCAGGTGAAATCTCAAAATGGCCGCTTTACATGGAGGGAAAAGAGAGACCAAAGAAAAAGGCAGGCTACTCCAGATTGATAGGTGGCAGTCTTAATAAGAAGGGAACCTACATAAGAAGCTTTTTTTGGGCTGCCTCAAGACAAGTAGAGCTTCACACCCACCCACGAGAATCTTAAAATTTATATGGAGGCCTGAACTTGGTTCAGTCACTTATACCATCCAGTTGGTCTCAACGACACATTGCTCTTTCAAGGCTGCACTCTTGAAAATAGCTGCCACTGTGGGAATGGTGGGCAGACTGTACATTCCAAGGTCAGGGAGGGGGTGAGGAGCCTCCAATCGCCTGGGTCTAGCTTGTGGGTCAACTGGTGGTCATGTCCTCTCAATGAGCTCCTTCAACAAACCCTAAAAATTAACTCAAAATGGATTAAAGACTTAAATGTTAGTAAGACTCCTAGAAGGAAACATAGGGAAAAAGCTCCCTGAAATTGGTTTTGGCAACAATTTTTTAGATATGACACCAAAGTACAAGTAACAAAAGCAAAAATAAGTAAGTGGTACTACATTAAACTAAAAAGCTTCTGCACAACAAAGGAAACAATCAACAAAATGAAAAGAGAACCTATGGAATGAGAGAAAATATTTGCAAACCATATAGCTGATAAGAGGTGAATATCCAAAACACATAAGGAACTTAAACAACTCAACAACAAAAAACAAAAAATCCAATTAAAAAATGGGCAGAGGATCGAACAAAAATTTTTCCAAAGAAGATATAGAAATGACGAGCAGTAGCTGAAAAGACACTCAACATCACTAAGCATTAGGGAAATGCAAATCAAAACTACAGTCACACCTCATAGCTGTTAGAATGGTTATTATCAAAAAGACAAGAGATGATGTCTTAGAGAGGATGTAGAGAAAAAGGAAGCATTGTGCACTGTTGGTGGGAAAGTAAATTGGTACAACCACTACAAAAAACAGTATGGAGTTTCCTTAAGAAATTAAAAACAGAACTACCTATGACCCAGTAATCCCACTTCTATATATCCAAAGGAAATGAAATCACTATCGTGAAGAGATGCCTGCACCACCACATTTATTGCAGCAATATTCAGAATGGCCAAGACATGAAAATAACCTAAGTGTCTATCAGTGGATGAATGGATAAAGAAAATGCGATACATATGCATTCACACACACACATTTATATATACACACACAATGGAATATTATCTCAAACTTTAGGGGTTTGGGTTGGTGGAAGTGGAGAGATGTTAGAAAGGGCACAAACTTCCAGTTATAAGATGAGTAAGTTTTGAGGATCTAATGTACAGCATGGTGGCTGTCGTTAACAATACTGTATTACATACTTGAAAGTTGTTACCAGTAGATCTTAAATGTTATCACCACACATACACACACAAATGGTAATTATGTGAGGTGACGGAAATGTTAACCAACCTTATTGTGGTAATCATTTCATAATATATATGTGTATCAAATCATCATGTTATACACCTTAGACTTACACAATGTTATATGTCAATTATATCTCAATTAAGCTTGAAAAAAAATCATGACCAAGTGTAGTTTATCTCAGAAAAATCAAACAGTGTAATATATCAAATTAACGAACTAAAAAGAAAAAAAATTCAGGTGATGAGTAGTTAAAGTAGTTTTTTCAGTAGTTAAAGAATAAACATTTGTCAAAATCCAACAAACCAGGAGGGCCAGCCCTGTGGCTGAGTGGTTAAGTTCATGTACTCCACTTTGGCAGCCCAGGGTTCGCCGGTTCAGATCCTAGGTGTGGACCTATGCACCGCTCACCAAGCCATGCTGAAGAACTGGAATGTACTTCCCATGTAGAAGAACTAGAAGGACCTACAACTAGGATACACAACTATGCACTGGGGCTTTGGGGAGAAAAAACAAAAAAAGAGGAAGACTGGCAACCGATATTAGCACAGGGCCAATCTTCTCAAAAAAAAATCCAACAAACCATTTGTTATTAAAAAACAACACTAAATAAACAAAAATAAGCCTAAAAGAGTTGTCTATAAAAGCACTCTACTGCTAACATCTACTTAGTGATGAAGATAAAGTTAAATGAAGATGTCTGCTCCTGCCACTTCAACTCAACACTCTTTGTCTTGGTCAGTTCATTAAGGCAAGAAACAGAAGTGAAAGGCAAACAGATTTGCAAGGAAAAAAAACCCAAACTCTGTGGGTGACATTATTTTCTACATAGAATATGAATTTACAGGAAAAAAAATGAAAGAAAAACTAAGAGAACTAATAACAGTGCTGTCAAGGTTACAAGGTTAGTCTACAAAAATCAATAAAATCAACTGTGTTAGTATAGACTAACAACAAACATTTTGAAAATGAAATTTTAAAACACATTTACAATAGCATGAAACAATTAGAAATATTTCTAGATAACATTATACCATGTTCTTTGCTTTGAAGTTTCAATATTGTTTTAAGACATCAATTCTACTAAAATCTAACTATAGATTCTTTGCCATCTTAATAAAAATTCCAGCAGACTTAGAAAAAATGGAAATTGTTAAACCAATTATGAAATTTGTGGAAATAGGATGGACCTGAGCTAGTCAAAATCCAAAAGACGGGGGAAAATTCAGTTAGATGAATGGGGGAAAGGAGCAGAGGTGACGTGGGACAAGTAGTGAAGAGAAAAGAGCTTGAGGAAAGATTTCAAATGGGGGATGAGCTTGGCCCTTTTTACAAGCAAGAGAACAAAAACAAAACAAAAACACCAGTTTGACTAGTGTAAACATGGAAAGGGTGCTAGAATGTTTAGGCTAGGTTGTGAGGTAGGCAAGAGTTGTAGGTGGGGTTGAGACTTGAGCACTGGTGCTTATGCTGTAAATTATCCTTATATCCCAGGGGTGGAGACCCTTGATCAACCTCCCTTTATGAGGGGCAAACATCGCCCTTCTTTTTGTTTGAAACAGTTCAGAGTTTAAAGCTCAAAAGTGGCCTGTGCTCCCAGCAAATTTTATCAGCAAACGTATAAATTCCACCCCTTTCAATGAAAAATTCAAAGAAGTCTCTTGCAAAAGCAGAATATAGAACAGATTAAATCATAATAGATCTGCAGAGAAGGTCAGGCAGTTGCTTATAAATCTCTGTGTACTTCCTACACGAGAGGAAGTTTTAAACCATTTCCCTTCAAATGCTCTTGTTCACTTTAATGTTATGCTTGGCTGAAAGAAATTCTTCTGGGGTTTGCAGGCACTGGTTTTCACAATATCCAATGTTTCAAGCTCCGCATAAAAATATCAGTGAGTTAATTGAAACTTGCTATTGCTCGACATCTGGAATGACAAACCCACAAAGGGCTGCACACATGCTGACCACAGCAGCTCTCCCTTACAGCAAAGACTCATATATGAATTTCATTATCTGTATCTGGAGAACTTTCCTCCTGAAACATCTTTGTAAAAACTCATTATTGGGGGGAAATGTGAGAGCACCACAGCTGCTGAGGTAGCATGGAAATGACAGATTGTGCCTCCAAGCACTCCACCTGAATGCCTTTTAAAATCTTCTTTTCAATTGCAGTTTCCATGTTCTTCACTGCGTGGGAAGATAAAGGCATTTCCAGCCTGTTTCCCTGAATCAACCTAGAATTTGTTCTGATATAAGGTATTATGACATTTCTTTCTGAAAATGAGTAAGAACTCAGACTTAACTCTCCTTAACCATGGCAACTGATTGTTTCTAATTCTGATTCAGTGTTCCTTTCCTTGGGGGGAGGGAGTTGTGTGGGGGGTACGCCGCAGGGTGATGGTGAGGTGGTGGGGAAGCCCTCAGGGTTAACTTAGCCCTTAACCAGGGAAGATGTCATTTTTTAATTCCTTGTACTTACTCTTCAGTATAATTTTCCCAGGAAGCCAAAGCTTTCTCCAGCATTTTAGAAGTCATTTCAAAGCTGAATGGACTGATCCATAGAGAAGGGAGGAGGAGTTGCATGCAGTAATGGTGGAGTCAGGGGAGGAGTCAAGCCTTCCACGTTCCTGGTTATCTAATCCTACAGGAAAAGGCCATAAGTCAACCCACTTGTATGCAGGTAGCCGGTGCTCTCACACAGCTGCCCATAACCAGAGTCCACTTCATTTGCCTCCCAGGACACACTCATTTACACAGAAAATTCCAGGTGTCAACGTGGTGCATTTTGCTTTGGGTCTTTCAGATCACCTTCACAAGTGAAATAACAATAATAAATATTATTATTTAGCATTTACTATCTGTCTGAGAATTATGATAAGCACTTTCAATAACTGATTTTATTAAATATTTAGAATACTCTTATAGCTATCGGTATTTTCCCTATTTGAAAATTAGGAAATTTAGACATAAAGAGCTCAAGTAACTTGCCCAAAGTCACACCCATAGCATATGTTAAAACTAGTGTTTGAAACCCATTTAGGATAACCACAGAGCCTAAACTTTATCACAGCTCTGAAAAACCTCATTCCTGGGCCAGAGACACAGCCGCGGGTGGGCAGCCTGAGGCACTGGGCATAAACCTGTCCCCTCCTCTTACTTACATGACCCTGGGCAGCCTCTCACAGGAGGTGTAGTTTTCTTATCTGAAAATTGGGAAATAAATAATTTCTTTATGAGAATTAAATAAGATAATGAGAAGTTGTTTAGCACGTTCTCTAGTCAAATGTAGGTAAACTTTACTGCGTTCTGAATTTAAGAGCTATAGCAGAGGTCATAAAACGAACTATATTTTTGCCTTTCTTTGAGTCTCCGTTGCAGCAGCAGCACATATCTGTTTATTTATATCAAACAAGTAAGTAGTAGTCTGCTTATGACATTATTAAAAGTGTTATCTTCCAGCACATTGAATAGGTGGTCAGACCTATACATCTGTAAGAATCATATGAAATGACAAGAAAAGGTTGGTAGAGAACTTCAGCTATGTTGATAATATGCAGCTGAGAGGCAGGAATATATTATTCATTAAATGTTTTTTCTATCTGAAAAAGCTCATAATAAATTAAAACACATTGAAAATAGTTTTCAACAATATAATTGTATTTTTTTAAAAAAATTATTGAGTTAATGCTGGGTTACAATCTTGTGAAATTTCAGTTGTATATTGTTGTCTGTCAGTCGTGTTGTAGGTGCAACCCTTGACCCTTTGTGCCCACCCCACCTCTCCCCTGGTAGCCACTAATCTGTTCTCATTGTCTACATTTTTAAATTCCTCATATGAGTGGAGTCCTACAGAGATTGTCCTTCTCCATCTGGCTTATTTCACTTAACATAATTCCCTCAAGGTCCCAGACGTGGAAGCAACCTAAATGCCCATCAACAGATGATTCCATATAATTGTATTTAATCTTTCTTTGGATTTTCCTCTTCCATGGATTCCTCCCAAGGGCTTCCCTTTGGACCCTCTTCCTCTTGGACTCTGATCTTCTCTGAATGTTGCACTGAAGTCAGTAGTTTGTGGCTTATCAGCAGCCCGTTCTCCAACTGTCTCGTGTGATTATTTTGTCATATTCTGAAACCTAAGCCACAGAAACAGGTCTTGCATCTCATGTTCTTTTAATTCCCTCCTGATGTGAAATATATCACACCATGCAGGATAGTGAAATGTCCACCAGGGTCAGGAAATTGTATGTCATTTGTGTGGGTCCAACGCCAGCGAGCGTTTTACAGACAGCAGGAAACTCAGTATAAGTGTGGATCATCTAGCTTAACTGACATGAGGAACTTGGAATTTTCAACCTCACATAATGATGGATGGTCTTGCTGAGGATGGTCATTCCTCAAGTTTTAAGGTTAAGCACCATTTTAGAGCTCAGGTAAAGGAGAAAATACAGATCATACTAGAAGCTACAACGTAAGAACAATATTACCAATAACTTACTAAGTTTTTATTATTTGCATGAACTGTTGTTTTATATTATATACTTCTAATATTGCATTTGGTTCTAAGCAACAGGCAATTGGTATTATTTCCATTTTTTCAGTGAGGTAGATAAGGCACAGCAAGTATTTTGCTGAAGTCCTAAAGCTAATCAGTGGCGTAGAATTTTAGTTAAGGTCCTACTCATAATGCTCCTACTGATTCCCAGTTAAAAGATCACAACTCAGCAGTGTCTGTAAGTTCTCTTTCACAATACGAGACCCTTGACAGTGGAAGGATAAGAGACGGCCTGCTTTCAGCCCTCTGGCTTTTGTTCCTGATCACTACTCTATATTTATAAAATTCATATCTTTTCCATTTAGAGACATGAGGATTAGGGGATGCAGAGTCAGACAAATCAAGAAGACAGTCTCACTCAGCCTTTAATAGATGTTACTTTGTGCAAATTATTTAATTTCTCCAAACAAAGTTCCTGCTTTGTAAAATGGTAAAAATGTACCTATTCCCTAAGATGTGCATACACATACCTTGCATAAACACCTACAAAATGCTTAGCAGAGAGCCCTGAAAAGAAGCAGCTCTCAATCCATGTAAATTGTTGTTACTGTTATTTTCATCATTATCCTCAGTATCACTGTTGTTAACAGGAGATTCTTGGCTTTCCTCTCGTAAGTTGCATATAGAACACCCTGGGCAGCATTAGCAGTAGATGCTGGATAATTTAGAAGCAATAGAGTGCTCCCATATTTATTTAATCCTCCTAATAAGTAGGTTATGTAACCAAAATTATGTAATTACAGTTCCTACATTTCCCACATAAAAAGGGGAGCATTTGAAATGACAAAGGATTTCTTTCTGATTGTAAAATATCTATACATGAAAACTTACCAACCATTAGAAAGAATTAATGATTTAGTTGATTTTCATTGAGCTACCCTGATTGAAAATCATAAAGTTACAATGAAAACTTTCTTAGAAAACTCAGTATGTACAGTGGCCATATCTACAATGCATGCTGACTTCAACAAAATCACTGGTCTCAGTATCCGAAGAAATAGCATATTCCTCTTTCCCCCAAACTCAGAAACTCTCATCTGTCCTCAATACTCACATTATTTTGTGTGCTTGGCATGTGCTTCGTTAATCAATAACATCATTCCCTTTATTATATTTCTAGGTCAATGGTTCCCAAGTGTTTTCAGTTTAGTGGCCTTTGGGTAATTTTCATGCCCAGGACCCTGTTGCTCCAATATCTCTCCCCTACTATGAATCATTGTATAGTGGTTTAAAAACTTGGTTCTTTAAAAAATAACTTTGATCAGCAACTCTGGACTTGTTGAAGTTGTTGGAGTTGTTTCTACATTGCAGGGAAGCTTTTTGAAGAGCCAGGGATTCTCGTGGTGTGAAGTGAGAATTAATGGCTCTCTGTGTGGAGTTATACAAACCTGGATTCAAACTTTGGCTCAACCAAATTTAAGCTCTGTGACCTTAAGGAAGTCACCTAATCTTACCATATCAAATTTTTTATGTGTAAAATGAGCCAAATAATGTTACATCCTTTATAAAGCCTACCACAATATCTGCACATGTGAAGCACTCAAAATGGTACCATGAATATCGTTCTGTGTACAACAGAAGTATGTTACCCTTTTATTTTTAAACACTGGTACTATATTCCATTGTATGTATATATCGTAACTTATTTTTGGTGTATTTCTAGCTTGTATTCCTATTTGTTTTATGAACAATATAGCAATGAACATTTTTATGTGTATTTTTGTATGATTGTCTAGAATTATTCTTAGAAGTGGAACTTTTGAGTCAAAGAAGACGAATGTTTCCCCAGTCTCTTACCAACCATTGCTAAAGTCTGGATAGGAAAGATTCTCTGGCCTACTCCAGTTAAAAAATATTTTGAAAATGACTGTTAGTTCAAATTGACCTGGCTGTGGATCTTCTAGATTTTATAGGGAGGGCAGATTGACACAGCTGACCACATGTTGGTTCGAGCCTGGCAGCAGTGATGGTCCTTGTGCTGCAAAGCCTGACACTAGCCACTTAAAGTTCACTATCCACTGGAACTCCTGACCATTCTGTTCCTCAGCAGAATAAAACATGAAGAAAATCATACAGAATGATGCCCCACTCCCCAATATAGAGATAATAAGGCTATAATGGATGTCAAACATATATTTAAATGGGGAAAATAAGGGAAAGGAACTATACGACTATTAGCATTTATTAGATAAAGCTGGAAGAATATTCTAGGATTCCCCATGAAAGAGGCAGGTATTTAATGCTTCTAGATTCCTATGAGTTAAATACTGTTGCAACCTTCTCTTTGACATTTTCTTATGTATTAAAATTAACCATCAGGTAACAAACTTTATTTTCTCCTTCTCTTTGTTCATATACCCCAATTGTACAAGGAACACCCTTATGGAGAATGGAGAGTCTTAGAATTAAAAGGGGCTATAAAATAGAACTATAAAAAATAAAATATAGGGGCTGGACCAGTGGCAGAGTGGTTAAGTTTGCACAGTCCACTTTGGTGGGCTGAGGTTTGTGGGTTTGGATCCTGGGCGCAGACCTACACACCGCTCATCAAGCCATGCTGTGGCAGCGTCCCACATAAAAAAAGAGGAAGACTGGCACAGATGTTAGCACAGGTATGATCTTCCTCAGGCAAACAGATGAAGATTGGGAACAGATATTAGCTCAGGGCCAATCTCCCTCACCAAAAAACTAAACAAATTAAAATATAGAAATGAACTTTTCCCTTTTTCATAAAAAGTATACTCAGACCTTCCATTTTGAGCTAAGACATTGTATGAGCAAACAAGACCAAGCCTGGGTGTAAAGGCCAGTTTGTTCAGAAGCTAAATGGAAAAATGAAAGCATCTGGGTCTTTGATGATGCGACTGAGCTGCTCATTTAACCAGTCCTGGCACTTTCTACCCCTTATTATATGAGAAAATTCATACATTAATATTAAGCTACTTTATTTGTATATTTTTCTAATTAGAAATAAATGGGTCTAGATATAACACCAAAGTACAATATATTTCTTGCACAGTTTTTTATTTCCTCTGTCTGACTTACCACGTTTTAGTTCATGATGAAACCCAATGTGCAATATCAGAGGGGCTCAGGACAAAGATGCAGACTGTTTAATTTCTGGGATAAAAAATAATTATAAATGTAACAAAATAAATAAATGTTCATGAAATTCACTCCTTAGATTGTGAAACATAAATTTGGGTTTTAATTGTTCTGCTTTGGTGTAGAAATCAGAGAAAAATATAAATATGAATTAAGATGGACAAAAATAAAGGAAGGAAAGAAAGACAATCTTGAGCACTGAGAGGATGGATAGGAAAGTCCAGTGTCTCAGAGTTAGGAAACAAAGCACGCCCTATGACAGTATAGCATTTCAGGACCAAAGCTAGCAACACTCATGCTCTATTTCCACCGTGGTGTTTCAGCCAATCATGCTACTATGCCAATGTCAGGGATTGTCATCCAGGTAGGATATGGGTAGTTCAGAAATGATGAAGCTTAGGCAAACAAGATTTTTCTTCTAGATATCATAACCCCACACAAGGATCTAGAGAATACAACAAGAGTGACATCAATGCATATTTATGTTTGTGGACATTTTGGTTCATATATCTTTTGCTCATCTCTTGAAGAATACAATTGTAGTTCTCAATGGTGCTTTGGAATATGGTAGTTTTTTTTCCCTCTTTGAAGGGTCCTAAACGTTATTTTAACATTGTGCTTTGATGCTTAAATAAAACACGATCACACAATATCTTCATCCAAATAATTGTATGCACAGCCCCAGTTGCTATTTGGGAGATGTAGATATGCATAAGTGGGTTGACACTTATATTTTGTTAATATTGACCAACTATTGTTTCATAGAAGAACACACTGTCTCAGAATTTGCCTCTCAGTTCCATGACTTTGCTACACCTTTTCTGTGATCCCCTATGGAACCTATGACAGCTACTTCAGATACCATTTTGAGACCAAGAAGCAATCTTTGGTAAATAAAATGCATTTTTTTCCTAGAAATGGACTAATGAAAGTGCCAGAATTTGGTAACTGAATTGTTTACCACACATGGCATTAAATTCTATTGACAGGATTGTCGTTTTCAGTGGCCACACAGTGCTTAATCGCCTTCTTCAGCACATCAGATCTGGGCTAAAATAAACATCTTGTTTCCAAATTTCCCACTTAATTCACGAAAACAGATTGATTTGCTTTAGACATTAAGAATAACAATGTTTTAATGGCAAAGGGTGAATTGCGTCTTTTGAAATAAGACATGAAATGAATTTTCATATTTATTCCTAATCTGGTTGTTATAGAACTTAACTTTTTTTGAAACTGAGATATTTTCACCTTTTTATTAATAAACCATGGAAAGTGAAATATAGATACTGAAACTATTCAAAATTTTTCAACATTTCTTCTCAGCAAGAATTATGCAATAATTATGGATTTAAATGTATTGTAGGAAAGTTGGATTTTTGATGAAAGATATTTTATATAGTCAGCAGTTATTAAATAATAAGCACTTCGGGTTGCTGAAGTATCTTTCTTTCCATAAACATGATCCAAGGCATTCAATTCAAAAAGTTGCTATTAGGCATTTACTGTGGTCAAAGAAAATCTCTCACTCTTTCCAAAAGATCCACAATAAAGCTAAAAGAACATTGGTCACATTAAGGAAAAAAATAGCACCCTTTTGTTGAAGTTCTATATGTGGCGTATATCAAAAGTAACTACAATCCTATGAACAGCCGACATCACCCCAGTTTACAGTTCTGGAATATAAGGTTAGAGAAGTTGAGTAACTTACTGACCATGAAACTCTGGCAGTAATGGAAACAGGATTACAACACAAATCTGTCTTATTTCATACCCATGCTTTCAATTACTGTGTTGTGCTCAAGAGATACTCACACATACACATACATTCATAAATACTACGTGCACACACACACACGTGTGCACACAGTCACTCACACATGCATCCTCCACACAGGTGCACACACACATAATTACACGTGTGCACAAACACAGTAAAAGCAAGATTTTAGCAGTGCTCAAAGTAAAGATAATGGGTTCTAGAATGTAGGAGAAAAGAATTTCTAGTAAGGTTGTTAGCGAGAGCAGACCTCCACATTTTAATATTCTTCTCCAGCCAAATCCTAGAATGTGTCATTTGACTCTTACAAAGGACAATATTGACTCAGGTTGTGTGAGTTCTATATATTAAAGCATAAATGTGATGTTACATAAATTTTCAGTAACTAGATGGAGAAGAATTCAGAAACAAACTATGTAAATCTAATAAGAAAAAATCTAGAACATTGATCCTTTTACTATTAATTCTCATTTAGTTAATAATCATAAGCAAATAATGTTATATCTTCACTGGGTAGTATCATGGATTATATTTTGAAATAGGAATAGTGTATCAAACGTACTGTGCCCAAAGGAATCACCCAAAACAGTGCAAACTTGTAAATCTTAAAGGATTAAGGTACTGTCCACATAGCTTGTGAATAGGAAATTTTTTCTTTGATTTGCAAAGGACAATTTTAGAAGTAACTTGTAAAACTGGACGTAATTAGAGAATTAAGTAGAACCTATAATTTCTCCTAGCATATAGTAGATGCTTAATAAATTATTGATGAAAGCTTGAATGAATGGCAATGAAAGTAATTTGTGCTACTGTTCTGTGGCAAGTAAAATATTTGCTAAGATTAAAAGTTCACAGTGCACAGGAAAAATATATATTTCAGGAGAGTTTATTTTAAAATGTATTTTCTAAGGACTTTGTAAGCATGAAGAGTAAAACAAATAAATGCTACATTTTAGTTGTCATTAAATGCTAAATTTTAGCAAACATTACTGAAATTATCTTAAGTTCATGTTCCACTTCTGATTGTTTTGAGAAAAAATAACTACAAACACTCAAGAAGCATTGTTGTCTATTTCCTCATAGAGAATTTATTTGAGAATAAAGTAATTCTTCCCTCTCCTAAAGTTCCTCTTAGAATATTATTTAAAAACAACATTTTAGGAAAAAAAGATTCTTCTACTCTTATGTTTCAGAAATGACTGAGGTTTTTTTAAAAATTATTTTATTGAGGTCATAATGGTTTATAACATTGTGAATTTCAGGTGTACATCATTATATATCAGTTTCTATATAGACTACGTCATGCTCACCACCAACAGTCTAGTTTTTAATCCATCACCATACATATGTGCCCCTTTACCCCTTTCGCTCACCCCCCTCCCTCTTCCCCCCTGGTAACCATTAATCTGTTCTCTTTATCCATGTGTTTGTTTATCTTCCACATGAGTGAAATCATATCTTATTTGTCTTTCTCTGTCTGACTTATTTCATTTGAACTAATATCCTTAAGGTCCATCCATGTTTTTGCAAATGGGGCTATTTTTTGTTTTTTTATAGCAGATTAGTATTCCACTGTGTATACACCACATCTTCTTTATCTGTTTGTCAGTTGATGGGCACTTACGGGGCTTCCACGTCTCGGCTATTGTGAATAATGCTGCAATGAACATAGAGGTGCATAAATGTCTTTGTATTGTTGAGTTCATGTTCTTTGGATAAATACCCAGTAGCGGGATAGCTGGATCATATGGTATATTTTTAATTTGTTGAGAAATCTCCATACCGTTTTCCATAGTGGCTGTACCAGTTTGCGTTCCCACCAGCAGTGTATGAGGGTTCCCTTTTCTCCACATCCTCTCAAACATTTGCTATTTTATGTCTTGATAATTATGACAATTCTGACAGGTGAAGGTGACATCTCATTCTAGTTTTGATTTGCATTTCCTTAATAATTGGTAATGTTGAACATGGTTTCATGTGTCTGCTGGCCATGTGTATATCTCCTTTGGAAAACTGTCTGTTCATATCCCCTGCCTATTTTTTGATCAGGTCATTTGTTTTTCTGTTGTTGAATTGTGTGAGTTTTTTATATATTTTGGAAATTAACACCTTGACAGTTATATGATTTACAAATATATTCTCCCAGTTGGTGGGTTGTCTTTTTGTTTTGTTCAAGATTTCTTTTGCCTTGTAGAAGCTTTTTAGTCTGATGTAGACCCATTTGTTTATTTTTTCTTTTGTTTCCCTTGCCTGAGTAGACATGGTATTTGAAAAGATGCTGCTAAGACCGATGTCAAAGAGTGTACTACCTTTATTTACTTGTAGGAATTTTATGGTTTCAAGTCTTACGTTAAAGTCTTTAATCCATTTTGACATAATTTTTGTGTATGGTGCAAGAAAATGGTCTGCTTTCATTATTTTACATGTGGCTGTCCAGTTTTCCCACCAGCACTTATGGAAGAGACTTCTCTTTCTCCCTTGTATTTTCTTGGCTCCTTTGTCAAAGATTAAATGTCCATAGATATGTGGTTTTATTTCTGGGCTTTCAACTCTGTTCCATTGATCCGTGTGTCTGATTTTGTGTCAGTACCATGTTGATTTGATTATTATAGCTTTGTAGTATACTTTGAAGTCAGGGATTGTGGTGCCTCCGACTTTGTCCCTTTTTCTCAGGATTTCTTTTGCTATTTGGGGTCTTTTGTTGTTCTATACAAATTTTAAGATTCTTTCTTCTATTTCCATGAAAAAATGTCATTTGGATTATTATTATTGGGATTGCATTGAATCTGTAGATTGCTTTAGGTAGTATGGACATTTTAAATACGTGTATTCTTCTGACCCATGAGCATGGAATATCTTTCCACTTATTTATTTCTTCTTCAATTTCTTTCAAAAATATCTTATAGTTTTCAGTGTATACGTCTTTCAGCTCTTGGTTAAGTTTATTCCTAGATATTTTATTCTTTGTGTTGTAATTGAAAATGGGATTGTATTCTTGATTTCTCTTTCTGTTAGTTCATTGTTCGTGTATAGAAATGCAACCAATTTTTGTAAACTGATTTTGTACCCTACTATTTTGCTGTAGTGGTTGATTATTTCTAATAGTTTTCTGATGGATTCTTTAGGGTTTTCTAATATAGAATCATGTCATTTGCAAACAGTGAGTGTTTCGCTGTTTCCAGTTCTTCACTGTTTCCAATCCTTTTCAATTTGGGTTACTTTTATTTATTTTTCTTGCCTAATTGCTCTGGCCAAAACTTCCAGTCCTATGTTGAATAGAAATGGCAAGAGTGGGCACCCTTATCTTGCTCCTGTTCTCAGAGGGATGGCTTTTAGTTTTTCACCATTCAGTATGATGTTGGCTATGGATTTGTCAAATATAGCCTTTATTATGTTGAGGCACTTTCCTATTATACCCATTTTATTCAGAATTTTTACCATAAATGCATGTTGAATCTTGTCAAATGCTTTCTTTGTATCTACTGACATATCATGTGATTTTTATTCCTCACTTTGTTAATGTGGTGTATCACATTGATTGATTTTCAGATGTTGAACCATCCCTACATCCTTGGAGTAAATACCACTTGATCATGGTGTATGATCCTTTTAATGTATTGCTGTATTCAGTTTGCCAATATTTTGTTGAGGATTTTTGCATATATGCTCATCAACAATATTGGCCTGCAATTTTCCTTCTTTGTGTTGCCCTTGTCTGGTGTTGATATCAGTGTAATGTTGGCCTCATAGAATGAGTTAGGAAGTGTTCCGTCTTCTTCAATTTTTTGGAATAGTTTGAGAAAGATAGATATTAAATCTTCTTTGAGTGTTTGGTAGAATTCTCCATAGAAGCCATCTGGTCCTGGACTTTTGATTTTTGGGGAAGTTTTTGATTACTGTTTCAATCTCTTTACTTGTGATTGGTCTATTCAGATTTTCTTATTCTTCTTGGTTCAGTTTGGGGAGGTTGTATGAGTCTAAGAATTTATCCATTTATTCTAGATTATCTAATTTGTGGGCATATAGTTTTTCATAGTATTCTCTTAGAATTGTTTGTATTTCTGTGATGTCTGTTGTAATTTCTCCTCTTTCATTCCTTATTTTATTTACTCGGGACTTCTCACTTTTTTTCTTGGTGAATTTGGCTAAGGGTTTGCCAACTTTGTTTATCTTCTCAAAGACTGAGCTCTTAGTTTCATTAATGCTTCTACTGTTCTTTTTGTCTCTATTTCATTTATTTGTGCTCTGATATTTATTATTTTCCCCCTTCTGCTGACTTTCAGCTGTGTTTGTTCTTCTTCTTCAAGTTCTATTAGGTGCAGTTTAAGATGATCTATTTGAGATTTTTCTTTTTTGTTGAGGTAGACCTGAATTACTATGAATGTCCCTTGTATGACTGCTTTTTCTGCACCCCATAAGAGTCAGTATGTTGTATTTTCATTTTCATTTGTCTCCAGGTATCTTTTGATTTATCCTTTATTTTTCAATCTAAGCATTGTTCAATAGCATGTTGTTTAGTCTCCACATACTTCTGACATTTCCAGTTTTTGTCTTGTAATTGATTTCTAGTTTCATAGCGTTGTGGTTGGAAAAGATGCTTGATATGATTTCAATCTTAAACTTATTGAGACTTGCTTTCTTTCCAAACATATAGTCTATCTTTCAGAGTGTTCCATGTGCACTTGAGAAGAATGTGTATTCTGCTGGTTTTGGATGTAATGTTCCACATGTATATATTAAGTCCATCTAGTTTAGTATTTCATTTCAGGCCACTGTTTCCCTGTTGACTTTCTGTCTGGATGATTTATCCATTGATGTAAGTGGGTGTTGTGGTCCCCTGCTATTATTGTGTTGCTGTCAATTTCTCCCTTTATGTCTGTTAGTAGATGCTTTATATAATTTGGTGATCCTGTGTGAGGTGCACATATATTCATAAGTCATGTCATCGTGATGGAAAGTCCCTTGTATCATTGTATACTACCCCTCTTTGTCTTTCATTGCTTTTTTTATCTTGAAGTCTGCTTTGTCTTATATAAGTATGGCAACACCCGCTTTCTTTTGCTTGCCATTTGCTTGCAGTATTGTCTTCCATCCCTTCACCCTGAGCCTATGTTTATGTTTAGAGCTGAGATGTGTTTTCTGGAGGCATCTTATTCTTGGGTCTTGTTTTTTAATCCATCAGCCACTCTGTGTCTTTTGATTGGAGAATTCAATCCATTTACATCTGAAATGATTATTGATATATGAAGGCTTAATGCTGCCAATTCATCTCTTGTTTTCTGGGTGTCCTATATTTCCATTGTTTCTTTTCTCTTATATTTCTGACTGCCATTTCAATTTGGTGGTTTTCTGAGATAATTTCCTCAGTTTTCTCTTTATTTATAGTTTGTGGCTCTACTCTGATTTTTAGTTTAGTGGTTACCATGAGATTTGTATAAAAAAACTCATAGGTGAAATAATCTATTTTTGGACAGCCTCTTATTTCCATTAGTGGCTTCCATTTCCTTTCCTCTTCCCCCTCTGAGTTATTCTTGTCACAAATTTTTCTTTCTTGTGTTCTTAGTTTGTGACTAAACTGCAGTGTTTATAATTATTTTTGATGCTTTCAATCCCTTTGTCTTTCATGTTATAATTATGTGTTTATTAACCTGTTCTGATAGAGAGCTGCAATTTTCTGAATTTGTCTGTCTATCTCCTTGCTCAAACCTTTGTAAACCTTTTCCTTTTGTTACAGGTAGGAGGGCTTCCTTCATCATTTCTTGTTAGGGAATTCTAGTGGTGATGAACTCCCTCAGCTTTTGTTTATCTTGGAAAGTTTTTATTTATCCATCTTATCTGAAGGAGAATTTCATTGGTAGAATATTCTTGGTTGAAAGTTTTTGTATTTCCATCTTTTGAATATATCATTCTCAAAATTTTATTTTTTTCATAAGGAAGATTGGCTTTGAGCTAACATGTTTCCCATCTTCCTCTTACTGTGTGAGGGAGATTGCCCCTGAGCTAACATCTGTGCCAATCCTCCTCTATTTTTGCATGTGGCTTGCTGCCACAGCACAGCTTGATGAGTGGTGTAGGTCTATGTCCAGGATCCAAACCTGTGAATGTGGGCTGCTGAAACAGAGTGCACCAAACTCAACCACTGCACTACTGGACCAGCCCAACACTCTCGAGATTTTTAAGTATCTAAACACTCTATGTGGAAAAAAAATCTTAAATTGAATTTTAGTAAGACCATGTGGTTTCATTAACATCGATGAAAAATAAAATAAAAGGGAAGTTTAGAGTGATTCAGAATCAAACTTATTTTGGTGGTAACTTCTCAGTGGCTTGCAGAAAATAAATGTATCTTGTTTTGGAACAACAGTAAGTACATAATAGAAAATAAGGTTACATATATTTTCTAAAGTAAGACAGCAATGCTGCCTAGCTGGCAAAATAATGAAAGAAAACATTCAGCTCGGATTTATTATATTATTAATCTACTTCCTTTTTACAAAATAGTTAATATTTGTGATGGAAAGGGAGGCATTGTAAGTTACTTCTGTAGTCAGCAAACTGGTTGAAGAATGAAATTACCTTGCCTCAGAATATGATTTGTTTGCTTATGTTGCTTGTAGTCAAATAAGTTTTATTTCTCATTTATGTGAAAATATTTTAGAAATTCAACATATTTCCTGATTTTTTAATAATTCTCAAATAATCAAATTTATTTTTTCTAGATGAGTCAACATGAATTGCAGAAGCTACAATCTATTTCATTTACATATATTTTAACAGTATAACTTTTTTGAGTTTCAGTGATATCTAAGGCATTGTGCAGGCTAGAAATCGGAGATACATAAAAACCTGTCTATGAGGCATATCTAACCTAGTCAAGAAAAATGAATACATGTGGCAAAAGGTAAATAGCAGTTCCTGGAAGTGAGCAGTAAGCCAAGTTGAGGAGCAGCGCTTGACCTCTGCTCTGGGGAAGTGAGGCTTGTCCACTGTGACAGGGTTTGAGGCCTTGCAGACTCCAATCAAGGTACTCACCCCAATTCTTATTTATCAGGGTAATTATCCTGCCACTTGTTCTTGCATATTTGTTCTTTAGATTCCTCCTAGATCTTTATTTTGGCATCTTGGGCTCCTTCCAAGTAATCAGTGTTTACTCCTGAGAGCCTAGGCTTTTGTCTGTGCAGTACACTTACATGCAGGGTTAGATTACAGTCAAATGAGATTAGCATATTTCTGTGGCTTCTGGATGTGATTGAAATGAGAATATATTAGAAGAAAGGATAATTACCCTTGAAGGACCAATTAAACTTTAAAAAATGGAAATTATGTATGAGTGTACATCCATATATAAGATCCTAGCCACTCTCAAGAATAAGTAATAAGACATTAAAAAGATTGGGGCAACATAAAATGAACCATCAGGATGAAAAATGCCAGCAATTGTATTTAATATTAAGAAGAGTCAATACAATAGTCAATCTTTCTTACTGACTGTGCAAGAAGCCCACCTACTTTCTTAATGGAAACAATATAAGTCATGTACAGAGAGGATGGGATAGTAGTTTAATCAGATTCCTGCTCCCAAAACTCTACTTTTCCTTTCAGAAATCTTTGTGATTCTATAAACTGCACCCAAGGAGGATACTCTTACATTTACCAGCCTTTTATTACTAATAGTTGATTATATTGAGGGAGACGGCAGGATTATTATACTTTGTTGTATATTTTATAAGAGGGAACAGTATGATGCTCATAAGTCAATCCACAAGAAAATGTGGAGAACAAGGAAAAGGGGAATCTCCTTGTCAGTATTTGGGGAAAATAGAAGGATTTTTTATAAAATAAATTAATTTTCAAAACTCTTAAATGAATGCATGCACCCACATACAAAATTTTTTTAAAATTCAAGGGACAATCATGTTCACCTCAGAAGTGTTGAACACCTTAGGCTTGGGCTAATGCAATTCTCAGTGATGTTTTGGGACACAATTTTTCTCTTTCTTTCTTGCCATCCATCCAAGAAAATTTGCAAGAATTTTATTGATAGAGTTAACTCCTCTGAAAAAATGATACTTACCTGTCAAAGCGTCTGCCATCTCTCACTTATGGCATCTCTCACGTGAAAGAATTCAAAAAACTTGAGTCCTGTCAAAGTCTCTTTTACTCTCAAGCTGGTTGTTTTTATGATTCCATGTTCAAACTTACAAATAATTGTGCAATTAATTGTTTGCAATTATGGTGTTTCCATTTATCTGCTAGACTCTCCTCTCTCTTTTATCTCTAATTTTCAGGTGTGTGTTTCTAGTCATTGTTAGGTATGTCCACGCTGGTTGGGAAACATGCATGTACCTACTCTTTCAATGAGCTGAGGTCAATTCAGTGATCTGGATTATTCAAGGAGGGGAATTTGTTCCTCCTCATTAGGATATCTTCCTGAGAAAGATCAGTCTCAACATTGAAGCTGCAGGCTATTTGTAGTTATCATCAAGCTTCTTGCTGTGATACAATGTGAAGGTTCCGCTTTTGACTTGCCTGGAACATCCTCCTGCTGTCCTCACTACTTTAAATTCAATTTTTTTGCTTCTTTCACTATGCGCCTCTACCTCACTCCAGCTTCTCTTTCTGAGTTCTCTGCTGGTGTTTCTGGGCTTTGATGAAGAACGGAGTCCTACTGCTGCCATTCTCCTGTCTTAAATTTAAATATTAATAAGCATGTGATGGTCCTGAGAAAGCAGCAAGGGTATGTTTTTTTCCCACCTGCCTGACCCTTTGGAACTTTAAGCTTTTCTTATGTACAACACATAAAGGAGAGAGAATTCTGCTATTTTAATACAAAATTAAAATCCATGAAAGACAATACAGACTCTAGGAAGGGTCATGGGGTAACTTCGTGAAGATTTTAATAGCTAGAAGCTGTTAGCAAAAACAGCTTTAAAGGAATTTGTTGCTGTTCTTGTTAGTAATGGTAGTAATATTATGGACAGAGTCACATGTTAAGAGTTGGGGCAGGAGGCGATTATCCCTGTAGGTGACATTAAAGCCGATTCAATAAATCAAGGTACAGCCAAAGTCAGCTGGTTCCTTTTGCCTGCCCATAACCTCTTCCATTATCAAACTTCCTCCCAACACCATGTCTGCAGCCACGCCTCCCCGGCATCCTATTTCTTCAAAGCTTCATCCACCAGGAGGCAGTGTGTTAGGGGGCCCATCTCGTGGCTCTATATTGGAGTTAACTTAAAGCTATAGGCAATCTGCATGTTTGCTTCAGAAAATGTAGAATCTGTGAATTTCTTTCAATTGCTAGAGGTAGAAGTTGGCTATAAGGGAAGCAGAAGGAGATGATGAAAAAGCAAAACTTTGGTATCAGAGTAACCAATATACAAATTCTGGCTCCACCACATCCTGCCTGTGAGACCTTGGACAATTGCCTAAACTTTGTGAGCCTCAGTTTTCTCTAAAATGAGAAAAATAATACCTACTGTGTAACTTTCTTTGTGAGGGATTAATTAATGTATATAAAGTGGTAGTGTACATGGTACAAATCTATCTCTGTATCTCTCAGGTCTCTAACCATTTTCTATCTATCTGTCTGTCATCTGTCTCCAGACTGTGCACACAGAAAGCTCAATAATCAGAAGCATTCAAAAATACTTGAGCAGAAGGACAGGTGTTATTTTAATTTCTGTTTACTTGTTTTTCACTTTGCACTGAGGGGAGAAATCACATTCTTAATGGCCGTGCGCTAGAGTCTTACCCTTTTTCTTGCTGTGAAAGGTGACACTATGGAGATTTTCTAAGATCTCCATCATTTTTTTGTATTTTGATTATTTATTCAGCAAACAACATTAATTATGTATCTTATTTCTTTCACCTCCTTTTTGCCCATGAAGTTCATTGTTAGATTTAATCATAATTACTTCATAATCACTGTTATGGCATTAATTGGAGATGACATCAAGCCACTGACAATATTATTCTGCATAAAACTCAATCAAATCTCAGTGATCACACATGGCCCATAGTTGACTTTATGGTTACCTGTCTCTCTTCCTTGGCTGTTATTTTTTTTTTTTCCTTTCTAACAGATTTGAATGGGGCTTTTTAATAACTTAGATGAGCTTAAATTATTTTCTGCTTTGAATAGGCTCATCTACCTACACTGTATTATGGAATTAGCTTTCTTATCCACAGGCTCTTTCTCTCGAAGGACATTTACCACCCTACTCTCTATTACTAATAGCCTAGGCCGGTGGTTAGGAATCTGGTCTGTGGGCTGACTCTGGCCAGTGGCCTATTTTTGCATAGCCTTTGAACCAACTATGATTTTTACATTTTTAAAGCATTGTAAACAAACAAACAAAAACAGAGAATATGGGACAAAGAGCATATGTGGCCTGCACATCATAAAATATGTATTATTTGGCCCATTATGAAAAAAAGTTTGCCAAAACTCAACTAGGCTCATTATTAGCCTTTCCATTCAAGGGAAGCCAGAGAGAAAGTGTTAATGGCAGAGCCATAGTTCTGTTTTGTGCCCTCCTTCAGGACTGGCCTCTTGTCACAAATTGTTAATCTCCATGTTTGTTATTCCATTATATAGTTTTGTTATTTACACCTGAGTATCTTTTTCCTTTTTTTGGATTGGACTCATGTTAAAGAAGCAATAAGTAGGATAAAGGGTAAAGGACTATATTAAAGGGGACTTGATTACTTGTTCCATCTTCTTTGTCCTGTGACCTTGTTTCAGTCCATTCAATACCTCTAGTCCTTAGTTTCATCATCTCTAAAATGGAGGAGCTTGATGGAATGGTGTTGAAAGTCCGTTAGAGCTCTAGCATTCTAGAACTGAATCAAACAAAATGCAAGAATCTTTAAATTACTTAGATGCTAGAACATCCATATTGCTGTGCTGGATGAGACCTGAGAATTTTTGGATCTCCTTGAGTAACTATAGGGACAGAATACTCAGACCTGCACCATCACACAATTTCAATCTTAGAAAATCTCCTTGTTTTACAGATCTGAGACCAACCTCACTGCAACTTCCATCCATTGGTCCCAGTTCTACCTGCTCAGGACACAAGGAATTAGGATAGGCCTGTACATATTAGATCCCAGCCAACGTGCGCCGTCAGATCTTTCTTCTACCTGTGAAGCAGCCTTAATTTCTTTGAACCATTCAATAAATTGGTGACCTAGAGACATCCCCATCACTCTGCTTCAAGGACACTATATGTCAGTCCTCTCAAAAGGTGGCGCTGCAGGCTATATTTCAGATGAGATCATATAGACTTCAGAAGTCTGACAAGCATTCAAACGCAGGAGAATGGCCGGTAAACACACTATGTCAAGCTTACTTTCTCTAAGGAGATATTCTACCAAATTTGCCTAAGATATTTTCCTTATTGGCCTATCATGGCACCATGAAGCAGTCCAGTCTTCCCAGTAGCACCATTCCTTAGGTTAATCAACAAGTTTAATCACTTTTTTGACAATTTAAAACCCTGAATCAGAATAAAGGAAATCTTGGGAGTTAATTTTATCCAGTTCTAGACAGACGGTTGTTTAATTTTTTGTAAAGATTTCCAGTATTATAGACTGGGTGATATCTCTTGTTTATCCACTAGAAAAATTTAAAGAAAAATTTTAATTATAAAATTAAAAACAAAATACTGAAATACTCACAACAAGATAGTGTGATTCTTGCTTCAGTATTTCAAATTCCCAAGTTCAGTTTCTGAGAAGAAATTTGTTTTAAATTATTGGTGTGAAATCATCTTGTCAGTCATGTGTTTATAACGCTATGTCTATATGTTCTTGCTTTATCTACTTTGTACATTATCTGTTGATGTACTATTATTATAGACAGCAAAACAAACAAAACCAACAAAAAGACTGATTGTACATCTAAATGATATTTTCTGTCTTCACATTTAATGAAAGTTTGGCTGAGTACATAACTCTAAGCTGAAATTAATTTTCTGGTCTAATATTTGAAAACATGGCTCTATTGTCCGTAGCTTCCAATGCTGACAGAGGAAATGCTGATTGCTTTTGATTCTTATATTGATCTAGCTGTCTCAAAGCCTATAGGATCTTTTCTTTATCCCTAGCATTCTGAAATTCCACTAATATGTACTTTGTTTTGGGTCCCTTTTATTCACTTTGATCAACACCCATTGGACTTTTTCAATCTGGATTTGCATATCATTCAGTTCTGAAAAAATTTCTTGTAAATATATTTTTTTGAAAGTCACTGTTTTCAATCAGAGGTCCATGTTAACTTTTTTTATTCTCATTGTGTCTATTGGAAATTATTTATATTTTCATCCAATCCCATTCTCCCTGGTGTGATAGCTTGGAGACATTGTCGATATGACAACAATGGTTGCCCAAAAAACTCCTGAGTGTCCCCTATCCTCTGCTACACTCAGACACTCAGTCTATTCTCCGCGTCTTATATCAAGTCCTCTCCCTGTTTTCCCTTCAACTCCTCCAAATCCTATTAGTCCATCCAGGCCCAGTTTAAGCCCCATGTCCCTGACGAAGTCCTCTGACTAGTCTGTCTCTCTCTCTTCCTTCCTGAAATTCTATAGCCAGTTTCTCACACTTAATTGTTGTTTTTATACACGTGGCACAGGGAAATAGGCAACAGAAATTTCTCGGTAGAGCCCCTTTGAGTTCTCCTAGCTTGCTCTGTAAGCACTTTTATGTGAATGTGGCAGGTTGTCTGACGACCATGCCATGTTTTAACATTTAAATTCTTTGTTTTCTTATTCTGGGCAGCTCAGGGACTAGAAGTTCTTGAGTATATAATGTCGTATTGTTTTATTTTGTTAGTTTTTATCTCCAAAACTACATTATGAATTCCTTGTTATTTTGTAGCCCCAGAGAACATTTTACAGACTTTGAGAACATTTTGTATATTTTGGAAATCTCTGATCGCCTCTTTTGCTCTTATCTCTATCATTTTGTATCCAAAAGAATTTGAGATAGTTTAAAAAGCACAGAAACTACTGACAATAATACTGCTAATAAAGATCATGGTAGTCTAATATTTTAATTTAATATGAAATATAATATTTTTCAACTCTCTTTTACTTGAACTAACCCTTAGATATTTCATGAAAAAATAAACAATTCCAGTTACTGAAACTCCCTAGAGAAAAGTGCTGCAGCCAATGGAAAGTACTTGAAATTTTCAGTAGAGTACAAGGTGAATGGGTTTTACATACTTAAAAAAAATCAAATTAGATAACCAAGTTCTTACTTCCCTGTGACTATAATCAATTTAAGCTGCAAAGAGAAGAGGCTGTTAAAGCTGTCAGTGTTGACATGAACTAAAAGCTTTGGTATGATTCCTCCAGCCCAACATAAATGCCATAAAATATGGCCATGTACACAGAAAATATTTACTTCATTTATTTTGGGAAGAGGACAAATGAGATTTTGTAAATCACTCTGTTTTCCAATTTAAAGACATTTTAATTTAACTGCATCTTAAAATCAACTTCTCAAAGTATAATTTACATACAATAAAATTCAATTTTAAGTCCACACTTAAATGCATTTTGACAAATGTATACAATTATGCAACTACTGCAGCAATAAAGATAAAGGATGTTTCCATCACTCCAAAGAGTTGTTTTAGCTCCTTCTTACTCAGTGCATTCCTTCCACTCCCAGCTTCTGGAAACTACTTTTCTGCTTTCTGTCACTATAGTTTTACCTTTTCTAGAAGTTCATGTAAATATGTAGTCTTTCATGGCTTTCATTTCTGGTTTTTCTCACTCAGCATAAAGCTTTTGAGATGCATCTGCAGCATTTTGTGTACCAGTAGTTCATTCTTTCTTGTTGCTGAGTAGTATTCCACTGTATGGATGCATCACAGTTTGTTTAGCCATTCATAAACTGAAGGACATTTGGGTTCTTCCCAGTGCTATTATTATCACAGTCTCCATGTGAACATAGCTGTTTTTTTTCTTATATAGTTACCTAGGAGTGGAAGTGCTGGATCATGCAGGTATTTTATGTTTGACTTTATCAGAAACTACAAAACTATCTTCTCAAGTGTGTACTATTTTGCCTTCCCATCCTCAGTATACAAGAGTCCCATGTACCAACATGTGATATTGTTAGCCTTTTGAATTTTAGCTATTCTACTAAGGGTACGGTGATATCTCATTATGGTTTTTATTTGCTTTCCCTAATAACTAACGATATTGTGCATCTTTTCCTATGCTTATTTTCCATTTGCTTCTTTTCTTTGATGAAATATCTGTTCAAATATTTTGCCTATTTTAACTTGAAATGGATGATAAATCTAAATATAAAAACTAAAGTTATTAAACTTCTAGAAAAGAACATAGAAGAAAATATTTATGATTTGGATTAGGCCAGGGTATCTTATATAGAACACAAAAAGCACAAGTTATAAAAAAATGATAAGACTTTATCAAAATAAAAATACTTTTGCTTTTCCAAAAATTCTCTTCAACAAATGAAAAGGCAAATCAAAGACTAGGAGAAAATATTTGCAAAACATATATGTGATAAAGTACTTATATCTATAATACATAAAAAACACATAACTCAGTATTAAGACATACAACTTGATAGAAATACATGAATGAATCACCTTTAAACATAGTTTAAAAAATTTTTCTCATTAACTTATCAGAGATGTTTAATTTCTAAAGTAATGATCCATTTTCTAAATGCACGTAAATTTTTCATAGTCAAGATTTTAAATATTCAATTTGTATTATTTTTTAAGTTCATTTAATTGCAGTAGAATTTTACAAAATTTTAGAGTAGTGGGGTGTGTGATGAGTTATCTAAACTCCATTACAGTGTGTCAACGAAAATAATCCATAACCAATCTATAAATGAAAATTTGGGTGAGTTTATTCTGAGCTTAAATCTGAGGATTATAACCTGGGAGAGTCTTTCCACAAAGGAACAGAGCACTCCAAAGAAGTGGGGGTACACAGGGTGGTTATATACCCTCAAAGAGTATGTTTCACATATGATTGAAATGCTCCTTTTACAATAGTCACGAGGCTGCTCTGTCAGCACAGCGATTGATGGAAACGGCAGATAGGTCTGCTGTCTCAGTGAACGCCACGGGGTGGCAGGTGTGTTGCCTCAGGCTGGGCAGTCACAGGTGAGCGCTGCATCAGTTCCCAGCCTAAAGAAAGATGCTTTATCTTTAATGAGATGCCCACGTTGGGAGGGGGAGAGAAGTTGCACTTTTATCTCAAGGGCCTTTGCTCTTGCCATAGGGAATCTCTAAAGCAGATATACAATGCATGCTCAATGGCCTCCATCAGGCCATTTTGGAAAGACAAGGTCAGGCCGAATTAGGTTTACACAAAATGGCTTCCTCATATACTCCAATATATCCTAGTACTTGCCATTTTTATTTGTCAAGTGTTAAACAGAAGAAATAACAGGCACAAAATGGAGTGGTTTGCCCCGGTGACAGTGAACCAACACTTAATTGCGGTTTTCAACCTGTCCCAGGAATGTGACCTTGAAACAGTTGATCTGAAATTTCCTGAGGAGCATTAACGAAGTTATCTGCATGATACCCTCCCCAACCCCCAAAAGAAGGTGTGCTGGCCTAAAATAATCCTTTCTTTTCTTTTGTTAATGACTCCTTTGTCCCACCCTTCTTCCTATAAAAACCTTCCATTTTCTATAACTCCTCAGAGTATCTCTCACTTACTAGATAGGATGCTTCCCAATTCATAAATTGCTTAATAAAGCCAATTAGATCTTCAAATTTAGTCAGTTGAATTTTGTTTTTTGACAACAGGCACATTATCAGAAGAACGCATGAAGTAACAAGGAGTTTCCACGAGCAGAGGCTTCAAGTAGCTCCCTAATGAAGAGCCGGGAGATAGATTTCATCACATACAAGTAAGTGGGGATGTAAATGCCAACTGCCCAATTTTCATATTCGCAGCAAATCTTCACTTTCAATGACTTCATTTTGAAGGACTAGGAAGTGTGCTAGTGAGGAGGAAGTGGGAATTATTTGCTGGTCTTAAGAGATAAAAATGAAATATCAGATTTCTATTATTGTAAGGACAAATTATTTCTCTGAAAGATTGTGCTGATCCAGGATGAGACCAACACTTCTAGGAGGAACAAATCTCTCCTTAAGGTAAACCTCAGGTGAAGATAAGACATGCCTGATTCACAGGCCTGTTCAGGAAAACACTGAATATATTCCAACAGAAAAGACGTCAGGAAAATGGAAAATGATGAATTTAAGTTAGGCCTAGAAAAGCAAGGAATTAAGAGATTGAGATTATAGATCGTATCTAACTCTTTTATTGTATTTGCTGTGTGCTGAGCATTTTACCTGTGTTAATATATATCAAACGCTTTCTATATGCAGTCAGGCATCACTTAACAATGGGGATATGTTATGAGAAATGCGTCCTTAGGTGATTTTGTCATTGTGCGAACATCGTAGAGTGTACTTAGACAAACCTAGACGATGTAGCCTACTACACACGTAGGCGGTATGGTACTAATCTTATGGGACCACCGTCCTCTATGTGCTCCTTTGACCAAAGTGTCATTGTGCAGCACGTGATTGTGTTAACTTAACTTGTTCTCATAGCTGCTCATTAGGCAGGTATCTCACTATGATCTCTATTTCTCATGTGAAAGTAACTGAGGAACAGATAAGTTTTGTTATTTGTTTCAGGCTATAGAGAGGTTAAGTGGCAGAGCTAAGCTTTAAGCACAGGCAATCCAGCCCCAGAAGCTGAACTCTTAACCAACCTCTACTGCCCCATCTGTTTTCATCAGTTATGGAGTAGGTTGCAAGTAAGTATTACCAACCATAGTTTAAAAAAATCTGTCTGCTAATGGTTTGTATTTGAATCACTGCTATCTCAGAAATCTCTCCCACTGATTTGTTTTCTTAAATTGATGTCTGCTTATTGTATATACATTGAGGAAGAAATAAGAATTGAACTAAATCAAATTGGCTATCCAGGTCTTTAAGCAGATGTCAATTAATCTAGTGCAGTGGTTCTCAAACTTCACCGGGCACATGAATCACCAGGCATACTTGTTAAGATGTGGTTATTAGGCCCTAGCTTCAGAGATTCAGATACATTAGGTCTATTTTGGGACCCCAAAATTTGCATCTAACAAATCCTAAATCTTCTTCTTTTTTCCCCCTGAAACACTGCCTTTAGATATATCTTTACAAAACTTGACTATTGGAAGATCTCACTGATCACAATCTCTCCAAGACTGGGTTAGGTGCTCTATGTATTGCTGCCAAGGAACCCCTATAAACCCATCCCAACACAGACCACACAGTATAGTAGTTGCCTATTTACTTATCTATTTCTCTTTCTCTTCTGGAAACCTCTTGAGGTCAATTCTTGTACATTTTTTATTCCTGTATATCTCAGATCTTCATAGCAATTTACATATAGTTGGAGCTCACACATAGTTGTGGAGCAACGAATGAATGAATGAAAATAAGATGGTTTCAGATCATGTGAAACATTATCAGTTGGCTGAATTAAGTATGCAAAAATACTGCAATTAAGTGAATATTTGCAGAGAGTAAGTGAATAGAAAACATTAAACAAAGAATGCCATGGGCTCAGTTCCATCATTAAAGGTCATTAAAGGTCAATTTAACATATTCAGACACAGGCACCACCTCAGCAATGGTAGATGATGCCTGGAGTTTGTCTCACCACCAAGACTGTCAGCAGCATGGGACTACTACCATGATATATGTTCACCTGGTCTCATCCACTGTGCCTTGCTGACTAATCATAAAAACAGGCAGCTATGGTCTGAATGTTTGTGTCCCCTAGAAATTTGTGTGTTGAATCCTAATTCCCAAAGTTGATGGTATTAGGAGCTGGGGACTTTGGGAGGTATTTGGCAGAGCCCTCATGAATAGGATTAGTGTTCGTATAAAAGGCTTCAGAGACCTCCCTTTGTTCCTTCTGCCACGTAAGGATATATGCTACCTGGAAGAGGGCCCTCGTTCAACCATGTTGGCACCATGATCTTGGACTTCTACCCTCCAGAACTGTGAGAAAGAAATTTGTGCTGTTTATAAGCCACCCAGTCTGTGGTATTTTGTTATAGCAGCCTGAATGGACTGAGACATTGGCGTATCTGCCATATGAAAGCCTGTGCACCAGTAACCTGTTGACACAGTAATGCTGTGGTTTAATAAACCTCCCCAAAACTTGGTTGCTTAAATTAACTACTGTTTATTTAGTCCAGTATTCTGAGTTGAATTTAGCCTGATTCAGATGAGTGGTTCTTGCCTTGTCTTCTTTTCCTCCTGCATCTTTGTTGATCTGGGTGGTCATCTGGAGGATGACTGGTCAAAGATGGCCTTACTCACAAGTTGGGAAGTTAGTTGGCATTTGGCTGGGCTGATTAGGATGACTGGGCCACGTCTCACATCCCTAGCAGGCTAGCCTGGCCTTGTTTTCATGGCGGAGGAAGAGTTCCAAGAAGGTGAGCAAAAGCGTTCAGGGTCTTTTGTATTAGATTATAAATTAAATATGTTATAAATACAGTCCCAATTATCTATTCATACTTATCTATACCCTTTAAAATGAGAATTTGCTGCTTCCTCCATTATGAAGTGGAGTTTGCTTCCCCACTCCTTGAATCTGAACTGACCTTTAGAATTGTGTTGTAAAACAGAAATGAATGAATGTGACATCATGCTAATTCCAAGCCTCGGGATTAGCAGGCCTATCATACTTCTGCTAGCTCTCTTGAGAACCCGCTCCCACCGTTTGAAAAAGCCTGGGCTTGCCTGCTGGATGGTGAGCAAGTCCTGCAAGATCAGCCGAGCATGGCCCAGATGAACAGAACCACTCAGCTTATCCATAGGTTTCTGTGCAAGAAAAAGTGATAATTATTTTTAGACTTTGAGTTGGGGGGTCATATGCTCTATAGTGATAACTAACTGATATCCCTCTTGCAGCCTAAGGTAGAACAGGCACAATGTCACTTCTACCTTAATTTGTTGGTCAAAGCAAGTTAAAAAGCCAACCCAGGTATGAGGCATGGTGCAATTAATACCAGCTCTTAATGGAAAGAACTGCAAAGTCACACTGCAAAGGATGCAGATACAGGGAAGCAAGGAAAATTGGAGACTTTTTTTTTTTTTGGTAAGGAAGATTGGGCCTGAGCTAACATCTGTGCCTATCTTCCTCTATTTTGTATGTGGGATGCCACCACAGCATGGCTTAGTGAGTGGTCTGTAGGTCTGTGACCAGGATCCAAACCCGTGAACCCGGGGCCGCCAAAGTAGAGCGTGAGAACTTAATCACTACACCACTGGGCTGGCTGCTTGGAGACATTTTTGTAACTAATTTACAGCAGCTTGGAATGTCCATCCTGTTTATCTTCTTTCCTTCCTTCCTTCCTTCCTTGCTTCCCTTTATTCTTTCTTTCTTTGGGTGTGTGTGTATAAGAGGGAGAGAGAGAGAGACAGAGAGGCGAGGGGAGAGACTTCTCTTTGCATTTTGTACAAATACACTGTGTGTTTAGCGTTTCAAGAGATTGTTCACCTCTTAAACTGAGCTAATTGTATTCATCTAAATACAGTTGCCTATTGAAGTATTTTTTTTCTTATAGGAACATCAAGCCTCACTTGGTGCATGTAGTTCTTTTTTGTTTTTTTTCACAACATCATTTTCGTGGAAGTAAAACAAAGTCAAGTTTGATTACAGTATTCTGAAGCAATACTGATGATGCTGTTAGTTCTAAATTTGCTGTTGCATTTTATTCCTTGAGACTTCAACTCTGCATGTAACTGTCACTTTGCTATTTCCGTTAGATGAATATAGTGAGGATTTGAATTTTGGAGGGACATTTAACTTGGCATACTTAATGGTACCCTAAGAATTAAGGATGGGCCACCTGCCTCTCTGACCACTGGTGTTAATTATAGTACATTTGGCACTGTAGAGGAATTTCATAAGGTAATGGTATAGGTAGTCATTTTTGAGGATGTGCTTAGCAAATGTATATAATTTTAATATTTCTAAAAAGGAGATATTTTTAATAAAGAAGTTATCTGCTTGTTAGTCCTTCCAGTTTTTCCTCATACTCACACACACACAAATAAATTTCAATTTTCATGTTGATATTTGCATTCAGATCTGTGAATTGCGGTTTTTAGCAAAGACCAGTAAATCGATAAATTTAAAGCAATATGCCAGTGTACTTCATATCAGGAAGGCAGGCATATTTAGGGCTAAAAATGAGGGGATATCCTTCAGGGGCCAATCAAAGCAACAGACTGTGAAGGCTCCTGATTTGCATCTGGAGAGTACTGCTATGTTGTAATCCCAGAAAACTACCATCATTATGCCATTAATTATTTATTCAGAAACTTTGCTGTGCCAGGCAATACGTTAAGTGCTAAATGCACACAGCAGACATGAGGCATGGTGCAGACAGATTGGGCAACTAACACATATTGAAGTCCCATTATGTGCAGGGCATTTGATGTGCATTATTCCGTCTTTGAGATACATTTTATTATCTCCATAGGTGAAGACCCCCAGGGTTAGAGAGCTTAAGTAACTTGCTGAAGTTTGAACAGCTGAAAACCAGTAGAGCCAGGATTCTAACCTGGAACGATCTTCTATAGAGCTGGACCCTTTAACACTTTACCACATGGTTTCTCAAAGGTCTCGAGTCTAGTTAGAAGAACAATGCATGCATGAACAGTAATGATGTGGGGATAATTGTATGTACTGGAATTTCTCTTAGGGAAAGCAAGGTATTGATTGAGCAGAAAAATTCAACAAGGTAGTGGAGATTGTGTGAGGTCAGAAAAAAAGTATTTACTAAACCAACAATATTGGGAAAATAATCAGTTTATTTTGCTCCTATGAAATAGGGCAGAGACAGGTAAATATGGAGTTTGGAGGAGGAAGAATAGAAGTGTGGAGACCAGTGAGATGATGGAAAATTTCACCCTGCATGTACTTTCTCCCTATGACTGATACACACTTACACGCACACATGTCCCTTACATTTCTTAGGTCTCTAACCCTTGGCATCCAGGCAATAATAATAAAATAAATAAATAAGGGCTGAAAAAGGAGATAAACATAATGACCATGTGCAGAGACTGAAATGGAAATTGAGGGGCCGAGAGTAAATGAAGTCCCTTGGCTTGCAGAGATCATGAGGAGGCTGAGCACTTTCAATTGCTGTGTCTTTGATGGTTTAAGCCAAGTTAACATAGGTCTCTGAGGAGCAAGGTGTGGAGG
The DNA here is from genome assembly GCF_041296235.1 of Equus asinus. Lineage (NCBI taxonomy): Eukaryota > Metazoa > Chordata > Mammalia > Perissodactyla > Equidae > Equus > Equus asinus. Next base: position 22,522,786 of record NC_091791.1, read on the forward strand.
AGTAGGGGAGCAGGATGAGAGGAGGAGGGGTGGGGTCTCTCGCAGACATCTGGATTACGAGGACGGCTCCTTCACCTTGAAACTCGCAGTGAGCACATCTGAGAGGCGAGATGACTAGTGCTCTGGGAGGTCAGAGGCAAAGGCTGTCACTGTTTGCTGGGTTAGGAAGAGACTTTTCAAAGGAGGTGGGCCCTGAACAGGGACTTGAGGAAAAGACAAGCAGGAAGCTTCCATGTCAATGGGGCAGTGTGAGCAAAGCTCTCAAGCGAGGGCTCAATATAGGATCTTTCAGGATATTGGTCAAAAATATTTTGGTTGCAAGTAACAGAAAACTAAGTACAGTTGGATTTAATAGGGAAAATTGGTTTATGTTTAAGGTACAACTGGAAATTATATTATCAGAAATATTTCTCTGTCTTTCACCTTGCTTCTTGGTTGATTTAATCCTCAAGCAAGTTCTTTACACCTAGAGGCAAAATGGTCACCAGTCGACCTAAGCCCATATCCCACCTACCTGACAACCCTAGCACAAGGAAGAGTCTCCTTTGCAATGGTTCAGCTGTGTTGTGTAAGTTTCCCATCATCCAGCATAGGTCACCTGTCCACACAAGAACACTTCATGAGTCAAGGATAATGGCCAGAGTCATATGGCCATTTCTAGTTGTTGGTACAACTCAAACGACAGGGGTTGAGGTTGGGGGATGGTCAGGTTCTGCAAATCAAAGATATCTAACAGAATAATGTATATTGGGCAAAGTCAGTAGATATCCATCACAAATAGGCAAGAAATAGAATATTTAGGGAAACAAGTGTTGGCTTCGTTGATTCATTTATTTAATTTTGTTTTTGTTTCTTTGGGGAGTAGGGAGTATAGTGGTAAATAAAGCTTCATTTGTAGGTTGGGACCATACCATTTAGGACCCGGTAGTGATTGTTCCCTTTATATTCCATATCAAGACAGGACTCCAGAATTGAAGGATCTACAAAGACCTGTCTCTATGCTGTATTTATTTTCTCTTTCTGCTGATGTCACCCATTTTCAGCCTTTCTTTGTATATACATTTCCCAGATTTCTTTCCATTCCCAAGAGTGTCTCAGAGAGTGATGACACTCAACAATCACTATGCCATTCTGAGCTATGTGCTCACTGACTGTGAATGCTAACCTTTTGAAGATTTCGTTAGAAGAGTTGATGTTTCGTATACAGCCTTTGTCAATTTCTCTATCTGATCAGGGGACATGTGCCTGTAATTAAACAATTTTGGACTTTCTCATTAATGTGATTTTTTTCTAATGTAGACCTTGGTTTATTACTGATACATCCACTCAATTTAACAAAAATTCCTAGACGAAAAAAATGATATTTAATGCTAGACTACAATTTCATTGATAGAGTGCTTTGCTACACTGTATTATTTTTCGCTCATTATCTTCTCTGATTCTCCAAGCAGTGCTTTAATGTAGATGGGTAGGTAGTGTCATTCTTATTTTTCGAAGTTACTCAGTGGGATTAGTGACTCAGTGGAGACTAGAACCCACAATATAAAATTTTAAGAGTAATGCAATGCAGAAAATAATTCAATTAATTCAACAAACATTAATCGAGCACTTAGCCAGTGCAGGATACTGAACTAAGCAATTGGGAAATGAAAATAAATAAGACATTGCTCCTGCCTGAGAGTAGCTTGGAGACTATTATTGAAAATAGGCTTATAAAAATATATATCACATTTAAGATTATAAGTAATACAATTAAGGTGGTGTGAGCAAATGCAGAGAATATACAGAGGAAGGAGCAAATAGGTGCCTGCGGCCATCAGGAAAAGCTGGTGTTCTTTAACTTTGGTCACTGAGGATGAGAAGAATGTTCTTAGCAGTGGGAGGGGAGGAGCAAGAGAGTTGATGAGCATCCATGACTCAGGAGACAACACGGGCAAAGGCACAGCAGTAGTGAGCTTATAACTAGGAGCTCCCTTAAACTGGCATTGTTTGTTTGTGTTCTTATTTATGTACTCCTTTATATATTTATTTATATTTACTTACTTATTTAGAAAAGGTTATTCCTAATTGGAGTAATGATTGAGAAAGGGGACTCCTGGGGCGATATTGGGTCCCTTATTATCTGAAGCAGTTCACCTCCACCCCAAAATCCCCTCTCAGAAGAACAAAAACCCTTTAGTAAACCACTCACACCTTCCTTGTAATTGTTGTGACTTTTGGAAGACTAACTCCAGACCTCAAGCGGCTTACCAAAGTGTTCCTTCCAATCAATGCGAAATTTTTCCCGAAACTAGATCTGGTTGGTACCAATGTTTCCTTCATGCGTCATTTGAGCAATAGTTTCTGGATAGGTGTCCTGGGCAGCAGCTCAACTGGCTCCTTTAGGTCGGAACATAGTCAGCATGGGGAGGAAGGGCAGGCTTCAATGGGAATGCAGCAAAGATGATACTTGGTTTTCTATGCCAAGTGCAATGTTTGGGCTCAATCTTCAGGTTCGAAGGGTTATTATTTATAGGAAGATAAATCTAGAAAGAGCATCCTCTGGACTTGTTAGATAGCCTAGAGGACAGAGTGGATAGAAGTGGGAAGGAAGACTTCCAGAAGGAAGACTATTGTGAGAGTGAAAGAGAACATGGGGCTCTGATTCAGGGAAGTGACAGTGCCTAAGCAAGGTGTGCCTAATTCAGGAGACTCTTGTGGTACAACCAAAGGAATTTAATGATAATTTGTTAGTGGTGTTGGGAGGGGTAGGAAATGAAAGAGGAAATGTGTTTCAGGCAAGTGTAAGAATTCTTATTGTGGAAACTGGGAAGTGGTTATGTTGTGAACCATGACTGAGAATTCAGGAAACAATGTTAACTTGGTCAGAGATTGGGAAGGAAGTGGTGGGGAGAAGAAGTGGTTGTGGACATTGATATTAGGTTTGTTTAGAGCAGCTAAGCAAACCATCTAGTAGGCAGGGGTAAACTGTGGGAATTCTGGTTCTGCCTGCAGCCTCTGGAAGATGAAATATTTTTTTGTAATTAAGTCAACTGAAATTTCCAATAAAATTACACAAAAATAAAATGTTAATGAGAGTTGATTAAAAATGCCTTTCTACATTTTTAAAGTGGTAATATGTACACAGTGAGGTAAAGGACGGCTAAATCAGTAATTCTATGCCACCACTCTAAGCACTCTAGTTGAGACATTTATTTAAAGATAAGCTAAACAAAAATATATAAAGGTAGTTACAGAAAAGAAACTGACAGTGATCAATCAATTCAATGATAATTGACACAGCCTCAGATGATTGTTGTCTGACCCTGTGTGCACTGCTTATAGAAGTTCAATATTGCCTAGAACCTTGATCTGATGAGTTGAATGAGGAGTGAATGAATAGATGAAAAGAGAAATTGATTGTCATTGTTTCTCTCAGGCAATTTTAACATGTGTCTTGAGTTGTCTCAAGCATTGCCAGTGATAAGGAGTTTACTCTTTTGCAAAGCTACCCATAATATTGTATGGCTTCTGAAATTATTACCTCTTCTTTATCTGAGGCAAAATTTACCTCTCTACACCAATAGTCCATCACCATTTTTCAGATTCCCAGAACAACTTCAATTCACAGACAGCTCTATGTCTGTATAGTGACTGCTCATTGTATTCTCTGCACATCACCTTCTCTAGGCAAATTATTCACCTTTTTAAAGAGTTACTTTATTTCACTAAAAAACTTTACATTTATTTTGTACATGGACCAGATTTCAAACCACTTCCTTATTTTCATCATCCTATGCAGGTTGTTATATTTAGTTTGCTCCCAAGTTCATCTGAGATGTCCAGAGCATGCTCCCTTGATAGACATTGTCGGGGGACAGTGTGGTGTGGCATTAAGAGCACAGGCTCCAACATCAGTAGACATGGCTGCAAAATGGGGATAATATGAATCTCATAAGATTGTTGTGTGGATTAAGTGAGATATTTTATGTAAAGTGCTTAAATCAATGATTGACACAGAGGAGTCATGTAACTAACAAGTCTAAAGATGTCAAAATCATAGATAATGCTTTTTATTATTGTTTTCTTGGTTGGACTACAAGTTCATAATCAGCCACAGGTCAAGGATCCCTTCAGGGTTCTTTTACAGAATGAATTTGCTCTGTAGATCTTCCCTTTTATACCCATGAATTTGTGTTTCTTTACTTTAAATTACTTTATCTAACAGTAATGAATTTCTCTTGTTTGTTTCTGAAGTATTGATATAGATTCACTCTCCCTCTTAGCTGGATGCCATATGTGGGATTTCGAGTGTTGGTATTTGCTCTTCCTCTGATATGACGTCTATATATTGCTTAACATGCTTTCGAAGTCTTCATCCATGAAAATGAAAACTTGTTTAAAAAAGAGTGTTCTGGGCCCAGCCCGGTAGCGTAGTGATTGAGTTCACACACTTCACTTCAGCAGCCAGAGGTTCACGGATTCAGATCCCTGGCATGGACCTACACCACTCATCAAGCCATGCTGTGGTCATGTCCCACATACGAAATAGAGGAAGACTGGCACAGATGTTACCTTAGGGACAATCTTCCTCACACACACAAAAAAACTCCTGTAATTTGGCAATGGACCTCTCATCAAATTGGCATGGAATCTTGAATGTCAGGTGAAAAAACTACCTATCTTTAAGTTTCTGTAGCATTAGAGAATGATACAGCGAGAAATGACTGAGAAAACCAATCACATCATCTTTTTTGCCTGGGGTGTACTAAAGTTTGTTTTCTCAGTTCCATTTGTCATTTTTAGATCCACCTCTTAAAATTTCCTTGCTAATCCCATAGCCTTCCACTCTAAAGCCAGGACTCTTTTTAAAATGCTATACTGACCCTACATTCCTTTTGCATCTTAGAAATGGTGAGATTATCCCATAATGAAATCAATCAATGAGTATTTATTTATCACAAAACATTGTGATATCTAAACACACTTCTCTTGTGGAGGGAGTTTCCATAAGTTACAGCATTACAGTTGTGAAAGTCTCCGAGATAATGTAAGAAAAGTGGCGAGCACAGTGGAAGACATACAACTGGTGCTCAATAAGTTTCTTTTTTAAATAAAATCTTAGGAAACATTTCTAGGCATGGATGTATATCATTATTACTCTGCTTCCGCTGTGACAAGAGGATCTGAGCACTTTACTGTAGAAAGACTGTTATTCCTTCACTAGATTTAATGATGTTTTATTTTTTTCCTTCGGGAATATTTTTCTTCCTTTAAGGAAAATATTTTAAGCTGTTTTATTCTGTCAAGAATTCTGGGATTATTGTTTCTGGGAGAAACTGTGGCTCATAGGATAGAGGGCAATTTATTAATCTTGACCACAGGTCTTTTCTAAGATTATTTGCCTTCAGTGTGACCACCAGTGACACATTTCAATGGCAAAATGTGTGAGACAATAGTTAAGTGGAAAATTGCTCCTGCAGATTTAGTAAAGCCTGGTGATTTTTTGCTGTGTAATAGTATTTGTGGCCATTCTACTTAAGACAGCTTAAAAAAATCAAATAATTTTGTTTAAGTGCGAAAACTAATGTCTTGAGGGTCAGGAGCTAATCTCCTCTCCCATGGTATATCATGGTGTAATTTTTCTGGTTACTGTACTCTCTTAGAGTTTTGGCATATTATTAATGCTGGGGCAGAACTTATGGATTAAGCTAGGTGGTTTTCCGCTCTTAAAAGGCAAGACGAAACCCTCAGGAAAGCTAGGAAGACCCTTTCTAGATTTAACCGCAGGATCTATAGGAGCTATTTTTGACAGATCCTTTATAAATAATTTGTTCTCATAGTTTTCAAAGTCCTTGTATTAGCTTTTTCTTTAAGAATCTTAGTAAGATTTCCCAATAAGTAAAATTGATAAAAGTCAACTATTCTAGTTGCAGTTCTAACTTTTCATCTTATCTATTTCTGTTACTAAAAATAAGAAACTGTAGTGTTTCTTAATTTCTTTCATTCCTCTATTTTACTTCTTGGATTGGGAGGATAATTATACCTGCGTTACTTACCTCAAAGCATTGTTACAACATCAGAAATTGTAATTCATGTGAAAGTGTTTTTATAAATTTTAAAAGAGCATTCAGCTAGGATAATATTACTACAGGCAAAGATAAATTCTCAGGGCAATACATGACATGACAGAGTGATAAGTGGGGTTTTAGACAGAAGTATTCTAAAAATTGAGAGAGGGAAAGGTTCTGAATGGTTTATGCAATAACCCTTTTCTGCCCATTCAGAATAACCCAATGGATTAGGGTATATTGTATTTAGAGTATTTGAGATAACACTGATTTTGGTCATAGACCATCTGACATGACAAATAAGATTGACCTTGAAACTTTGGGTGTGGTTGAATGGAGAGTTTCTTGACAGGAATTTTGTGACTTTCTTTGCATTCAGAAGGTGAGAGTTTTATGATAAATTGGTGATTACTGCCATTTGTGGGAGATTGGGGTTGTGGCACTTGTGCCCTCTATTTTGCATTCATGTCATAGATAAGCTGACTTCCTTTGATTTTTCTCTCCCCTTTTCTCTTTTTCATGTCCTCAACCCTGGGTCCTTAGTGTTAGGACTCGCACCGTTCCTTAGAGGGACTGAGACCTTACTTTCTCAGAAGTTTTCATTCAAGATGGAACTACAGATTCAACTTGTCACTACACAATAGATTTTATTCTTCTCGACCTCATTGTTTTAAATTCTGGCCAATCTTTTAGCTTATCAGGCTCCTTTATTGTATTGTACACTGTCTCAATGCTACAGCACTCATAGAAAATAACTTGAGATGAGGAAGTTCTATGGGAACTCATATCACTTAGGAATTTGCAAATCTATTAATAGAACATTTTAAATGTCTCTTCCCTTTCTGTGGCATATTTTGCCTATGTATCGAAGCATTATTTTTAGGGAACAGATAAACCATACTGGAACATACCAACAGGACCTAAAATTTTCTTGACTTTGATCTATGGGTTTCAAAGATGGTCCAACTGCTCAGCAAATGATTATTTTTGCCTGAGAGTTAAGGGACAAGGAGTGAAATGAGCAACTCCAAAGTTCTTCATGGGCTTAATGAGGAAATCGGTGTGCCCCAGTGGCAGCATCATTGGCTCCCAATATTAAGCCTCTCTATCCCTCTGCAAAGTTAAAGGTCTCCGTCGTTTCCATAAGCATTCTACTACCTGTAGCAACAATCCTAATCACGCCAAAGAAGAGATGAGAACAATAGCGACTCCATCTATAAAGCCTGCCATATAACGGCGGTGGTTCATGAGCATACTGGCCTTAAGTCTATCTTTGGAATCAGTGGAAAACAGCTGTTTTGTTTTCTGGAACAAGTAAAATGACTGATTAGAGAAGGTATAAAAATCACTTCCTGCTTTATGATGCATGAACTAATGAAAGTATTAAACCATTTTAATAATAGATAATAAAATTACTCCACTATGGCTAAAAGAAATAAAACTATTCTATTTTAAATTACAAAATTCTAAAACTTTGCAAGTTCATCGAAAATGTATGGACAACAAAGGCATAAATTTATCACCCATTATGGGCTACCTTTATATGTCCACATTTATTATGTTTCTGCTTTCTTATTATTCTACAACTCCTGAAAATCATGTGGGAATCATATTTTTTCAGAAAAGAAGAATAAGGATATATTAGATTAATATCTTTTTTATAGGGAGTGTTGTTTTTATCCCAGTTTGTTAGCATGCTACATTATTAATTTCATGTCATTGACATTGTTTCCTGAGTTGTAGCTGTTTCTTAACCTTGAATGGCATGGTTTACTATGCCTAGAGACTAAATTTGAATTTGAACTAAATTATTAGACTGTGGATCCAAGGAATGTATTTCCTGAGAAACTCACAGCAGTGGTACAATTTCTTTAAATGGTGAAATTTGATGGAGTTTTGAAGAAAGAGCCAAAACTAGCTGTAAAGGAGATGAAAATACTAAAAGATGGGTACAAATCAGACACCTGTTTTGTACAACTTCATATCCTCCTGGCCCCCCGTTTCACACAAGTAACTGTGGTAATAATGTTCTTTATAATCTTGGACTTGCTTCGTGTGGGTAAAAACTGACAGAGCCGCATTTCATGGTCCGCCCAACAACTGGATCACCTTTGACCCATGGGTGTGGGAGAAACTCAGCAAATGCTTTCTATTTTCATTCTTGAGGTGAAAATTTCTGAGATGCATTTCTTAGGCCTTCTCAGATGGTTCCCTATGATCAAGCGCATGTATCCCGTAGCAGCAGACAACTCAACGATGTCTCTTTCTTTTGGCTTTCTCTCTCTAACTCATCATCCCTCTCCTAAGATCACATTCCCAAATTAATGACCTGAATGAAAGCCTGTGATTTATATTTTTCTTATCGTTGTACCCAAGCCAATATAGTATCCCTCTTACCCTGTGCCAGTGACAATGATTGCAGGACTCTTGTGCTGACACTATCCTCTCTTTATCCAATATTAATCTTTGGCACTGAGGTGAGGCATGGCCTCAGAATCTGTCTCAAAACAATCCCAGGGAAATGTGGTGAATTGACTGGAGTTGGCATGCTTGCTGCCGTCCTGCTCTCTCTACGCCGACAATGATCAGAGTTCATGCGGTATCTCTGACTCTCATTCTGGAATCAGTTGCTTCCTAAAAACCCGTGAAGAATTAGAGTCCACATTCACCAGACACCACATTTACTGGTTGCAATTTGGATGCTGACAGTAGGCTAGATTTATCCTTAAATTTAGCAACTCTCTCATACATCAGTCGTGTGGCATTCAGAGTTTAATTTTGTGCCATAGAAAGGTTAAAATTGTTAGTGGACTTTCATAGTCAGTTAAGAACAGTAGGAACTTCAAATTTTGACTGAAATTTATATGTACCTATCATATAAAAAGTAGTTGAGAACAACTGTGCCTTGACTTAGTATAAGGCCCGCATTTATTATTCTCTCAAATGACTGGGATTTTTGAGTCTTAGACATTTGAATGTCTTGAACACCTGGTTCAGTTCCCCTGGTTCATGCCAGCACTTGCATCTCAAACTTCTATCTCTATTATCAGCTGCTTCATGTCCCCAGCTGGATTATGATATGCCTTAGATTCATTGTGCCTATCTTTTTTTTGTAGGGTCTTCTAGAGCAACCTGATTACACAGGCAACATGGGTCTCTCAGGACTGCCTGTGAGTAAGGGATGCTGGGCCAGTGACATCAGAACCTTGGAGCCATGGTCATGATTGGATGAGGTTTGACCCTGATCTTGAACTTCATCTTGACCCTGATCATCATCCTGATGATATTCCTCTAGTTATACAGCTAGTGGCCAGGAGTGGAGTAGGAGTGGGTCCTGAGTGGCATTCAGATGGTCTTGTGGGAGACAGATCTTTGCATTGTCTTCTAGAATAGGGGGATGGATGGCTTTTAAAAGGAATAGGTGTGCCATTTATACAGGCTCAAAGTGTTCAAGGGAATCAAGATCTTTGGGATCAGTTACTCATATGTCCCCTTCCTATGTGTCCGGAACCCAGATTTTTCCAACTAAGCTCAGAACATATTAAACCTGTCTTGTTTGGGTTTTTTCTGTCATTGAAGTTCAACCCCATCTTGGTCCTCTTCTTTCTTTGTCCACCTATTACGGGAGACGAAAGCTTCTTTGTATGCAACCAGAGGGGCCCTCTGGATTTCAATTGCCTATTACCCTTCCTCAGTTGTTCATTGTCTTTCTGTAAACCATCACTATTGCTAGTCATCCAAATTCATTTTCCTCTATCTACTATTTCCTCCATACATCTCAAGTGTCTGATACACTGAACCCACTAGTGTAATCACTTCCTCTAGTATAAGATACAAGTTCATCATATCGATTCAACACTGGTGAAAGTTTTAACAATGAAGCCTCTACTTTGTTGTAGGAGCTGTCTGTGCTCGATCTGCTACCAGTGATGTTGTCTTGGTTGCCAGAGTAGTGAACTATGAAATTCCATTTTATTGCCTTTCTCAAGCAATAAATCGAAGTAGCACTTATTGAAGGTAGTAGCTATTGAAGGTTGTGTGCTCCAGAAGCAGATGCTGAGATGGACTTTGGAGTACAAGTTGGTTTTACGGGATTGACACCTGTGAAAGGAAGAGAGAGAAAGCAGAATTGAGAAAAAGTGATAAATCAGACTGCAATTCAGCTCCTTAAATCTCAGACCACTTGGCAAGGATCTTTTCAGCAAATATTGCCAATCAGAGTTGTCTCATGTTGAATCAAAATAGCTTGGCATTTGTACCCCTGCCATGGCCAGTTATCTGAGGAGCACTTCCCTGAGAAGGGAATTTCTTCCTTTCAAGTCACTCTGCAGCTGAGGTGGACTCTGAAGGAGCTGAAAGGCTGGAGGCTCTTTGCTGAGCACACTCCCTATAGCTGTGCAGCAGTAAGTCTTTCTCTGAGGTGTACACAGATGGTGCATCTTTATGTATGTTACAGCATCTTTGTCTCTTCCACAAAACCATAAGTTCCTGAAATGTGGACACAGTGGCTCATTCTTTTTTATGTGCAAGGCTGGGCTTAAGCTTTTAAATAATGTTGAATGGAAGAATTAATGAGAAAATGAAAAGACAGAAAGATTAGTAGTGCTAGTGGTGGTGGTGATGGTGATGATGATTATAAATATTATGGTGATAGCTCCGTTTATTGAATAAGTACTATGTGCTCTAGTACCTGGAACCACTCCTGAAATATAATAGGTGCTCAATAAATATTTTGAATAAATGAAAGAATGAATAAATATACCGGATAATGTGACAAATACTTTAAAAACATTGTCATATTTAATTCTTTCAAAATCAAATCAATTTTCTTATTTTACAGATGAGGTTTATAGAGGAAAAGCATCTGAGGTTGCACAGTAACAAATTGAAGAGGCAGGGTTTGAATGCAGATCTGTCTGACATGATATTTTGCTTTTAACAACTCTGTTGTACTGGGCAGTTATTGGCTGTCAGCAGAATGAAGGAATGAGAGTAAGTCTGGTAGAAACCACTGCATAGTGGCCAGACTTCAGGGGTGGCACTTAATCCCTTGGAAGACCTGACAAGGGCACAAATGAGAGCCTTGGTCTCTCTTGGAGTCTTAGTAGTCAGTCAAGAACTCAGTTCAAAGGGACTGAAGTATGAGGCAATATCTTGGTCATAAGGAACAAAGCAAGAAGGAGTATTGAAAGAGGATGTTAGCTTAGGTCCATCAATAAAGCTGACTTAGTGCTGTGTAAAGACATTTTCAGTGGGTCATAAAACTTGTCTGCACATCCAGAGACTCAATTGTGCCATTAGATGGATCTAGACTAAACCTGTGGGTAAGGGCTGAATGTTCCCCAAATGCAGGGACTGAAAGAGTACTAGAGAGGGTATCTTACTTTCCCAGCATGAAATTTCTCTGCCCAGCTCTGTCTTACTATCACACATCCTTCATGTAAAGAGCCACATGAACCAGGTCCAGACCCATTGCTTTTCACTTGGAGCATGTGTGTCTGAAGCATCAGTAAAATGACTTTCAGCCTGAAGCCTTGGTCTGTCTCCTATTACAGGTAAAATACCATTTAAAAAAATCTTTAAAATTATATTTATTTAAAATTCTGTTTATGGAAACTGAGTTCTCTTTTAGGGGAGAAGCCTCTCATTCTCAGGAAATATAAACAAACACCTGTTTAGCATCCATTGCTATTACACAAAGTTGTCACCAGGTCTTGTCTGTTGGGAAGTGTGAGTTATTTGCTCCATTGAGAACGGTTCTTATCCACATACGGAAGAAGAGTAGAGCCTTCTGTGAGTAGAGAAGTTGGAGATTAACAAACTTGAATTTAGCAGAGGGACGTTTCCAGACTGCAGGTTATCAGGTTTGTTTTGGAGGAAGCGGCACATCCCAGTAGTTGAGAAAAAGTAAAAGATCAAATATTTAATTCATTGGGTCAAGGCATCAGAATGTGGGGTCAGTAAACTTAATCCTAAGAAGAAGCTATTAGAGGTCAGAGGCACTTAGAGATTCTGGGAGAAGTTGATAAAGATGTAGAGCGTGGGTATCCTGGCAGATGAAGTAAACAGCTTCAGGCAGCTTAGAAGAAGAAGGGAGTTGTCTGACTTCATGCTATATGGGATATTGTCTACTTTTAAAACACATGCTGCACACTTAAGAAGTAAAGATATGGAGGGAAAAGCATTCTTTTTAAGGTTCAGATATCGATGGGAAAGAAGTTCATAAATACTTGTTAGAAATATGGACTTATTTGGTTGAAGTGACAGAAATGAACACAAACTGGCTTAAGCAAAAGGTAAGTTTATTGGCTCATTAAATTAAAAAGTTTAGGACAAAGCGAGATTCAAAGGCATCTTGTTTAAGATGGCTTCCCTCTACCTTTCTGTTGTGCGTTCTGTTTGGCTTTGTTATAAAGTTTGTTCCCTTTTATGGTGTCTCCTGCAGCTCAGGGTTTCCATCCTATTAGTTTCATCCCAGCAAAAGAAGTGTTCTGTTTCTCAGTGGTTCTAAGAAAGGTCTATGAAATAAGTCTCATTGACTCAGGTTGTCTTGGCCTGGGTAACATGTCTATCCCTCCATCAATCAGGCGTGATGTTCCCATTGGCCATTCTTGAATCACGTGTCAATCTCTGGAGCTGAGGGTGGGGCAAATCTCTCTATCCCAACAACATGACGTGCGAGTGGCAGATGGGTTTTTAACAAAAGAAAATGGGGCGGGGATGAACACTGGGCAAGCCAGAGCAATTGTTCAATCTATGCTTTAAGCCTCTTGATTTTACTTGCCAGAAACTTTGCCAGAAAGGAAGATTGTGGGATAGTGCTTTTCTCCTACTCAGCCCTTTGCCTCAAAACCACATGCAGAGACCTCCTGCTTGGACTCACACCTCATTTCCCTGGCTCTCCTGGCAAATATACATCTCTCTACAACACTTCATTAGTTTTGATGTTTGCCTCAGAGCTCTAATGTGTTTGAAGGGTTTCTTTAAGGTTCGCTGGCATCTCCCTTGAATGCTGTCTATGGACTTTTTCCATTCCCCCTCAGACTCATCACTCTTGGGACACTGCTGGCTTCTTCAATATTTATTAGCACTGTTTGATATTCTGTGTGTGTGCATTTAAGCAGTGAGACAGACCTCTTGAGGTCATCAGAATCTTGCTGATGTGATGTGTCAAGTACTAGGAGTCTTTATAGTAAACTGAGGGTCAGGAAATGACATTCTGATTGCCCATTTTGTCATGGAACTAACAGGAAAGAAGTAATGAGTGATGCCGGATTTACTGGGGCAAAAGAGAAGGCATGGGTTGTTGAATATGTCTAGGAGAGTCTCTTAATTCTTACCTAAGCAGCAAAATATCCAGTCTTGGAAACTGACCTATTCAGGAACTTCAGCCACCCTTCTAGTTTTCATCTCAGCACTCAGTGTCAACCCTGCAGCTCACCCTCTGTGCAAGGGATCCTCTTGCAAACCCTTAACTGGGACAGACACTTCTCCACTGATTTATGACATTGGAACTGCACAATTCTGTCTCAGCTATGCTATTAAAGATTAAAAGCAATGCAGTGCTTAGTCAACAGTGAGGGGTTCAATTCCTATGGGGCTCAGTTAACTTTGTACTGTTCCCTGGCCCAGGTCTGTAGATTAAATCTTCACCAGTCATTTTTAAGGTGTGGTGACTGTCACAAGGGCGATGGGGGAAGGAAGTATATTTGGCTCAGTGCAAAAGAATGTCATCTTTAAGAAGAGTCCTCAGAATGCATGATTTCTTGACCATGAGTCAGGAATATAATTTCTAATATAAAGCACATCTAGCATCCAGAGCAGGAATCATGCATGAGTGGATGGCCAGCCCTGCCCAAGCCGTAGAGAATTGACCAGGGTTCCTCATCTCATCATGTAGCTGTAGCAAGAAGATGGATTCCTAACAGACTTTTAGTGGTGTGATTATTTTTTAACTTCTGACATTTTTTTATACCTAAATTTAGCATAAGCAGTCAGGGAGGAGAAAGGTAAAACTTCTGTGATGAGACTTGGAGCTGCCCTCTTTGGGAGAATTATCCTAATTCTCATGACCATCATAAGTCAAAGAAGTTGTTAAGGTCACATTTCCCTTCTGGGCTGTGAGAAGGCCCACACAGGCTAGGAGACGGAAACTTCCAGGCAGGCTGGAAGTGTGGCATGCAACACAGCACTGGAATATAGTAGGGACTCAAACCTTGTAGAGAATAGACAAAATTCCCTGTCATCACAGTGTTTACATTCTGGGGATAAGGAGACAAAAAATATATATGCAATATAAATAAGTAAAATATATAGTATGTTAGTGAAAAAATTCTCTAGAGAAAAATCAAGCAGGTGATGGAGATGCGGGTCAGATGCAATAGGATGGTCAGAGAGACATTTGAGTGAAGAGCTGAAGATGAAGAAGAGAGTTGTGCCTGCCTGGAGGAGGAACGAGAAGAAATACAGAGATCTAAAGTGTGTTCAAGAAAGAGGCAGGTGTGTCCAGAGAGGAAAGAGCAGAGTACTTGAGGTAACTATTGTTTGCCCATTCCTGATCCAGTTGAAAAAATATCAGTCATTTGATTGTCCTCTCGGGGCTGCAAATGCATGTGGCATGTGTGGTTTTATTTATTTATTTACCTATCATTCCCTAGAGAAAAAGACTGTCACATCTGTGCTCTGGGAAGGTGAAATACCTGTTTCACATTTAGCTATCCTGTTTTGCTAATCTCTTTAATGCACGGTAGATTTGTCACATTTCTTTTTCATTCATAACATTGTCATTTTTAAATAGCAACAGCCAAATATCTTGTAGAATGATTTTCAATTTTGATTTCTCTATTTTTTTCCCCAATATTGGATCCAGGCAAAAGTCTGGGCAAGGCTATGCTACAGAGTGATACTTTGTTCTTCCCACTGCTTCCCAGCAAAGGCACGTCCATGTGCCCTGCCATTGTTGATGCCATGTTGATCGTTAGATAAGGTGGTGCCTGAATTTCTTCTTTGTAAATGTGCTTATTTTGCTTTGTCATTAGTAAATAATCTCAGAGACTGCATAGATATCCTATTCCCTAATTCCTTTTATCCAATAGTTTTAGCAATAATCTATGGTCCTTTCCTGAATGGTTTATTACATGGGTGGTTTTCCAAAGATGATTTTTTCCTGTTTTATAATGTATTCTGCATATATCAGCTACTATTATTTTGTAAAGAAGAGTTATCCTTTGTTCAGTCACCTTTTTTGGGGGGGAGGAAAATGTGATGACATTTTCATGACTTGGTATAGAAAATACTCACTAAAATATTTGCCATGCTTCAGAGATAAACTAGGTTAATAGTCAAAGAAAATCAAGTGCTCCCTAGATCATGAATTATGTGTTCAGTTGAACATTCCACCACTCTTTAAGAGGACAGAGCGTACTAAAGGCTACTCTTTGACCCTGGCCTCCTTATTGCCTTTTCTCATCTAGGTGTTCTATCTCCTTCCTGCTGTTTCTGTCAGCAGTGGCTCCATTAGGGTTCTCACTGACTTAATCGAACAAGTAGATCACTCAGAGGTTTTGTGACAGAGTTGGGTGTGTTACTGAGCTTTTCAGTAAGATGGGGTTCAAAGCACTGGTCCAGGAGACTGGAATCACAGATGCTAATCTAGACTTTGCTGCTAACTAGCTTTGTAAGGCTCAGTTTCAACATCTGTGAAATGAAGATGCTAGACTTAGGTTCTCCCACTTTTACTTTTGGTTTGTCCTGAGATGCTACACCACTATATACTTTTTAATGAAATGTGTTAGTGGATTTCTGAGTATTCTATTTAGTCCTAACTATTTCCAGGTCTTATAGACTATTTGTGAAATTTGCATTTCCCTAAAAAAAATTCCTTGAGGCCACATTATAGTATGATATCTGATACCATCATCATTGCCAGCATTTACTGAGGGCTTACTGTGTGCCGTATGTTGTGCCAAATGCTTTACATGTATTATCTCATCTCATCATTTTAATCTTCAATTAGTCCAATATGAGAGGTTCTATTATTATCTTAATGTGAGAGATGAAAAAACTCAAGTTTTAGAAGAACTTGCCCAAGATCAGTTAGGAAGTGCTGGACTCAATTCTCAAACTCAAGTTTATCTGTTGCAAAGCCCATGATTGACATCCTTGTGCTCCATTTGCTCCCATATGGGCACAGTAGGAGTAATCAATTACTGGGCACTTTTGCATGCCTCTTACAAGATCATTAACCTTGCAGAGAGAATGGATTTCCATCCTCAGATTCCCCTCTTCATTATATACCCTACCCTCATTATAACCCCATCCCAGTGAAAACAGACTCAGAGAACTGTCACTGTTAATGTTCCTACTTTCATGATTTCACCTTTGAAATATTTCCCTTACATGTTAAAAGTTTATTTGGAAAGAAGCTGTTGAATCTCTCCTCTGTTTCTGTGCTAGAAAAGATTTTATTTCTGTCAAATTTAATCCATGGGCTTTTCAGGGCAGCGAAAGGTTCAAAGACTTATAAAAGCATTAAAATATCTAACTACAATAATCTATCAATAGAAAGCACAAACACAGAATAATTCTCTGTGTATATTTAACTTCAAATCTAACAACAGAACAAGACAAATTAACCTTTTTCCCCTGGCACCAAACCTTTGCCAGTGGGAAGTGGTCAGTCTTGTTCCTTAATCCCGTTTCTTTACCAAAAGGTAAAGCTGGTCATATAGCCCGAGAATCACTCAGCAAGAAGGAAAGGGAATTGTCCCTGTTTCTCTGGACAAGGAAAATACACAGTTTTCTAGGCAGTCTGGACTCCCAGTCCCTCCCTTTCCCCTCCCAAACCCTAGTTTTTGCTAGCGTACAGATTTCAGAGGGGTGCCCATTGAAAAGAATTTGATGTACCCTATAGCTTGCATGTGTTTGTACAATGTGCTTCCAAACTTTTCTCTATGACCTTGAATTATACATTCTAAAATAAATAAATTAAACCTTTAAATATATCTCAACTTAAACAAGGAAATTCAGTTCAGAAAGGACGTACTTATGTTGGCAGTCATTCTACCTAACCTGTAATCATGAGGGAAAGGGCAAAAGAAAACATTCAGTGTGAGAATTGGACAGATATGTGCACCTAGTGAGTGCCTGCTGTATGCCACCTTTGGCATTATAAGCCTTAGGGTGATAAGAAAAAAATACAAAAAATGTTAGCTCTATCTTCAGGAAAGTTACTAATATATATGTATACAAAATTGCATACCTACTCTAGATAAGCCCCCAAAGACATTACCTTAATTATTGCTCCAACTGAACAGACCAGACAATAAATACAAAATGTATATGATCCTTATGTAACCATTTCCTATAAACAGTATGCACTGCATGAATAAGCTGAGTGGGGACTGAGACAGTGCGTAGATTTACAGTCTGGTTGAGACACGAAGGAGCACTCACATACAATGTCAGTAACATGAAGTGGTCTACGATTAGGCACAAAGTTGCTTGATGCAGGCTGCTGCGTGAGCTTAACTGGAGACAGAGATCTGTTCGGGGAAGCCTAGTACGGCACAGTCTGGTTTACAGGGAAAGCAACAGTGTAAGAAAGGACACTAATGTGGGAAAAGAGGCCAACCACGTGGCAAGTGTTCCAATTGGAGTTATACGTCCAATTGAGTATTGATGTTAGGAGGATGGGATTGGAACCAAATCAGTTATTGTTGAGAAAACGTAGAGTACTTTTTGGAGATTGAAATGGATTTTTCTTATGTGTGATCATAGCTTTTAAGGACTAGTCAGGGCTGAAGCTCTTGGGGGTTATCTTGATACCACCAGAGGAGCAAAAGTCATAAACAGGCGGAAGGCCCGATGATGGTTTTGAATCCTGCTTCCAGAAACACACTTTAGATTTCCTTTTATTTTATTTTTTTATTTTAAAGTAGCTTGACTTAGATTTAATTTTGTCACTGGTAACAAAATTAAGATTGGCTAACATAGTGCAGAACAATGGAAGGAAGGAAGAGATCGAAGAGGTAGGGCTCTCCAGCAGAGTGGCTGGGGAAATTATTGAGAAGGAATATCCTTAATTTTATCACATTTATAGAGAAGAAACTCATTTGACTTTAATTTCCCACTCAGCACATTCGTTGATTTATCTCCGTTAATGAGACCCTGCAGAAGTCTAGCCTAGTTGAGCAAGTTTTGAGATCTCCAGGTGAAAGATAAAGTAGGAGAAGGCTAATAATTATTTAACATCCAAGACAAATATTGTTTCACTTTATTTTATTTAAAAAAATTGAAAGTTTGGTAGATACTAGAAAGAAATGCATTTTCAATAAGCAAGCATCATTTAACTTACACTAGCTATAATATGATTTATATTATTAGTGATTTCACAAACTGCTGCTTCCAGAATACACACTGCCTCCCTTACCTACATCCCCTCATCTCTTCTGTCCCTTCATCCATTAGTCTTTCTCTTTGCTCTCTCTCTTCCCTTCTCATTTCCGACAGAGAGAGAAAGAAAAACAAGAAAGAGAATGAGAGAATTAATATAATTAATATGAACTGGGCAAATGACTGATAAGAAACCAGCAGATTATTTTCTTGAGGGAATGTCATGATATTTATGTTGTCATGTATGCACTAAATGACAGATTTTCCATTCTTCATCCCACATATACACCAAAAGCAAGGAGGGATTTGCTTGCATCACATCGTAAAGGAAAGTAAACTTTGCTGAGAAGCTCTGGTTTCTGATGGTCATATCTTACTCTAATAAAGGTTGATGTGATGGATGGAAGGTAGGTAAATTTAAGTTTATAATGACAATAATCCTTTATCATTCCCAACAGATCCTGTACTCTGCGTAGGCAGTAATGAAATAAGAGCCTCGGGACTGATAAAAACATAAATGAGCTCCTAGTAACGACTTCACTGTAACTATGCTGGGATTAAGCCCAGAATGTCCATGTAGTTTTCTTATCCCACAATTCCTATGGAAGCCACTCAGGTGGTGAGGAGATTTGAAGGACAATATTAACGCTCCTTTCAAGGGGCAGCTCCTCCTTCAAGTATCTCTACAAATGTGGAGCAGGTTTGAAGGCAGCTACTGACACTATTAGAATATATGTGGAGTGGATCTCCAGAAAGTCTTTAGACTGGGATGATTTGGACCAATAGTCCAAAGGTCAGCAGACATGAGGGAGGTGACTCCATGTGAAGGACTATTACATAGGATAAAATGGTGGCCAGTAGAGTATAAAGGGCAAGAGCTTAAGAAAGGGCACATTTAGACACATATGAAAGCAAAATGCCCGCTGGCATTTTCTGCATTCTTCCCCTTTACCCTCCCTAGTTGCACAAATAAACTCTTCTGTCATTTTGAGAGAGGCGCTTTACGAATATGAATGTATCTATATTCGTGATAGGGAAAGGACTTAGAAGGTGCTCAAAGGAATAGTAGTCATTTTTAATTTTCTTGTCCACCTTCACTCCATATCCCTCTTCTCCAATTCAACTCCCTCTTTCAGCTGTGATTCAGAGTAACAGCATCAGACTGAGTTTCCATCAAAGTAATGCCAAATGGGGTACCTCTCCCATGCTCTAATCCAACTATTGTGTGTGCTGAGGACTCTAAGGTCTGGCTTAGGCTCAGAAAGATTACTAGGACTAAATAGTGTTGACTTCTATGGACATGAGAGAAGAGAGACATTGTCTGTGCCTTGCATTTCACAACCCTGCATCTTTAAAAGTATGCCTAGGGACAAACAAGATTTAGAAACCTATTACAGAAAGCATATGTTATCAGGACTGATACTAGGGATCTGGAATTTACAACCACACTGGCATTAAATCACATGGTCTACAGTTGACCTTTGACATTTTTTAGGGAATCAATTCAGACACCTTTGCAAATCCTCAATCTTTGTAACAGTGCTCAGCGTTTATTGAGTACTTACTGTGTGTCAGACACTGTTGTAAGTTCTTTAAATGTATTCTCTTTTTACTCTTCAGAATGGCATTATGAAGCAAGTGCTTTTATAAATGAGGAAACAGCCTTAGGGAAGTGAAGTAATTGTTCTTGGTTCCAAAGCATGGTTAACTACTTTGCTATTAAGTAATAACATTAATTGAGCTAAAGATGCAGGATAGTCAGGTAGGTATAGAGGTATAGTCACCAGTTCATAAACTGCTCTTTCTTACCTGTCTCAGTACGAACTCATTCAAATTCTGGCTAGGCATTTTACATACATTGTCTCCTTTAATCTCCACAATGATCCTGTTGGGTAACTGTGAATATTCCTAAACAATGACTGGCATGGTCGATAGTAAATGGGTAAAACCGAATTTATACATACTAAGGAACAACTATAGTCCGAATTATCTTTCACTACTGCACTTAGAAAATTATCTTTTGAGAACAGAAAAACAAGTGGGCAAAACATTGGACGCCCATGTTCCTTCCCTATAAAGGAAACATTCAATAAAAGTATGCTGAGGGGCCGGCCCGGTGGCGCAGCGGTTAAGTTCGCACGTTCCGCTTCTCGGCGGCCCGGCGTTCGCTGGTTCGGATCCCGGGTGCGGACATGGCACTACTTGGCAGCCATGCTGTGGTAGGCGTCCCACGTATAAACTAGAGGAAGATGGGCACGGATGTTAGCTCAGAGCCAGTCTTCCTCAGCAAAAAGAGGAGGACTGGCAGTAGTTAGCTGAGGGCTAATCTTCTTCCAAAAAAAAAAAAAACAATAAAAGTATGCTGATGCATAAGTAGAGAGGACGACTGGAAATAGTGGGATGCTGTATTTATTTGTTTTTATTATAAAGTAATATCAAACACAATCTCAAAGCAGGTAAGTATTTTATAAATCTGACTTGTTTTTATAATTCATTATGTATCTCATTTCTCTTTTGTCAGTTTTATTTGGTTTATTTTAGGGACCAAAATAGCAATGGAAACTAAAACATTAGCAGAAAGGAGGAGGAAGATCCTCAGTCAGCTGTGTCCCCACCTCCTCGCATAGTTTGTCTCTTGAGAACCTAGTTCAAGTTGATTTATTTTCATTAGAACTTTAAAGTACCATTTCTGTTTTGACACGTGATGTCAAATCATGCTATGGTCATCCTCAGTCCTTTTGCTGGGAAGCTCACCTACAGATGGTCAGTAGTTCATACAAGTAGGCAACAGACCACATAAATAATCCTTCAAATTCAGGCATTACCGTTATTAACAGAGTAATGTTGACTGCTTCCACTGTTTTTCAGATGTATCTTCTTTGGAAAGTCAAGAGCTACTTTCCTTAATTCCTGTAATTATTCGGCTGTTTCATCTGAGAGACAGCATCAATGGAAGAAGTCTCCACTGGCAGAACTATAGTCATTTCTAATCCATGAATCTAGACATAAAATGCCTAATAACTAAAAAGTGGCAGAAAAGAGCATAAAGGCTACATACCAAATTGAAAGCACCAAAAATATCTACATATGAGATTAACTGTAAATGAAATAGAAGACAACGATAGCAGGCACCATGCTATAGTGAATGGAGTATGGACTTGGCCTTCCACAGACCCAGTTTCAAATCCTGTGACCACTTCTAGCCAGGTAGGTGACTCCAGGCAGGTTGCATAGTGTTCCTGCGACTGTTGATATTTATTTAACCTCTCCAAATCTCACTTACCATTTTTTAAAAGTGGAAATAATAATACTGACATTGTGGTAGATGTCAAACTAAATAATGCATATAAACTGCCTTGTCCCTCCCATAGAAGTGAGCTATAAATATTGGTTTTCCTTCCTCCTACTAACCTGAGTATTTCTTGAGGGTAGTAGGCTTTTATGGTTTGATCTAAGTGACTTTTGAAGCACCTGGCTGAGTGGTAAGCATATAGTGGGAATTCAATAAAAAGTGAAAGGATGAATAGCAAGGAATATACTCCTGGGAGAAGTAACTTAGTTATTGACATTTTCAAATATGTGGAAGGGTGAGAGCAGGTGGGGGATTACAAGAGAGCATCATTGTGTGTTTCTGTGTGTGTGTAGAGGGTGATGAGACTGAGATGTCAAATTAAATCAACCTTCCCTGTTTTCCCAAAGTACCATTCTGTCATAATTTTAAACAAGCATCTGAACTGCCTTCTTCTGTTGTTTGGTTGAGGGAAGAGGGTTGTATTCTTTTCAGAACCAAGATCGTCATCTGGTTACAACCTAGAGACCAGATGTGACCCTGACACTTCTTTCAGGAATCCATACTGTTCTCAGCTGGATCACACAACCTTAATGGAGGGTATTGGGTATGATATACAAGCAGAAAGTCTTTTTTTTGATCTTCAAATTAGGGACATATCTGAGAAAATTGGGATGTTCTATCCTGAGGTGCTCTAATCACCCAACATATAATCTCCCAGGAATTGATCTTTCTCCCAGGTGGCCCTGATGCGGCAGTTTAATGCTTCCTGTGGTCGTGGAAATTATATGTCACAGTAACTAATTACAGGTTATAAAAGTAAAAAGCGACCAGGGGAGTAGCAGACAGAGTCAGGGGTGGATCTAAGCTAATTGGTTTCCTGACAGAGTTCTTCTCCAGGGTCTCCAGGCAGCCTTTTATTTTAATGAGTGTTTGCTAAGATTAGAGGCTTCTCAAAGCTCTCAGGTACAGTGCAGAGTGGCTCAAGAGAATAAACTCTGTAACAGGCCCGAAGGTGTCTGGACTCACATGGGATGTCATCTAAGAAGATGCAGTGCAGCTTAGTTTTAATTATTCCACTTGCTCAATTTCTCCTATAACTAGGGACAAGTGGCCTTATTTGCATTTTATGGGTGATATGAAGATGAGGCTCAGAAATATTTACTCTGTCAAGCAATCCTTGAATTAAAACTAAAGCCTCCAATGCCTAAACCTGAAACTCAAACTATGATGTCTCACAGCCAGGTCATTAATAAATGCTTATTGTTTTAATTACTTATGGAACTTATATTGCATTCAATTCTATAATTGCTCCAGTCAATTTGGTCTAATCTTAACTATACAACAGATAAAGTAGGGGTCTTACCTTGAAGAACTTCTTGCCCTCTGGTTGTTCTAATAAGAATATGTGTTCAGAAAGATATCTAACAATATATTCTGAGTCAAATGAATTGTAGAAAGTAGGTGTACAGAGATATGCACAGGCTGTAATTCTAAGGGACATGTTCTTAAAGGATATGACATTTAAGTGGAATCTTTTAAATACGTGCATGTTAGATGGATAGAAAAATGGAGTAAGAACTTATAAGTCTAGAAAATCTCTTTACTGAAGCAGAATCTTGAATGATGGACTGGGAGGGGTTAGTTTGGCTGCTTCAGATGCTTCGTCCTGGGATGAAGAGGGAGAAGGAGTGGTCAGCTTGGTTATGTGAGATGAAGAAGACTTTGGTTTTGGTCGGAGGGTGTTGGATTTTTATCCCATAGATAAGGGAGAGTAATTATCAATAGGAGGAACAACTTTATAAAAGAATTCTAGCTTAAGTGTACTGATCATGAATTAAAATGAAGGAACCAAAGTTGGATCTTCAGATTATATGAAGCCTCTAATGGTTCGTAGATGGCACGATGAAGGTCTCAATAAGGCAAGGAAATGGAAGCAGAGATAAGGACAGGGATTCCAGACATGTTACAAAGGACAATCTCTCTGTGACTACACTCTCTTCAAGGGGTCCTGATTTTTCTTGTTTTCTTTCCTCATGGAGCCTTATACATGTTGTGTACATGGTGAGCACTCGAGTATTTGTAGTACGGAGAGAGAGATTGCCTTAGAAGAAAGTGTTGGATTAAGACAGAAGGACTTGGTTCTGTTTTTTGGAATTATCACTTACTGGCCACATAACAGAGAAAATTTAGTAATCTTCTGTAGCTAACTGTCCTCTGTTGAGATGGTCTCATAGGGTTCCTATTGGGACTTCTCCCAGCTTTGCAGCTCCCACATCCTTCCAGGTGACTGTTAACATCTAAATGCGGATGATTTCCAAACTGTTTCTTCAATCCAGATTTCTCTCTAAAATTCCAGACCATTATGTCAACCTGATTGCTGACATCTCCAGCTAGATGGCCACGGGTATCTCTCCCTCTTCCACTCAATCACCATCAAGAGCCTACCTCTCCTCCTCCACTCTATCCTAATGGATAGTAAATTCTCTACTTCAAACCTTTCCTTCTCAGAGGAATTTCTATCTAAATTAGTTGGGAAAAAAAAGGAACTTATATCAGTAGCCTAAAGATGGTTAAAACCCAATAGGTTAACTTTTCCAAAGGCTGTTTTGTGTTATTACACATAATAATACCTTATACACTGTATTTGTATGACCCTGTGTAGTCTATGAAATATGTTTTCAAAGATGCCATGGCTTAAACACAAAAGAATCAATTTTAATAATAATTTTTTTTTCTGTAATGAGAGGTTATCAAAAAACAAGTCTTGGGTTAGGAAAACAACTGAACATCAATTATACTTCAGCATACAGGGAACCAACTGCCTTTTCTAACCAAAAACAACCTCCCCCTGTTTACCCTGGATTTTCAGGACTTGGTATTTGTTTACTAAGTACTAATAAAATAAATGAATGAATGCTTGTCTAATGTGCATTGTGCCTACACATGATTCAAGGATTAAGGGGTGCAGGTGCACAGATATATACACCCTTATCTCCAAGCAGCCGGAACAGTTGCCTTTCAAACTCAAAACTCAAGAATGCCATATATAGCATAGACTGAGAACAGTGAGTATTGTCCCATGATTTAGGAAGCTCTATGTCCATTCTCTATATTTTCTTCAGCTACCTCTTTCTTGCTTTGTACTTAAAAAATCTCAAAACATCACAGAGTCACCTGACTCTGTAGACCCTAAGGGATCATGAAATGAGAAATCTAATGAGGCTCAGGACGTAAAGGGAGGGGGAGAAATGAGCTCCTCTTTGAAGGGAAACAGACAGTGCACTCAGATCTGCCTTCCTAGGCCAGAGGGAAAGGGAACTCCAGAAAAATCTTCAGGACTTCTTAATACTATATCTGTTCCCTGTTAAGGATGACATGAAGAATTGGGCCAAGAGATTGTGGCCTCTCATTTTATTTTATTAATGTATTTTAATAGCTTTATTGTGAGTAATTCACAAACATAACTTTCACCCATTTAAAGGGTACAATTCAAAGGTTTTTTTTGTACGTTCACAAAGTTTTGTAACTACTATCACAATTTACTTTTAAAACACAATCTAATTTTGTCATTTCACAAGAACACTGAATACTTTAGCAGTTATATCAATCTATTCCCCTCCCTCAGCCTTAACAAATGCTAGTCTACTTTCTGTCTATATAGATTTATGTGTTATGGACATTTTATATAAATGGGGTAATATAATATGTGGTCTTTTGTGACTGGTTTCTTTCATGTAGGATAACATTTTCAAGGTTCATCCAAGTTTTAGCATGTTTTGATACTCCATTGATTTTACTGTTGAGTAATATTCCGTTGTATGGATATATGACATTTTATTTTGCTATTCATGAGGTGATGGACATAGGATTCTTAACATTTTTGGCAATTATGAACAATGCTGCCAAGAACATTTGAGTAGAAGTTTTTGTGTGGACATATGTTTTCACTACTCTTAGGTATATCACTAGGAGTGGAATTCCTGGATCATATTGGTAACTCTGTGTTTAAACTTTTGAGAAACTTCTAGACTTTTCCAAAGTAGCTGCACCATTGTATATTCTCACCAAGGTGTATGAGGGTTCCAATTTCTTCGCGTCCTTATCAAAATTTGTTATTATCTGTCTTTTCAATTATAGTCATCCTAGTGGATGTAAAGTGGTGTCTCATAGTTTTTATTTTCATTTCCCAAATGATTAATGATGCCGAGCAGCTTCCCGTGAGGTTATTGACCATTTGCATATCTTCTTTGGAAAACACATCTGCTTTGAGGATGGATGAAGAGCCTAGATTTTTTGCACGGGAGAATTTACCAGATTGATGATTCACAGAGGTAAAGCTAGGCATTTGGGTGACTAATCAGTTTTGCAAGGCTCTTAGGAAGATTTCAAAAGAACTTCAGCTGCAATCTTATGGCCAGTGATTTACCAAACGAAGTATGACATTCAATTACCCAACTTTTTAAATACATGTTTTACCAGTCAGTGTTAATAGGTCACAAAAGCACAGTTAGTCTCACTCAGAATCCAATCTGAGTACATGATCCAGAGGTCACCTTGCACACAGGACATTCTTTACATTTCTCATATAGGAATATGGATGAGTTGGGTTGCAGCAGCATGTTGAAAGGTTCAGTAACTCATTTAGTGCCTGAGAACGAGGAGTATGCATGAGCAGCCCAGTGAGTCTATCATTTTGCGATACTCCAGAAACTGGAGCTGTGAGAGGAATATGAGTCGTAGTTGGTGTGGCTAATATCACTGCGGTAGCCTCCCTGTATTAGATACCAGGACATCTGGGTTCTACTGCCTAGTCTGAAAGCAGTGGTCATAGGTAACATTTATTAAGATCTTGCACTCTAAATCACTACACCGCACTACTCCTGCCTGAAATATTAGATATCGTATCTCAATAGAGCTAATATACACATGTATTGTTACATCAGCTCCATGTATTAAGTAGCATTGTCATGAGCTCAAATAAAAAAAAAAGGTAGACATGAAAATACTTGTAAAATTATGCAGTACTATGCAAAAATGAGCATAGTAAACTTATATACTTACAGAAGCTAGCCAGGTCACATTGAGAGAGAGATCTCTTCCATTTGGCATGGTCACCATCAAGCTCCACAGAAAATCAGAATGTGGATTTAGAACTGCAAGAGTCCCACATTTTAAAAGAAACTAAAAAGCTATAGCTTTCGTGTAAGATCCGAATTTTAAATTTTATCTCAAAAGAAGATATTCAGATAAAAAAAAAATGTCTGGGCTTTGGCTTGAGATACCTGCTCCAAGTGTATGGCAAAACTTATTGTTACTGGAGCCCTTGAATGGTAGAGAGGAGACTAATACTATTGTATGAACTTGTGGAAGTCAGCTAACCTCCTAGTGCCTCAAGTGCCTAATCTATAAAATGATTATGACATCAGGAATTTGGGCCAAGTGCTCTTTCAGCGTTCTTCACTCCCACCCAAGTCTCAACTTTAAAATCTTGGATTCTCATGTTTATAGCAATGGTCTTCATCTTTAAGCATCTTGCATTATTAGGAGATGGGAAACAGATGAAAAAATTGGGAAATAATTTTATAGAAGCCTCTACAAGTACAAAAACCATTCCCCCAAACTACCTTTGGTCTTCACTTATCAAAGGAAGAGGTGATTAGAACAGGAAAGGGAAAATTCCAAAGGTGAGTTACTTGTCAGAGAAGAGAAAGGACATAGACAACTGAGACTCTAGATATGGAGATGGGCTTGTCAAGAGCATTTGGATGAGGGAAGTAAACCAAAGGCTGCGTTTCAGGGACTGATACTTTGGTCCAGCAGATAACAACCTTAGAGGGGAGAAGTCTAGGGAGGACATGGTAGGTGTTTTTAAATATCCGAAGGGCTGTCAAATAGGAGGAGAGGTTAAATTGTTATGACCCCAAAGGTAGGATTAGCATCAGCAAGTACTAGGTCTAGCCTTCCTTGGATATTAGAAAGCATTCTCTAAACTGCTCAGTATGGACAAGGCTTCTCTAAGAGATGGGGAATTTCTATCAGCAGGCATACGTAAATGATGGTTACAGCAATACTTTGTGGGGATGTTCCAAAATGGATTTTAGCATTGACACAGTGAGGGAGGAATAGGTAATGAGAAACTAGAGATTAAGGATCCTGGGCTTTTTATAGTCCATCCAGATGTTGCTATTTCTAGTCTGAGAGCCCATGGGAATAATATATAGTAAGCAGGCTCTTGTTACAGCCTCTTCTAGCCCTGAGATTCTCTTTAAAACTATTCTATTTAGCGTAGACTGTGGTGTAGTCACTGTGATAGTTTCTTTACATTTGTTCTGTTATTTTACCTGTATCCCATCTCTCTGGAGTATGTTTGAATTTACAGATGGGAAACGTAAGGCTTTGAGAGGTTGCGTAGCTGGTAGGTGGTGGAGCAGAATTTTTATTTTAGACAATTTTGAATTCAAACCTCTTAATCACCATACATGCCAAATACTGTGTCTTTTTTATGCCTAGAAAACCTAGGATAGTCTTGGAGACTGGATGAAACATATGCCCCCAGGAAAAGAGTAATACCTGTAACAGATTTGTGAGCAGAACACTCAAAGGGAACATTTGAGATTGCCAGGTTCTTAACCTGCCCTTGTGATCTCGCTGGTTTCTGTGAGTTTATGAGTAAAATTAATTCAAGGGACAGGGACAAGGGGCAAGGCGAGGAGGCAAAAGAAAATCTCAGGAAAAATTATTTTCAAAATGGAATGATATTTATCCAATTAATGCCCTGGGCTACCTGCCCATGTGTAATGCAACTCTTCTCTCAACAGCATACAGAGTTTTCTCAAAATAAGCTGGATGGGCAGAAATGAGATGAACATGTAAAACAACCCAATAATACAAATAAGATCAGGATGACCTGTTCCAGAGGAGGGAGCCGTGCCCTTGGTGCTGTAAATTTCAATTTCCCATGTCTCCACATCAAAGTAAGGCAGAGCTGCCCTTTTTAGATGAAGGCGACTCTGTTTACTTCTTTATTCCTTCCCCCAGGAAAGGAAAAGGGAAGTAAGAAAATCATGTTTCTTTTTTTTCTTTCCACTCCAAGCTGACAGAATTTTTCTAAATCAAAGTGGGATCTGGATACGTAAAGGTCAGTCCAGCCTTGACACTTCCTTCATTAACAGTAAATCGACATCCAGCTGTCTTTGCTCCCAGCTCTTACACTAAATCAAGGTGCTTAAAGATGCCATCAGTCTGGGCTAGTGAAATACAGAATCTATATCCAGAATTATCAATGGCAGAGGCAACTATTATTTAGGTCAATATATTTATTTTATATGCATAATGGCACTGTAAATATAATCACTAGATTCAATGCCATACTATTAACTCTAGAATTAACTACTTTTCTGCAGAAAACAATGAAGCAATTGTGTTGTGCAATTCTGCTTGCTCAGAGGCTTTGGTTCCTCTAGATATAGAAGTGTTAAAAGTCACACAGCCTCCACGACATGCTATAGTACTTTCCTCTTTAACTAGGTCTTTGTCTATGACAATAGCCTTTTTATGGCCTCAAATGTATAGGCTCTCTAGAGAGGTTGGATAGATTTCTGTTAATAAATACAATCCGAAGTGAAAAAGAAGAAAGGCAATATCAGAACAATTAGGGAACAGTTAAAATGGAGCTGGAAAAATGGAACAGGCAAGCATGCTTCAAAGCAGTATTTGAGCCTGGCCTATGTTCCACATTTAATAGGAACTGATTAAATGTTTAATAATTAGTAGAACTGGGCAACTAATTGGATGATGAAGAGGTTACTTCTGAAACCGATGTGAATGTAATATGTAGGATAGGAAACACAAATAAAAGGAGGAAGTTAATCTGTAGATTCATTTATGTCATACCCTAACCAGCCCAATTAAACATTAAGTGATTGCAGTGAGCGTATCTGTGAATTTATAAGAATTAAGGAATTATTTTAGAGCCACCACTTAAGCATTTCTTTAATAGTAATCTTTTTATTTTGAGATGATTGTAGATACACAGCACTCGTAAGGAATAATACAAACATCACATATACCGAGGTTTTGAAAGGTAGTATCTTGTAAAACTATGGTAATGTTTCACAAGCAGAATATTGCCATTGATGCAGCTTAGTAGATACAGAACAGCTCCATCAGCATAAGAATCCCTCATGTTACCCTTCTAAAGCCGCATTCAGCTTCCTTTGAACATTTGCATTCAAGTTTTTGACTGAACATAGCTTTTATTATTCTGGAATAAATGTCAAAGGGTGCAATTACTGGGTTGCAGGGAAATTGCTTGTTCAGTTTTATAAACTTTGCCACTGTTTTCCAGAGTGGCTTGACCATTTTATATTGCCATCAACAATCTATGAATGACCCAGTTCCTCCACATCCTGGTCAGCATTTGGTGTCACATTGTTGTTGTTGCTGTTACTTTAGTTTTAGCCATTCATATGGATGTGTAGTGATATCTCAGTGGTTTCAATTTGCATTTCCCTGATGTCTAATCATGGTGAACACCTTCTCATGTGATTATGTGCCATCTGTGTTTACATCCTCTGGTGAAATGTCTTTTCATGTCTTTTGCCCACATTCTAATTGGATTGTTTTTTGTTTTGTTTTGTTTTATGGTTGAGATAATTTTTTAAAAAATGTTATTGTGGTAAGAACACAACATGAGATTTACTCTCTTAACAGATTTATTTTTTCATCCTCTTGTTTATCTACTTTCAAGGCAGAATGGGCTTAATGATTTTAGATTTGAGGTCCACGGGGCATACTCTGTGCATGTTTACTATACAAATATTTCCAAGCCCAACTATCAATTATCAATAAGCCCAAGTTTATTTATTCTCATTAATCTTTTGGGGAATGCAAGGATCTTATCTTAAGAGATTGTGACAAAAATTTTAAGGCCAGCAATAGGTTCACATCTGGTTTCCCAGGCAGGAAATGTGGGCAAACCAGTTAGGTCCAGATGTGCTGCTGGTGGTAAGGAGAATATCACACTATAGGAAAGATTCAATATTCCATAAGAGTAGTATAATTTTTTTCACATTTAAAGGAAATTCTATTTGGTTTGACTGTGTTTATTGAGTTGCTGCCATGTTCAAAGCACTGGACTAAGTGGAGGTCATGGTAGGAGGGAATCTTTAGAGAGTGGTAAACCACAGCCTCTATTCTCCGCGTTATAATCTATAAGGCAGACTAAAAGCTGTGTATATAATACACTAATACAAGACAAAATGTAGTCAATAATCCAAAAGTAGCAACATTTGTTTAGTGGTGTATTGGTCAAAATGTCTTTTGGTACTTTTAGAGGATGAGAACTGGGGCAGCCAGCCAACATCTACTGCCTTTGAAAAATTTGCCCAGTGGCCAAGCACCTTGGGAAGAAACTTAAACTACTTTGGAAATAGTCTCCAAAATAAAAAAAAGCCTTCCACATCAAAGGAAGGCTTCCACATCACTCTATTCTGTTCCTGGTCTTCCAGCTTTAAGTCACCAGCAGGCATTAAGAAAGATGCTTCTGTAGGTGGCCAACATGGCACCTGACATCACAAATGCTTTTAGGAGATCCAAGCTGTAGATCCTAGAATCCAAAGTGAATGCTAAGTGCCACCAAATATTCTGTGTGTCTTCTGCCTTGTCCTTGACCTGACATAAGCCTGTAATTCTCACCTATCCTCCACTCCCTTGGTCTGCCCTGGGCCAAAGCCGAGAGCTCTTTGCTCTTCTTTTTTTTCTCCAGCTTTATTGAGATATTACTGACATATACCACTTGTAAATTTAAGGTTTAAAATGTGATGATTTGATACATGTGTACATTGTAAAATGATTACCACAATAAAGTTAGTTAATATCTCATCCTCTGATATAATTATCATTTTTGTGGTATGGCGATAACATTTAATATCTACTCTCTTAACACCTTTAAAGTATATGATACAGTATTGTTAATTATAGTCACCAGGATGCAGATTAAATTCCTCAAAACATATTCATCTTATAGCTGGAAGTTGATACCCTTTGACCAATATCTCCCCATTTCTCCCACGGCCCAGCCCCTGGGAACCAGCATTCTATTCTCTATTCCTGTGAGTTTGAGTATTTTAGGTTCTACATATAAGTGAGATGATGGAGTATTTGTCTTTCTCTGCATGACTTATATCACTTAGCCAAAACCCTCAAGGTCCATCCATGTTGTTGCAAAAGGCATGATATCCTTCTTTTTATAGCTTAATAATATTTCCTTGTATATACTGTATATGTGTGTGTGTATATATATATAAAATCACATTTCTCTATCCCTTCATCCATTGATGGACATTTAGTTTGTTCCTGTGTCTTGATTATTGTAAACAATGCTGCTGTGAACATGATGGTGCAGATATCTCTTTGAGATAGTAATGTTGCTTCCTTGGGATATCTACCCAGAAGTGGAATTGCTAGATCATATGGTAGTTCTATTTTTAATTTTTTGAGGAACCTCCACACTGTTTTCCATAGTGGCTGTACCAATTTACACGTCCATCAACAGTGCACAAGACTTCCTGTTTCTCCACATCTTTTCCAATACTTGTTTGTTATCTTTTTGATAATAGCCATCCTAACAGATGTGAGATGGTATCTCATTGTGGTTTTGACTTGTATTTCCCTGATGATTAGTGATGTTGAGCATCTTTTCACATTAGCCATTTGGATGTTTTTGGAAAATTTCCATTCAAGTCCTCTGTCTATTTTTTAATCAGATTGCTTGGTTTTTTTTTTTTTTGCTATTGAGTTGTATGTGTTCCTATGTGGCTATCTAGTAGACTTTAATATTGAGTAGAATAATTTCCCCTACTTCATTCTTCTTTAAGATTGTTTTAACTATCATAGGGCCTCTGTTTCCATATAACCTTAGAATAAGCTTGTCTGTGTCTACTGAAACATGCTGGGATTTTTACAGGAATCACATTAAGCCTAGAGATTAATTTTGAGGAGAACTGATACGTTTACTATGTTGACTCTTCCAATTCGTGAACACAGTATGCCTCTTCATTTATTTATGTCTTCTTTGATATGAGAAAGTTTTCCTTAGAGATTTTGTTGTCTGTGACTGTTGGCAGTTCTGGGTTGGAGGCTTCTGCTGTGCCCTGTCCTGATATATGGGAGGCAAAAAGGAAACCCAGAGAACTCACTACCATGTCGTTGCTCGAGTCCTCAGTTTCCTAGGCAGTATGTCTTATTTCCACCTTTCAGTCTTCCTATAGTTGCTGTTGTGCTATTTCCAGAACTTTTTAGTTGTAAGAGGGAGGAGCTGGAAGAGATGGAAATACTCCATCTTGGCAGAACCATTAGCCCCTTTTTTTCTTTTTAATGTAACTTAACCTGAAATTTTAAGCCCTAAGCTTGCCACTTTATTTCTGTCAGCATTGTAGTATATAAAACACATATATTATTAGCGCCCCCACACATGTGCACGTGCATAATGGTTATGTGCATCAGATACATGCTTCTCCTATGCTCTTATTTAGGGAGGCGCTTCATCACAATTAATCAAAAATGATGATTTGATTATTCATGGGTCTATTTGATGATTTGTATTTTTAGTATCCAATTTACCGTGAGAAAGAAGCTCAGCACTGTGTTTGGAGTGAAGGCCGTTAGCAAACCAGTCCCAGAATCTTACCTTTGATGTTCTAGTCCCTAGACCTATTCTTCAAACAGTGACAGTATTAAAATCAGATTACAGTCAGAGTACAGGTTTGTGCATTTCTAAATGAGACATAACAACAATTATTGACACATTAGGTGTTCTTTGGGTTCTAATATATCTTTCTTTCCAAAAAAGAACAGAGTCCTTTAACTATATTTGTTCACAAATTGGGAAGCAACATGTAAGTACAAGCATGGGAAAGCATCTAAGGCATCCCCTCCAGTGGAGCTGCAGCGACAGGAAGGAATGAATCTGTGTATTTTATATGCTGTAGTCATAACAAGATGTAGCAACAAGAAAGGCATGTTTCAGAAAAATGTTGGTCTTCTATGAACATAGTTGAGGAAAACCTATTGAGTATATGTTTTGGATTCTTATCTCAGCATGGTAGTATTTTTATTTAAACAAAAAGTTAAACTTGCATTCACATTTTTCCCTAAATCAAATTGATTTTCAATTTTTATAAAATTGCTTCAAGGATATAAACATAAGACAGTGCAATATAATAAATCATTACACAAAAAAGTCATCAAACATAAACCTCAATGTAAGACTGTGAGATAATAAGAACTTATTGAGATTACCTTATAACAGCTTTTTCTTTTCTAAAAGCATTTCTTATTTATAACAAAATAGTGTATTTTTAGCGACATATGATAAGCTCTCTGATTTGTGCATAAGCAAAGGATAGAGTAGAGCCATTTTGCTTTCTTACTTGGGTATCTCATTGTGTTTAGTGTAAAGGGCCATCAAAATTATGCTGCTGCTGTTGATATACTGTTACACGAAGAGTAGTAAAATTATCCATCTGCAGAAGTAAAGAGGATTAGATACATTTTTGCAAGAGTAAAAGATTATATATCACCCATGTCCTCAGAAATTAAGACTAAGTTGGAAAAAGGATAGTTCAGGAAAGGATTTAAGGTGGGTGAATAAGATGAGAAGTGCGATAGAGGTAAGCCAAAACAGGAAAATTATCATGCATACGTCCTGGGTCTATCAAGATCTTGTGTCCTCAAATAATTGCACCTGTTTTTGCCAGGTGATTCAGAGCCATCAGAAAGGCTGGATGCAAAGTTGTTGTGTATGCAAAAGCAAGTTTTCCAAAAATGAGCCTTTAAGGGTTGATGAATCCTCCTGGACAGATTGGAAACTAACTATACTTTAAAGATTCAGTCCCTTAGTACATTCTCTGATTCATAAGGAAGTTCATCCAGAGAAACAGAAACAGTAGGATACATATATACAACTCCTATCCATCTATGTATATATATAAATATATATATGTCTGTATGTCTGTATATATACACACACAGTAGAATATATTATTATATATGTATAGAAAGAGTATATATATATATATATATTTAGAGAGAGACAGAAATTTTGAAGGAATTCACTCCTGTGATTTTGGGGGCTGGCAAGTCCACAGTCCATAGGGCAGGCGGCAGGCTTAGGAAGGGAGCTGATGTTGTAGTCTTGATGCAGAATTTCTTCTTCTGGAAAATGACTTTCTTTGCTGCTCAGGCCTTTTAGTTTAGATCAGGCCCACCCACATTATTGAGAGTAGTCTCGTTTACATAAAATTAATGATTGTAGAAGTGAACCACATCTATAAAATACATTCACAGCAACACCTAGGTTAGTATTTGATGAAATAACCGGGTGCTGTAGCTTAGCCAAGTTGACACATAGAACTAACCCTTATAAATTTCAATATCGTCTTACAATGGCAATCATTTTGAAAAAAGAAATGTTGAAAAATTGCTGAGAGGCTGGGTTTAGGGTCACTTTCAGCAAGTGGTCAACATAGCAGCTTCAGCAGAAATGATGCCATCATACTTCCATCCTGATTTTGTTGAGGGTAGTCTCTCATATTTGCCCAAATGTTGACTTCTTGGGGGCAAGATATCAGAGAAAATTTATAGTTAACACTTTTCTACCCAGTTAGGATTCTGATGAAGACTTGGTTTGTAATCTAATGAACAGCTTGCAATAAAATCAGCTGTCCCTGATGTGACCCAAGGCTGGCTGCATCACAGCTGTTTGGATCCAAGGTTCTGGTGGGATGCCTGAGTTACAGGTTCTCTACTCTAATCAAAGCAATGTTGATAGATTATTTATTTTAACCACTGATCTGGAAGCTGATTGAATAATTAACCTCCATCAACCCTAGAAATGTCAATTCCCTAGCAGCCTCTACATCTGGGGATGCCTATACTCATCCCTGAATAACTATGCTCTGACTTTGCCTAACATCATGTGGGGAGCTTGTATTTATCGAATATCTATGGTAGACTAGATGCTGGCACAAATTACTCATACCTGAATGAGCCATAGTTCTTACCCTCAAGGCATTTACAGTCTTCATAGGGGAGTTGAATATAAGAAAATAATAATTAACTTCTATACGTTAAGAGCCATAAAAATGGCATGCCAATTTAATCATTAAATTACAGCTTAGGGAGAAGAATGGGGTGGGAGGGAGAAGGCCATTACAAATGATATCCTTGACAATGTGGTATCTGAACCTTCAAATATAAGTGAGGATCTGTTAGGTAGACAAGTTGGGAATATTAATAACAATAGCAGATATTTGTGGAATGCTGACTTATTCTCAAACACAGTGTATATGCTTTGCAAGTATTATCTCATTAACTCTAAGAGGCAGGTGCTTTTATTATCCCACTTTGACATCTAAGGAAGCATAAGCTGAGGGAGGCAAATGGTGGATTCAACATTTAAGCCATATTGTCTGGGTCTGGAGCATCTGTTCATGTTGTCTGTGAGCCCTGCCTTCTTTATAACATAGAAGACAGTCTCTAATAGAATATAAAGGGACAGCTTGTGCAAATGTAGGGAGATGTGAGGGAGGAAAGCTGAGTGATAATAAATACACTGGAATGGCAGGAAGGACCATATCATGATGGACTTCAAATAAAATCTAGATTATATGTAGAATGCAATGGAGGGCACTGAAGGATTTCAAGCAGTAGAGTGGCATTATCATACATGCCTTTTAGAAAGCTTACTGTGGCAGTCAGGGGGAGAGAGGGGTTGTAGACTAGTTAGATAAGTGATGGGGAGATAAAACAGAGACTTATGTAAATGAGATGAGAAATAAAGAGGCATGAAAAAGATAGGAGCAGGGAAATACAGAAGCCAAGCAAAAATAAAGAGCCATTTGCAAGGAAAAATTTGTAGGGCCTGATGACAGATTGCAAGCAGATGTTAACTCTGGGATAGCTCCAAGATTTCTGGAAAGGGCGACTGGATGAAGGATTTTAACTCTCTTTGAGATGGGGAATAAAAGAAGAGGAGATGCAGGTTTTTCAAAGAAGATGATGACTTCAGTTTTTTGATTAAGTTAAATTGGATTAGCCTCTAGGCCTGTTCTGTCCTGTATAGTAGCCATTAACCTCATATAGTTATTTAAATTTAAATTAATTAGAATTAAGTAAAATTAAAACTTTAGGACCTCGGTCTCAATTTTAAGTTCTTAATAGCAGCCTGTCGCTAGGGGGTGGTCACTATATTGGACAGCACAGATTGTAAAACATTTATATCATCACAGAAAGTTCTGTTGGAGAGCTTTGCTCTAGACCATGCAAGTAAAGACATTCATCAGAAACTTGAATTTGTTCTGGGATTCAGAGTGCCATGAAATGTGTTGCCTCAGGAAGTAACAAATTTCTGATCTTTGGAGATATGTCCTTGATGCAGATGTTGGAGAGGAGATTTAATTGTCAGATGAATGGTTAAACTGGATCCACAAGTGTCAGCGTGTTCCAAGGCCTGCATAGTGTGTTATGTTAATACATACAATTATTATTAATCTCATAATAATCATGATATATGATGGAATTGCATGGTGAAAAACAGTGGTCATCGTTGTAATATTAAATTTATTTCTGTACATTACTCTACATATTTCAAAGCAAAAACCATCAAAAAATATTGTGAAAAGTTTTCAGTATTTTTATGTGTAGTATATGAATATGTAGTTTGTGTCTATTATTATACATTCAACATTTTCAGCACATATTTTTTGGCTCAGCTTTGCTTTGGTCTAGGTAGACAAATAATTCAAGTCTGGTTTTACAAATTTTTGGATTATGACATAGTTATTTTCCTTAATCTTATGGGTTTTTTTGTTGTATAATTTGCATACTATAAAATACTCCCATTTTAAATGTCCAATTCAGTGATTTTTAGCAAATTTACAGTTATACATCTTTCATCACAATCCAGTTTTAGAACATTTCCATCCCCCAAAAAGATGCTTAGTGCTCATTTGCATTCACTCCCCATTGCCACCCCAAGCCCCAGGTAAGCACTATTTACGTTTTGTCTCTACACATATTCCTTTTCTGGACATGTCACATAAGTGTAATCATACAGTAAGTGGTCTTTTACATCTGGCTTCATTCAGATAACTTAATTTTTTTGTGCTTCACCTACATTGTAGCTTGTATCAGTCCTTTTAACCTTGTCATTGCTGAATAGTATTCTGCCGGATAGACACATCACACTTTGTTTATTCACTCATCAGTTAATGGTCATTTGAATTGTTTCCACTTTTAGGCTACGTGGAATAACACTGTTGTGAACATTTGTGTAGGAATCTTTGTGGGAATATAAGTTTTCTTTTCTCTGGGAATGATATCTGGGAGGTAAGTTGCTGGTTAATATGATAAGTTTATATTTAACTGCTTAAGAAACTACCAAAGTGGCTGGACCATTTTACATTCCCACCAGAGGATTCCAGTTTCTCCACATCCTCTCCAACACGTGTCTCCTTTTATTTTGACCACTCCTGTAGGTGCGAAGTAATATTTCATTGTGATTTTAATTTGCATTTTCTAGTGACATGATGTTGAGCATCTTTTCTTGTGCTTGTTGGCTATTCACAGATCTCTTTGATAAGATGTCTTTTTGTATCTTTTTCCTATTTTCTTTCTCTTGATACTCTCCACTTAATGAGAACATTGGAAGTGGGCAGATGAAGGTTGAAAGCTGAGTTCCCTCCTCTACAGCCTCCTTATTTGCATGGCCCGGAGGTAGAACCCCTTTGCTTTTCATTTTTCCTGTGTGCTTTTCTCTTCTTTCAGAATATGATGCGGGGATCTCTCTTTAATGTCAGTTGGCAACTTGCTCAGAATAAATATAAATCATACGTGCAGGGTGACTAACCGTATAAGCAGATATAAAATTATTTTTTTGCTCTACCTCCTTGTTCCAATCCTTCAACTTACATTTAAAAAAAGACATTTTAGTAAAAGATATTAAAGTCATCACCAGGGGTTTCTCTGCCCCAAGAGCCTGAGGAAGCCAGACTATAGAGCGAAGCCCAGAGCAGCTTCTGGGGTCTTTGCTTCATTTACTTGGGCACATCTGGTTGAAGTTAAGAACGAAGCAGAAATTGTACTACCCTGGTTAATCCTTCTGCAATCAAGGCCACGTCAGTCTACCAGCCCATGTACTTAGGGTCCATCCGTGTATTAGACGTTGATGAGTCAGCGAGGAATATCAAATACACAGCCCCTGACGTCAAGGAGTTGCCATAAGGACATTTTGGGAATGGTACAGAACATTTGAAATGCAATGATCCTTAAATTAAGCTATCCTCAAATTCTGTAGTAATTTTAGGCTCTAGGCAGCACGTGGCCCCAAGAGCTGGTCATTGTCTTCTTGCTGAGGCCGGCTCTGCCAGGCCCACGGGCTGCACTGTTCAGTCAGCTGTCCCCGCTGAGTACCTGGGGTGGACCCTCTGCTCTGTGCCGATCCCCACTCTTCTTTCTGGGCTGCCAGAGTCCATAGTCTCTCTTGACTTAAAGCAACTCTTCATTCCCAGCATCTACAGTCCCCAGGTTGATTGACGAGATTGACAAAGGGGAACAAAACACAGGCTCCCTAATTTCATAGAGCTTATGTTTATCTGTAACTGTTATGAGTTTGTTAAAGGAAAGGGACATAGTATTAAGGGATTTCACATAGGCTGAGGGAGGTCGGGAAAGACTCACAGTTATCCTGGATGCAAACACAGCTTGGTGATGGCCTGAAGCCCACAACGGTTAGAAGAAAGGCTTTTGCTATGAGGTATCATCCTCTTCTGGCTGCTGCTGCTGCTGCAATTATGCAGAAGGGGAGGAAGGACCTGTGACCTGAGGCTCATCTGCAGCCAACTCTCAGCTTTGGGGGGGTATTATATGTATTTATACCAAAGAATGTGCTGTTTCACATATGATTTTTTTCCCTAATCATATATTATAATATACAGCATAAAATATTTCCTGCTTTGTTCAGCCTGCAATGATGGGTGTGGGCCATAGTGTCCAGGGCACATTTCTTGAATTCTCGTGCTATTAAAGATACTTTATGTTCTTCATAATGGGATGATGGAAAATGTGACCTACTTCAGTGGAAATCTGATATTTATGGCAGTATAATTCTAAAATAATAATCAGAGAAAATCTAAAATGGTTTTCTCTGTTTTGAAGTTTGTTCCACAAATAAATCTACATGCCAGCTATTTGTTAAATAACTTACAAGTGAAAATTTCCTGAAAGATGTGTCTTCTTTTGTCATACTTTTCTACTAATGTTTTCACTTTTTTGGTCTATTTTTTTCCACCAGAAGCAAATAGTAATGTGAAAGTCAATGAACTTAGTAACTGGCTTTGCATAGTTCGTTCTTAATTCCCCACTAGCGTCTCTGATGCGTTTCCTTGGTATGAGCATCTTCTCATCCTCTCACAGTTGGGAATAGGGTATTTTTGTTGATGTGATTATAATAGTGCTTCTGTTTTACTCTGGAGCTATGATAAATAGTGTGTACTAATTGGCTCTATTTTCCCCTCCATTTTCCCACTTATAATCTACAATAGGAATATTATATATGGAATATTTGGCATGATATTAATTTTGATCTCAACTGAAAATAATTCCACTTCAGAAACATGGTGGCCACAAAAAGAAACAAAGACTCAACCATTTAAAATGAAGGATCTCATAAATATTGATGAACAAAATTGACCTGATAGAAAATCATGGACTCGCCTCTTTCAATATGAAAATTTGAACTTGCACAAACAATTCAGCAAGGTTTGGAGAACGACAGTTATTCATAAAACCAAAGGATTCTTTGAATTTCCAAGGGGATCACTTCAGGCTTCCTTCAAAGATTGAGTTATCGTAGTACATTTTAAATGTAATTCAATTTTTTAAAG
Organism: Equus asinus; assembly: GCF_041296235.1. Lineage (NCBI taxonomy): Eukaryota > Metazoa > Chordata > Mammalia > Perissodactyla > Equidae > Equus > Equus asinus. The sequence goes on from NC_091791.1 coordinate 22,563,465, forward strand.
TCTAAATCACCCCCAGCTTTGCTGGAATGCATTTATTACTTTCCTATAAAGCGAGACTCAAATGACATTAAAATCTGTAGCCCGGTGGGGTAGCTTCTACAAGAGAGGAGGCCCATAAAAACAAACATTATTTATAATCATAAACTACTCAGTGTGAAGTTAATGTGTAGCCCCAGAAAATTTTCCTCCAGTCACTTCCCTGGGAGTCAGCCTTTTAGAGCGGTGGTTCTCCTCTAATGGCTCCAGACACACAGAGAATTCGTGAAGAATTCAACTACAATCAAGAATGATAATGGGGCAATCCTGCATTACCACCCCCCCCCCCCCCCCGCCTCGTCCCCTTCAGAAATGTGCTCTTTGAAGCTATTGAACTTTATTCCTTTTTATTTGTTTGTTTGTTTGTTCATCTTAGGCTGTATTTTCCTGAAAATGATGAAAGTCATTGCTCATCAGAGATTGTCATTAAAATGAGGTCTTTTTGTACCTGAGGAAAGACATCTTGATGCTGCTGGCTCAGAGAGATTTGGAAAAATACATCAAAATAAATGAGGCACCATTACCACCCAGCCTGCCACGACTTTCAAAGGATTAAACTACAAATCCATGTATCTGACAGTTTGTATTTAAACTTATTTACTTATTTAAGCATATGCATCTGATGTTATAGAAGTATAATCATTACTGTGGAAATATGTCAATTTTAATCTGTGTTTAAAAAGTTAAAAGCATTATAGCACAGCACAAGGGTATTTTTAAGGGGAAATATGTATATAGATTGGTGATATTATGTGGACTTGTCCAAAATGTTATTGGAGTTATTTTAGGTGGAGGGACTAAGATTGACTTTTATGTTTATTTTCACGTCCAGATTTTATATCAAAGAACTTTTATTAACTATTCGATAAAACAGTTTGAAGAAGAAAAATGTGTTTTGAAGCTTATCTCCTTATGATAACACTATTTTTGCCTGAGTTGGGTTTTTCTGAGATTAGTAATTATTATTAGGAAACCGTATGTGAAAATTAAAATTTGAATTTTTCTATTTCACCACCACGAGTCAATTCGCCAAATTAACTAGATTTGGAATTATAATATGATTGGATGGGGAATTCCTAAACTTTCTAGGGGACAACCTTCCCTAACAACGACATGTACTCATCTATAGGCAACAAAATTGAGAGGAAAAAGTATATTCTTTTTGAAGGAGCTGCGGTAGGACATTTTTCCTCATCTCGTTACAATGTAGCAAAGCATTGAACTTATTGCAGAAGTTGTTCCTTCTGTCTGTTCCCCTGGCAAATATGGCCTGTCACATGGAGTCAGTGTGACATCTTGAACAACTTTCTCCCCTCAGAAAAGTCTCCTGTTCTGTTAGGAGACAGCCTGACTTCAAGGCATTGACGTCAACTTGGAACTGTGTCCACTCACCTGTCTGGATGCCTGAAGGTGGAGACCTTGCTGTGAGCCATTAACTAGATCAAACCACAAAGAGGATCTAAGATTCTCAAATCTCATGATCAAACACAGAGACTGACCTCAAATGAGACCACTCTGTAAATCTGTAAAGGCAAAGAATGGGACCTTCAGGCCCCCTGGGTCCTTACCCCAACCTCCTTTTCTGGCCACTGTCTCCCAAGTCTTCTGTTTTCAGATTGTCCCATACATTGCCCTCTCTTGCATTTCTATTTTAAGCCATTCCTTCTACTTGGGAGCCGTCCCCTCTCCTTTGGTCTGTCAAAAGCCTTTCCCAATACAAATATCTCTTCTTCAAGAAGCTCTGCTTAGAAAGCAGCTTTGTTCGATCACCTCATATTGTCTCTACAATTTGAAGGCAACAGTCCTGCCTTCCCCAGATTGGCAGGCTTTAGTGCCATTGCAGCAACAGGCATCTTGGAGGGGTCGGGGTGGGGGGTTCTTAATACAAATTAATTGCAAGAAGGAACCAACGATGGTTAATGGTCTTATATCTCATACCTTAATGGTCTGTATATCTCATAAAACCTCGACAGGACATTATTTTGTCCCAGGGCCTTATTTTTCGCCCTTTCTTCTTGCATAGTAAGTCTAGTGAGGCCAGGGACTACGTCAAGGACTTCTTAGTGTCCTTCCTCTTCTCACCAGAACGTAACACAGTACCTTTCATTGAGTAGGTACTCAATACAAATTGTTTAAATGAAATAGAATATAAATGAATAAATGAACTCCTATACTGCATATTTCAACCACCCATATGGCTATAATACAAAATCCCTTGAATTGTTTGCCAGCAGTATTGCAAAAATGTACAGGAACAATGTACCTGTATTGAGCCAGCAGATCAGCAACAATGTACATGAACTGCAACAGTGCCTGACCCTGCGTCAACTTTCCAAGTGTAAATATCACTGCTACTGCATATCTGCCTGCCAAATCTTACTCAAATTTATTTTGTGAATAATCCTATCGTAGAGCCTACAGGCAAAGAGTTCTAGGAAACATACTTCCATGTTATCTAAATTGACATAGTGCAAAGCTACCAAAGAGGCCATGTTAACCTGTTTGGATATTATGAAAGAGATGTATAATAAATATGTCTTCAGTTTTGTCTTGTTTTTCCCATGTAAATTTTGATAACTGAGACTACAAGTGACTCAACAATAGTAACTAATTTGTTAAATGCATTAGAAACCAGTAAGCAAAACAAATCAAAACAATCTTCTCCTGTTTATTTCACTTTGGACTGGAAGAAAATTGTGTTGTCATGGTCCGTATTTAAAAATCAGGAGTTTTACCATTAAAAAGTAGTAGAATATTTAAAAGGAAATTTAATCTGATAAAGAAACTCTCCCACCCATCACTGAATGAATTTACATATTCCTGTTTCCATTCTCTCATTTCACTTGTAGATGCTTAGGTTTACAAAATATCTTCTGTTACACTCAGAACTGTGATTCAAGACATCACAACCAAGTCAGCTTGAAACTCTCTGCCCATAGTCCATCTGGAAAACCAATAGAGAAGCATAGTAATGAGGGCTCAATTCTTTGGCAGTACCGGGCTTTCTGGGACCAGCTTGGAGGGTTCAAGGGCAGAAATTTGTGAACATCTGAAATTGTGTTTGTCTTTTTTCTCTCTCACTCTTCTTCCTTCTCCCCATCTTTTTTCTCCTCATTCTTTATCTAGTTACCATTTTGCTCTTTTTTTTCGTCTCCTTTCATTCTCCTCATCACTCTCTGTCCTCCCAATCAGTCCAAGCTCATATACCACAGGCTTTGTGATTTAAACCTCCTTTTATTTGTATCTTTCTCTTTTTCCTTTCTTAATGGCCTTCATCTCTTATCTCTATTTCTTGGATTCTACCCAGCCTTTGCAGTCCAGCTCAGTTTTCATTCTCCCAGGAAACTTCTCCTAAGGTCTTTAGTTTGGCACACACGTCCCCTTCTAGAGAATTCTCAGCCTCTGAGAATCTGTATCTAACTTTTGTCACTCAGGACTCATTGGCTTAAAATTTTCAAGAAAAAAATTCTGCATGGTATCCTCATTAAAGCACATATGGAGGAAAGAATAGATGCTCAATAAAAGCTCAATAATAAATTAATGGCTATTGGTGGAAATGTGTGCTTTTATAAAGTCTGCCTTTATAATTCCTCTTCTATTTATTCCTTGCGTTTCCCCCATTTTCTCATAATTATCATTTGTTTTCTTTTGCTTTTTCTTGACCCTTCAGTTTCCTGTAGTATGAAGTCGTGATGTCTGCTCAGGCTAGAGAAGACCTGTTTCTGATCAATCATCTGAAAGCAGAGAACCAGCCCATATTCAAGTGTGTGACTGTACAATTATAAGAATATTATGCAGTCAAATTTCAAAGCGCTTGTTCAGAGTAAGTTACAGTTGTTTAAGTGTTCATAAACAAACGACATAATTTATAAGAGTGTACATGCACTTGCTAGCTGTCACAACTTTCCAGGATGTTCCCCCATGCAGCTTTTGTTGGAGAGGCTCCAGGAAGATTGACATTTACTACTGAGAAGATAAGAGAAACAAACCTCTCCTGGGAACTCACAGCATCTCCAAAACTCTTGATTCTCTTAACCTGTCTGTATACTTTACTAGCAAATGAACAGTTTCATAGAGATCTTCAGAAGAGTGCTGCTCTGTGACATTGTCCCTTGCTTTTCCACTCTCTAGCTTTGTGCTATCCTATGTTCTCCCACTTCCCTTTCTCCTCCTCCTTCTTTGGAGAGGCTCCAGGGGTACCTTGGTGAAATGGTCTCCACACTCTCCCTCCTGCTTTTCCAATCCCTCTTTGTTTTTGCCATTTCTTCTCTTGCTCACTCATATTCTTAGCCCCGTAAGCTTTATTTGGAAAGTGAGTAAAAATAAAAGCAAATCAGGGCTTGGACCATGCAGGCCAAACTTTACCTGGAGAAAATATTTACGGCAAAGTGATAAATCAGGATTATTTTTGAGGACTTGAAAGACTTTTCACTAAAACAGGGAAGGAAACGTTGCCATAAGGACTGCTGGAAGTAGGAAAGAAAAGGTGTAAAAATTCCTGCAGCAAAACCAAGTATGTAAGTGGCAAGCAAGATTTAGACTTCATGTGGTTACTTTGGGGACAGAGTTGGGATAAAATGTGGCATGTAGAAAAAATACTCACCTGGCCTAGAGATAGGACCACCAGAGAGTCACCTGGGACTGGAATCTAAGCAGGCAGTTAGCAACAAGGGGGTCTAATAGCCAATACCTGGAGCAGCAATGACAAGGATTCAGGAAACAGTGACCCCCTCCTTTTTCTGAAACTATTAGTGTTCCCCTGTCTTGAGCTACTCTGTCCATTATAAATGAGATGCTGATTAACGTGACTGGAGTATAGAATTTGGTCCTAAAAAGTAGAAAAAAGCCAATTACAATGAGATGAGGTCTATGAGAATGACTGGCTGGTCATTTACCAACAATTCTCTTTTCTTTTTAGACTCTCAGATAAATAATTTCCTGAGTCTTCCTTATATTTAAATGCAGCCATATGCCTGAGTTCTGGTCAATAAATGCAGATGGAAATGATGAATTCACTCTTTGGGTCCCACCCATAAATCCCTCCCATGGCTGATCTTCCATCCTTTGTAACCCTTTATTGTCTGATAGGAGAGAACTCTGTGGATGCGGATGGTAGAGCCACAATATGGAAGAGACTCAACAACCTGAGATGCTTGCAGGGGAACATCTTTTAAAACAAAAACAAACAAACGAAATCTACCCAACCAGGAACACCTGCCTCAGATTGTTGTGTTAGAGAGAAATACATTTTACTGTAATAAGACACAGACATTTTCTAGTGTTAGAAGAATTAATCTACTATTCAAACACGAGGCTGCTGACAAGGCCAATAGTAGAGGTTTGCAAGGATTTTGCGCACCCAGTATTACCAGGATCCATTCTCCTAATAGCACCAGCTCAGTATTCCTGGGAACCTTTAGTTCATGCAGTTTCAATGGGTGGACCCCTATCTTTCTCCAGATTCAGAGATGAGCACGTAACTCAGGACTCACATTTACCAAATCAAAGCCCTCTCCTGCAGTGATAAATGGACTCATAATCCGAATTGGGCCAATTAAAATCATTATTAGGATTTTCATCTATGTTACAAGGAAAGAAACATTATATTCTACAAGGTTTGCAGTTAGAAGAATGTCACTGTAGAGATTCAGGGCTTCTATGTGGGGAATGCCAGCCAGAGAAAACAGAAGTGAGATACAGAGAAAGGTTTCTGGTGACATTATTTGAACACCTGAATCCAGCCATGTCTGAAGCAAGGTGCCCATGATATTTGAGTTATGTTAGCACATAAACTCCTCTTTTCCAATTAGTTCATATATTGATTTCTTATTGCTGTTATAACAAATTACCAAGAACTCAGGGGCTTAAAACACAAACTTATTTTCCTACAGCTTTGGAGGTCAGAAGTCTGAAATCGGTTTCCCTGAGCTAAAGTCCAAGTGTTCGCAGGGCAGCTTCCTTCTGGAGGCTCTAAGGAAGAACTGGTTTCCTTGTTTGTTGCTGCTTCTGTAGCTTGCCTAGACTCCTTGGTTTATGGTCCCTTCCTTCATGCTGAAAGCCAACAGTGTAGCATCTTCTCTCCTGTCTGAGCTCTGCTTCCACCCTTCTATCTCTCTGACTCTAACCCTCCTGCCTCCCTCTTATAAGGACCTGTGATTATTTTGGGCCACCCAGATAATCCAGAATAATCTCCCCATGACGATCCTTAACTTAATCATGTCTGCAAAGTCCCTTTCTCTATGTAAGACAACATATTCACAGCTTCTGGGAATTAAGGCATGGATATCCTTGGTAGGCCATTATTCAACTTACCATAGTGGATGTGATTTGAATTTTAATCATTTAGACTGTAAAGAGTTGTTCTGAATTTTTAACTTGTGTTCCTTAAATCTTGTAAAACCTGTGTCTCTAGGTTGTGGTCATGGCCCAAGCTGCAGGAAGAAGGGAGAGAAATGGTATGGGGCAGGAAATAGCATACCATTATGTAGAAAAGAATAAAACACAGAAGTTCACAGAGGACATCTAATAAACATCTTTGAAAGATGTGCTGGATACCTTGTGGGGTGTAAATAGTGTCAGGCTGCCCTTGAGATGTTATCCATAGCAGGGTTAATTAGCTTTGGACTTCCTTACCATACAACCCTTTAATTTTCCTGTCACCTTAAAAGTAAACCTTCTTTATAATTAGGATGTTATAATTTATCACCCAAATCAGAATATTTTTGAAAGGGAAAAAAGGCGCTTTTTAAAATTAATCCAGAATAACAGGCATAAATTGGGACTCTGCTGGGAAGCCAGGGTGTGAGTTTACCCTTCATATAATAAGACATGATGACAACATGTTATCTGAACCAACTTGTTCAAGTTCTAGGAAAGATGAACTTATACTTATTTCTGTTCTCCAGGAAATAAAATAAAAGTATGTAAAAAGAAGTCCCTATTTCTTTAGTGGGTTTTTTTCTCCCTGAGGATGAAAATAATTCATAAATTCTTTGAAGATATTTTACTCTTACATAGTCTATAATAATGGGAAAACATCTAATATGGGGAGATTCTTGTAGAAACTATTCAATTATTAAATATATTCATTCATTCATTCATCCACTTAGTGAATATTTGTTGAGCTCTTAATATATGCCAGTCACTATGCTAGGACAATACAAATTACAGCCGTGACAGAAGTATATAAAGAATACTAGGTGAAAAAGGGGAAAGAACCATGGAGGACCTCTTTGAAATGGACAAGAAAGCATCTGACACATCTGACACATTAGCAGAAGAGGATGAGGTTGACTGTTTATTTTGGCTTAAGGGTTGGGTGAAGATGGAGGGGGTATTTGAAGGAGAAGGGTGGTTGGGTCCAGGTCTCAAAAAGCCAAGAATGTGAGATTTGGTCATCTCATTTGCACTCAAGTGTGAATCAGCAGGGATGTTGTCAAACTCAATGATATGATCAGATTTACCTTCTAAGAAAACAGTTCTTAAGACTGCATGGTGCAGGGAAATCAGGTGGAAGAGTTCAGGATAGAGATAACAACAGGGATGGCTATAAGACTTTCTGAGCAACTACTCAGTGCTGGGTACCATTAGAAGTGTTTTTCATATTTTAAGTTCATATATGTCACTACAACTTCCCAAGCTAGTTACAATTATTTGCACAGTTTTCATAGAAGGAGACAAAGGCAGCAAGACATTAAGTAATTATTTAAGGCCAAACAGCTAGCAAAGAGTATGGCTGGGATTCAGACTTAGTCTGCCTGACTTCAGGTATGAAGAATTAGTTACTACATACTACTGGCTCCCCAAATGAGGATGCCTGAACTAAGAGAATGAATGTGGCAGTATGGAGAAGAGATCAAATTTAGAAGATATCTCTCTTGTCTTAGAGTTTTGATATCCCCATCTTCTGAGCATTTGTTTGCAGAATGTAAGGTGAGAAGATAGTTAGAGCTGATTTTAAGGTCCATCACTTGGGACATTGGATGTACAGTGATGGCAATTGAAACAGAAACTCTAGGTCAGGTCCTATTTGAAAAAAGATAATATTCTTAGCTTGGAGTTCACTGAAGTTGAAATTCCTGCAGAACACTGTGATAGATATACATGCTCCAAAGTAATATGAGGGGCTGGGGAATGGAGACAGACGAACAAGAATCCTAAGTAATTGTGGCCAAGGGAATTAAGACAGTGTGTAATAGTGAAATTCCTACTTATTCTTCAAGGTCCAACTCCAACATAACTCTGAGCACAGTTCCTGGAACAACATGGACATTCAATGATAGCAGCTGCTTGACCTACTGACTAAAAGAATGAATTTCTGCCAGAAACTTGTCCAGTAATTCCATCCCACAGTGGGTGACCTTTCCCACCTCTCTGTTCCTGCAGTACTTGCCACCTGGGCTACTCATTAGGCACCCAGATATATTTCCTTCTGTTAGATCTCATCCTCTGCATATGCTCTATCTTAACCAGCTGGCTTTGAAGCTGCTTAAAGACAGGGCAACAGTGTAAATATCTTTGTATTCTCCACAGTTTCCACAAATCCTCTTGCCTGTGATCAACGCTAAAGAAAACTCTTCAGATTCACGCAAACCAGCAGAAGCTTGCTGCAAAATCCATACATACGTCTATGATTTGCAAAGGCAAAGAAACAACAGTAAGAGCAATCATTATTTTTGTATTTGAATACTTCAACATGAGTTAATTGCTATGCTAATTTCTTTATCCATTAACTCAAGCAATTCTCAGGATGACCACCACGAGAGGTTGGCACTTTTTTCCTCTTTGAACAGATGAGGAAACTGAAACCAGAGAGGTGATATAACACCCCAAAGGTGAAAAGCACGATGATGATGGGGCTGACCCCAAAGTCCACGTAAGACCTCTAAACCACTGCTTTTTCAAGCGGGAACCCGTCTGCTTTCTTTTAGACCACTTCTTCCTTTTCAGAACACACAACTTTCTTCCTCATTTTCTGAGTAAGGAGTTTGGAGGTACTAGAGAGTGCAGGCATGTGAAGAGCCACCTTCGCTTCATTTCATGCAGGGTCGGGGCCTCCAGATCTCAACACTGAGCAAGCCCAGGCCTCATTAACCATCAAAGGAAAGGACAACGCATTGCAGAAAAGTCTTGATCTTACTTAGAGAACTCGTTACCTGGGCCTCTCACAGCAAGAAGCTGCCTTAGCTGCTCTTGCAAGGGTGAAAAGGCCCAGACTGATGAAAGCAGACTTAGCACTCCCTGCCAAGAGAAACAGCAGGAGCAGGCCTGGCTCTCACCTACAGCTGACTGTGTCATTAACAGTACTCTTTCTTTAAGTCTTGTTAACCCTTCCATCATTTAAAGGAGGTTTCACATCTTAAGTTGCCGTGTCTTTTCCAACCCACTCATCACCCCTTAAGAAACGTTATTTGTGTTTTACAAAGGATTCCTTCTCTGCCTCCTGATGAAATGCCCTCACCTTGAGTCCATTTGATAAGTTATAACATATCTTAATGATGTGTTTTGTGTTTTTTTAATAATTAGAAAAAATTAATGTATATTAATTGCTAGTAGTAACCAATTATGGCATACATTGCAATGATTTGTAAAGAGTTCAGTTTTAAGTGATCTTCCCATTTTTATCTTTACAGCCTTGCTGTGAAAAGTAGATTTTTATATCTCTTGTTATCAGGTTAAAAAAACTGAGGCTCAGAGGCTATAATTTACTTAACCTGTATCACGTAGTTTTAAGTGGCATCCCTGGAAATTGAATTCAAGTCCAGTTTATCTAGATCATTCCATTATACCACTGCTGCTGTTAAACAACAAGGATTAGCATCATAGTGCTTTAGAGCTCATAAATCCATTCCATATGCATCATCTAATTTTATCCTTATAGGAATTCTGGCGAGTAGAAATGGCAGGCAGTGTTCTCTTTTACAGATGAAGAAACTGAGGCTTAAGGCAGTTAAACTATTTTTCTGAGGGAACAAGGAAAGTTAGTGGCTGAATAAGAGTCAGAATCTTCTCTGAAGGATGCTCTAGGATGGCTCTTTCCACTGCATCATGACCGACCATGAATAACCAAAGGGATGTGTGCCTCTGTTCTCTCAATGGCAGGAGATGCTCCAGTTTAGTTTTTTAAATGAACATATGTCAACCAAGAAGGCAAACTGGAGGCCCTTGGAGGCCATGAGGGTAATGCAGGGGAAGGTGGCAGCAGTGGGCAGCGCTTAGTACCCTGAAGCCCAGGTCCTGGGAGCAGCATGTGAGCAGCTGGCCCCTGGGCTTGAGGACCCCTGTGGTGTGAACTTGAAGGCTCACTGCAAACGTGACTTATGACACAGGCTTTGGTATCAGAGAAGTCTGGTTTGGGTTCCAGGTGTAACTTGGCCACCTGTGGTCTAGGTAGCCTTGGGCATCCAGTTTGTGATTTGTAAACTAGGATACCAATAGCGCTACTTCATGGAGCAGCTGTGCTGGCTAACTGAAACAATGCTTAGAAGGCACTTAGCATAGTGCCTGGCACAAACCTAGAGGGAGGGGATATCTACCCATGGAGGTGTTGATAGGGTTGGGGCTATGAGAGAAAGAGGAGACAGGGCATGCTGAAAGTTGGATTTGTGTTCTGCTTTGTTCTCAAAATTGATTCTCACTGGATATTATCAAATTTATCTTATTTTTCTTACTCTTTCATCAGCACAGCCCCTTACAACACACAAGGCACTTGCAAAAGGAATTAGCTCATTGAATCCTCACAACCAGTCTGTGAGAGAGATGCTATGAAGGGAGTAGGGGTCTGAGAGCAGGAGAGGGGCTTGCCCATGATTACGCTTTGAATAACTGGCAGGGCGGAATTCAGTTATTCTTTTCTGACCACTTTCATCTCATTATCCTTATCCTGGTGGCTCATCCTTGGCTCCCCATGGCAAGCAAAGCAGAGCCACAAATCTGAACATCAGAAAGACATCAAAGGACATCCACCCATCTCCTGCCCAAGGTGGGACTTCCCTATTACAATGTTGGTGCTTGGGGAACTCCCTGAAACCCTAGGCTTGATGTTTCCTTTGCTGGGCAATTCCCCTCTACGTCATATTCAAACTTGTCTCCAGTCCCCAATTTCACATTAACCCAGGATAACTTTGTGTTTTTCTCTGTTTTCCAAAATAACAGGAATCTGCTACATCCAAGAGGATCTGCACATTGTTCCTTAAATATACCTGCTTCTTCAAAATGCCATACTTCTGTTCAATCCATTTCCTGGGCCCAGAATATCATTTTCCTCATTCTCTTCCTGGCCAAATTATACAAATATAAGGTCAAACTTTATTGTTACCTCTTCCATGAATCCTTCCTTACATTTACCAGTCCCCTCTTCCTCTGAATTTAAAGCATTTATTGTCTGACAATATGTTTGCAACTGTTCATACACAGACAACTTTGTGACATCGTTAACATATGTTCGTACCTTACTCACCTACCTACATTAGGCTCTCTCTGATGGCAAGAAAGTGGCGTCTTTATTTTTATGTCACCTTTATCTATAGCCCAATGCCTGACATAGTTAAAACCTCAATAAATATTTGTTAAATGTTTTGGTTCAATTAGAATATATATTCCTTGGAGCTGATATTAATTTACTCCAGAATTACATTTCCATATTCTTCATAATAGTTTCCATTTATTGGGTTCCCACTACTCAACATCTGCTTTGTTGAGTATTCCTCATACATTATATGATCTAACACTTGGAAAAAGTCAATGTTGGAGAAATTATATTCTCTGTCATTTTTCATACAACTAAACAGAGGCATAGTGAGGTGAAGTAACTTGCCTAGATGTACACATTTGGTAAAATGATGGTGTCAGGCTTGGTTCCAGGAAGTCTGATGTTAGAACTCATATTCTTAACTACTGCTCTATACTGTTTTCCAGAAGTCAGTGGGTTCTGTGGTCGCCTTGCATACAGCAGCTACGCAGTAAGGGTGTTTTGTTGTTGGTAAGGATGGTGACTGCTAATAATGTTGACTGATGAGAAGCCAAAGAGGAAAGCTGTTCTCAGTTCAAGTTCCAGGAAAGTGAACTGTTTCTAAAAGCAGAATTTCTGACACAGTTTAGATTCTACATATCTACAGTGAAAGAGAAAAAAATCACAAGAGATTTATGGTAATTAGAAGTCAGATTTCAGCTATTGTTTTATTCTTCTGTTTAAAATGCATCTTTTGGTCTTCTTGCCACCTGCAAGATCTGAAAACCCTTTTCTATCAATATAAACACTTGCACCTTGCAAACGTGCAAATACTTAAGGGATCTCAGTGGAATTTCATTTTCCATGGCAGTTCACTTCTGATCGTTATTGGCCAGCTCGTAAATTGACCCAGAGTATGCCTAAAACATATATTTCTTATCCATAATGAGACTACCACTTTGTCCTTTTATTTTCATTTAAAACAGGTGAGATAACCCAACTTTAAAGAGAGAAAGAGAAAAACAGAAATAGGAGAGACTATTCTACTTCGGGTGAAATGTGTTTAGAATGCATAGTACCTGTTTCTCCTCCAGACAAATGTTTCAGAGGAGCTTCCAGGTTCTGGGCCCATGTGTAAATCAGGCTTTTATTGTGTCTAGTTCATGTTTTTTGTTTGTTTCTTTTTAATCCTTTGGAAGTTTCTCATCTTAGCATATTTGGAATTTAAAGCATTATTTTAAAAAATGGAGAGAAGCAGATTACACTTTCTTGGCAACTTTTTACTGGAAGATTAAAGAGTTTTTCTCCTGGTAATTAATTAGTCTTTGATAAGACCCCAGAGACAGGTCAGGTTTCATAACGGATGTGACTTGAAAAAAAATAACCAACTTACCATAGGTCACATAGCAAGGTCTAGCTAGGCATAGTCAAAGTAGCAACCATACCCTTGACTCCTTCAACTAGGAAGGTCCGTCTTTTATACTTACTTACAGAATAAAGACAAATCTAGGACAAATGGAGTTATAGCTTATGATTCTCAAACTTCATGGTCTTCTCCACAGTTATCCAACATTTATGATCTCAGACTCATTGCAATAGATTTTCCTTTAGAGAAGCACAGATTCCAGGATTTAGATATTACAAGGTGTGAGATAGGACGTGGGAATCTATGGCTGTAAGAGAAACCCAGGTGAATCTTATAATTAGTCAGGCTGTATACCATTGATTTAAGCCACATGCAAATCATCCCAGCCTAACCCAGCCCACTTAAAAAAGGCTCTTCAGTGAATAAATAGCCCTGACTGGGAGACGGTGGGTAGGAGATCGCAGCTTTACTTCTGGTTCAGATGCTAACTTATCGTGGGCTTTGGACAAATCACCTCACCACTCTGCTTCGTCACTGTAAAAGGTAAAGATTAGATGACCTTTCTAGATCTAATATCTTGTGATGGGAAAAAGCAGTTTGACGTGAAAAGATGTAAGTATCTTGGTGTAGTCTATGCCACCCCCCACCCCCATTGCCATCCTGAAAACTCACAGCCGCTCCCTATCTTCTTCCACCTCTGAGGGGCACCTGAGCCAAGGAAGGCTGTACAGTCAAGAGATGCAAACGCCATTTTTAGCAGACTCCCTCTCTACATGCGTGTCACAAGTGACAAGGCACGTTTTTAGAGAGTGAAGGAAGTGGACTGGATTTGTCTAGAAGAAAAGAGAGATGAATATTTGAAGAGCTGAGTCTATTGTAGAATTTCGAAGACACCTTTACCCTGAAACAACACTCCTGAAAAAAATCTTAGATTTCAGGAGGACTCTGGAGTATTTTCTGTCTGTAATCTTTTGCATTTTTTTGTAAGAGAATTATAGCTGTGTACTAAACAGAAAAATCAACCTGTGTGTGTTGGGGTGTAAAATGGGAGTTAAAAAAAGAAAAACTTGAATAAGTGGTCTTTTTCTTTCCAGAAAAATCCTCAGTAAGTTAGATATGTTGGTCGTAGGGCCAGGAGTGCTAATTTCCTTAAATAAGTGTTTCTCTAAATCTGTCCCATGGACCATTAACATAACCCTTTTCAGGTGCTCCCAGAAAAAGTCTATACTTTGGCATAAAAGTTTGGAGAATAAATATATAAAGCTCAATGGTACACGTTAAAATACTAAAGACACTGGTAAGTCTAGCAGTAAAAACAAAATGTTTGATGAACTTAATTATAAAAATGCCCCCCCCCAAAAAAAAAGTTTATCAAGTACCTACCCAACTAGTGTTCGTGGAAAACAAGCAGCCACTTAGAATTATTTAAGTTGTACACTGCACAACTGAAAAATGCTAGGGGTTGCCATTAACCTTGCAGTCATCACAAATATGTATGACTTTTAAACTATCATTTGTTCGTTTGGTTTTTGGCAGATGGCAAAAAGGAAGGCCATCCCTTGAGGAAGGGATACATTTTTTTTTTTTTCCTCTAAATCACAGTAACTCAGCTTTTAGGGTAGTGGCAGTGTGAGAGAAATACTATTTTGGACAGACTAGAGTCATTCCCTTGACAGGGGCATGGGGAGAGGGTGTTGCCTCTTCTAGAAAGAGTTATTTTAAGGTGCTAAAGGGAACTGTATTCTTTGAGCATTTTAAAAAGGGATATAGCTGCTTCAGTGAACTTTAAAGTGGTTGCTCTTGGATAGCCCATGTCTTCAGCTGGAGATATTTCTTAATTAAAAAGTAAGCACGTGACTCAGGGCAACTAGCATTCCAAACATCTGGTTCTCTATCGCTGCAGGAGCGTGGGAGTCATGGAATCAATTACCCTCAAGGGTCAGTTGCCTGTTGGATTTGTGTGTTGTGATTACTGGAACAATGGAAGGGTAGACAAAGTTTCTAGGTTCGAAAGTTGGCTCTGCAATCCATATGATGTTGGGTACGTAAATGTCATAAGCTCTAACCCAGTTCCTTCATGTGGAAAATGGATGTTGTCATGTCTGCTATGTGGAGATCCAAGGCACTAAAGGACACACATATATGTAAGAACTTTGTAGACCAAAGTACACTAGTTCCTAAATTACTAGTTAGGTAACTGCCAATTGCTAAAGTACCGTCTCCCAGCTGGAGCTGAGACTCATATCACGTGTCTGGCTTGCCTGTTGCTTCTTTCTGAATTCTGATGGGGCACCGTAAAGGGAGACTAGAAAGCTGGAGAAAGTAAAAGGAATTTGTCCTGTTTGCCTTCTGGTGTTTTGCTACTTGCTTTTTTCAACTTTCTATCCTTTTAGCAACACCCTAGCAAAGTTTCTTGACCCCAGAAGTAGCAGGTTTATTCCAGTACCAGCAGCCGATTCTCCTTTGTAGTTTCCCCAACAGTCGTAGAATAGCTTCACTGTATCCCTCAGACTCCAGCACCCCTTCTTTAGAGTTCCAGGTCCCAGCAAAATGAGGCTCTTCATCCTGTCTTAGAGACACCAACACCACCAAACAGTAACCCCTTCTTACACATCTGAATTTCCACTCTGTGGGGCTCTGCGTTTCCAAGTTTAGATAATTCCAACCTCTTCCCATTGTCCCTCAACCTTTGGGTTGGTAGCCGCCTCTGTAGTATCTTACATCTTGTGAGCATCACGATACATTAATGCTCTCTTTCTACCTTTTCAATTCTTCAATACCTAAATAATAACACTTCTGTCTAAATGACACGTGTTTGTTCTGTTTCTTGGACCCTCACTGATAGAGTAAATTTGTGACCCAGGATTGGTTTCCCTCCCTCCCCAACATGTTCACACTTGTTTGCATTTTTCAAAATGTAGGCCTAGTCTTCACTTCTACAGGAAAGCATGATCTCCTGTTTATGCATTTATTCATTACTGTAAACATCTTATTCTCTTGGTCTAACTTGGTCTAACTAACTTAGCGGTCCCACTTCTGCTACAGACGTGAAACTGATATTTTCCTTTGCTTTAAAAACTACTGAGAATTTAAGTGTAATTGCTATCTAAAGGACAGCCATCCCTTATTTCAAAGTTAAGAATTAGGAGTAGTGGCGTTTTTGCAAACTGGAAAGTTCACTCTAAAGGGTGTCAAAAATCCAGAAATAGTAAAAATTAAAACTAGATCAGCAAAATAATATTTAATAGCTTACTGTGCAGAGAACAGTTCACAAGTTGCACCTTCAGTCTCTTGTCACACGGATGGCGTGTAGTAGGTGGGATGTAGATTCCAGAGACATAAGAGGATGAGGAGCCTGAGAAAGCCTGAGTCCAGTTTGTAGGTCAACCGGCAGTAGTGTCCTTTCAATGACCTCTTCCGACTGTCACCAACTCGATTCTTTCTTCTTAGTAATTTTTTTTCTTTTATTAAACAGGGAGGAGTCACATATCACAAAGACTTAAGAGATATATTAACTACATGCCAGCAGGGACCTTGTCTGGTTCTTAGTTTGAAAAAACCATCTGTTTAAAAAAGACAGTGTACAAGATTTTGAACACCAACTGGATATAAACGATATTAAGAAATTAATATTTTTCTGTTGTAATAATGTTGGAAAAGTTTTATCTTTGAGAGATATATATTTAAATATTTACAGATGAAATGATATAATGTCCATATTTGCTGTGAAATAATCTCATGGTGGAGTGAAAAGTACCTGGGAATATAGATAACAAAATATTTAGAAATACTTTTTAGCATTTCTAAAAATTACATATTTCTTGATGTTCCCAGTGATGATTACCTTAGTTCTCTCCATTTCCACATAGAAGCCATCATTCACATCTTATATACATTCCTACATCATTTCAAACCAGTTGTGCTGTCAAGTTTCCCCCGCCAGACAATTCATTCTAAACGTTAGACGTTTTTCCAAAAGCACAAATCTGATCCTCTCTCCTGCTTTAAAAATCCTCTGGCACAAAGTTCATATTCTTTGGCACAGTTTACAAAGGTATTTTTTATCTGGCTTCTCTTTGATTCTTATCTCTATATTCCCCTGTCTACTTTACTCCTGTAAACACGTAGAATTTTCTTCATTTCCTTGAACTTGCCAGGATCTTTGTGAAAATAAGGGAAAACCTCATTTAAAATGGAGTCAGGAAGCCCTGAAGAGGGAGTTCTCCTGCATGTACCACTGCTTGCAGCCTGCGTAACCAGCAGGAAGAAGGAAGATAACAAGGTCTGTTTGTACAGAATTCTTTGTATAAAATTCTCTCAGTCTCAACTTCTTATCTGTGACAAGTTTTGTTACCTTCTTTCTGGTAAAAAGAGAGTATTTTTCACATGGGAATTTCATGTCCTGGTTTTAGGAAAAGGAAGGAAGATTCCTTCCTGCCACAGCAACAAGGTGCTGGCCACTGCTTATAGCCAGTAAGAAACTGCCACAGTCTCAAACTCTTGTTCTTCTCCAGTGAACTTCTATTTGGAACAACTCTCCCCAATTTCCTTCTAAAATCTAACAAACGTTGACTTTCCCTTTGTCTCTTTAGACATGCCTGTGGTTCACCTTAGTTTGCTTGTACCAAACTGCAATTCTTCTGCTATTCCCGGATAAACTCATTATTCTGAGCTTGACTCAGTTTACCTCTTTACAATGACACCTTATATCTCCTGTCGCATCAACTTATTTAGGAAGCCATTCCTGACTACTTTAGGCTTTTCCCAACATGTATTAAATATTTTATTTTATGATTTTCAGTTTACTGTATTATAATTGTTTCCTTGTCACTCCGATTAGACCAGAACTGCTAAAGAGGTTATGAAGCACTTGCCAGTTTCTACTAATTGGTAGATATTGCATGAACTTCTGGGTGGAGAGGAATCTGAGGCTTTGCCTAGCCTCATTTGGTGGGGCAAATATACCACGGATAACTGGTAATGTCTGCAGAGGAAAAGAGAGGAGGGGAGGAAGGGTTGAATGTCTGGTTGTTGTTGCAATTGCTGAACTGTATTTGAAAGCAGGTGCTATGTTAGACCCATGATACTTTTAATTTTAACCTTAAAACTATATAATGAACAATTAAGTTGCTCATTAAATCCTTGTCTAAGGACACATTATAAATGGCAGAAGCTGAATCAAGCCATGTCTGTTTAACTTTGGAATCCATGTTCCTTTCAGGGCAAAATACAAACATGCAGTGACCGGTATTCTTTGAATGAAATTGGTGCTGGGAGAACCTTAGAGTATCCAGTCTGAAAGAGAATTTGTAAGAATAGAGGATGTAGAAGACATTGTTCTTGTCCTCAAGAGGCTAGAAGCCTTTTGAAATGTAACATAAAACATTAAATAACCTGAAAGAAAGTGCTAGACTATGTTCTATTTTCATAATTGTGTGGGGAAAGCCAATTAGAAAAAGAAGAATTTGGAAATTGCTGTCTTATTTTTACCCACTTTTTTGGTTGGCCATATATGAGCCCTGCTTCTGCCAAGAGTCAAGTGATTTGTGCCTTCCATCTCCTCTTGGGGTAGGTGTTGGAGGGTTTATCACCCTTTGGCTTTCAGTTCATTGTTACCTTGTGAATTCAGCTCTCTTGTGCCCCTCAAATGTATAATTTTATTGACTCTCCAGCTTGTGTTTCTGGTTATTGTGGGAGTACCGTTCCTCAGCAGCTTTCCACAGCCTAAGTGAAAGGAGAACAACTCTGGCTTCACCATTTTGTCTCAGTTTTAAATAACAGACCTGAGATGATGATAATGTAGATGGAGTGTGGGCACTCTCTCTCATGGAAAGTTGTCCTTATTGTAACAAATGCCATCTTAAAGACTTCATGCATACTAATCTCGTCTATTTCTAGTGATTCTTCAAGTCATTAAAGAAAAAAGAGGGACAATTACTTTGCAAGTCGAATCCCATGTCTGGTGCTGGTAGTTCCTTCTCTTTACTTACTTTAGAAGGTCATGAAAATATAGGAGAATATGTGGAATTTGAAGTCAGCCAATACGGATTCAAATCCTGATTTTTTTTTTCCCTACTTTGTGAATTTAAGAAAACTACTTATACTCTGTTAGCTTCATTTATGACATTCATATAAAAGGGACGACAATTGTTCCAATTAGCTTTGCTCTGTATATTAAATTAAATATTGTGATGTGTCCAGCACAAAACAGGTGCTCAGAAAAGAGTAATAGCAGTGGTGGTGGTGATGACCTTGATGACAATGCCAGCGTTGGTGGTGGTGATGTTATTGGTAAGGGATACAGCTCCAGGCCCACCATTGTGGCCTCAAATTTAGCACAGATCTGTGGACCAACTTCTGCACACTTCTTTAACTTTCTTTCCTCTGAACTCTTCTTGCAAATATAATCAATACTATACCTTTTGTACTTGTTGTTGTGTACCTATGCTGGGGAATTAACAACTCCTAGATATTTATAATATGTCCCATCTTAAAAATGTTTAATTAAATTAGTTTAAATATGGGAAGCATTTATTAGGGAGCCTGGCACATAGTAACTGCTATATATGTGTTAGCTGCTGTTAATAAAACTTAAAAAATAATGGTACTGTTGCTTCTGTTTTATGCAAGCATTATACTATAGGCTAAGCCCCCTTTATTCCCTGTAAATGGTCTGCATAATATCTCTAGGTCTTTCAATTGTTTCTAATGTGGCCAGGTTTCTATAACTTTCATTAGCATTCTGTGTTATATATACTCTGGTTTCCCTTAGAATGCAAGGCCTAGAACTGACCCTATTAGTACTAGCTAAACAATATATACAGCAATGTAACTTTTACTTCCCTGAACCAAAATATGGTCTTAAGCTCATTCAGTTAGCATGGTTCCCTCACCTGACAGTTAACTCCTATGCCGTGTTGCCAGTTCCACATAAACTTATTCCTCAACGTTCCAACATGGTTCATGGTCTTAGTTCTGCCTTCCTATTATGATAAATTTGTTCTACCTCCAAATTTTTCAAGGACTTTTGAATTTTCAAACTTAGTTCATTTTTTCTCCCTATTCAATGGAATTCTCAACACTCCTACTATGACTATGACAGTTTTCCTCCTTGACTGTGATTTGAATCTTCTCCCAACCATGTGGCTTCCAGCTTTAATGGAACAATCTCATTTTACATGGAATGACATCCTTTCCTGATAGGGTTGTCATTGAAAAAAGGAGCCTATGTGTGGAACTCCTGCTTTCGAGCAAGTCTTAGATACTTACCAACCAGTCATTGTGCTGAGCACTCTATCTAGATTATTCCTTTTAATTTTCACAACAGGCTGTGCAGATGATAGTAAAATCCACACTTGACAAAGATGGAGATAGTAGTTGAATTAGCCAAGACCACAGAGCTAGTTAGTGGCAAATCCAAAATTCAGATGCAGGAAACTAATTCCGAACACTACTGTCTATTCTTGTGCTTTAGTAAAGCATTCACTAATGCGTGTAATTATATTCAAGTCATCATCTAGTTATATAAAGTTGTATTTTATTCTCCATTTATTAATACAAGTTTAATTCTCCAGTGTCAGTCTAAGCACTATAGACCTGGGATAGATCATATATTCCCTGAATATTCTCCCAGGATTTAGCACAAAACAAATTCTACATGTGCTCTCAAATTTCGTTAAATGAGCAATATTGAACAAAAGTCAACGTTTGAGGAATTAGAGAAAATGTAGGCCAGCTAGATCACCCTATAGTGACACAAATAATAGAACCAAGGAGAAAAATCAGTAAGGATTTTAAGTCATGGCCCTAAGCACTAGATTACCGTGTGTCTCTAATGATTTATGTGTGAAATATCTGTGGTTCAGACGAGGCCACTCACAGACATTTAAACAGCCATTAAGGTTGAATAATGTGTGTTCTATATTTAATTCGTGAGAATGCAGACCCTACAAATTTGCACAAAAAAGGTCAAACTCCACATTTTCAAAGCAGTTCCTTCGAGCTCCAAGTAAGCAAGAAATTATTTTGAAAGGGGCACACTTTTCACCTTCTTCCTAATAAATAAATCACCAGTAGTGTTATATTTATGACAGCTGACCATAATCCCCGAGCTCCAACAAGCCAGTTTTTAATCTGCCCCCTCACCCGCTATTCCAGTAATTGTGCATTTAATTGCCTAATAAGTAATGCCATGAATTTTGATATTTCTGAAAGTGGTTATCACATGTGTTTTGCATAAAACTGACTGCCATGGTATAGTTAGAGAAATGAATCTTAGCATCTTGATGTCAGCCCGTGAACCCCAAACCAAGGGATATGAGGAGCTCCGAGAGAAAATCTATGTACTCTTGGACAGCGTAATTATTATAGTGTCAAGTTTTTGCCTATTTCAAAAAAAATCCCTTAACATTTCATGTATATATTGTCTTTACGACCAAATATCATTTGGTGACATTAGTTAGCAATTAGAAACGGTTATATTAAGAAATGGCTAACTTGACTAATTCGTGAGATGCCATAACCAGACAGATTACCATACTGAAAGCAGGTATAAATATTTGTCACAAACTGGGCCATTAGAACAGGGAGACTACAGGGTTGAGATTACTGTTTTAATAGGTTTTATTATTTAGGCATAGTAAGGCCCACAGATCAGGATGTGACTGCCATTGAAACCGTAGTTTGCTATTCATAGTTACAAAGAAGAGGGAGCATATCGTGACCTGGGAGTGCACGGGGAGGCCCTGGGGTCTGTCAGGTAGCAGAATGAGCAGGGGACTGTGAACAAAAGCCTTCCTTGTGGCTTCTTCGGGAAGGAATGGTGAGACGGGGTAAACAAGTTTAGGATTGGCTAGTCGGAATAATTTTAGAGAGCTCTGGGCCGTAGGAGCCACCCCTCATCCTCTGATACCTGGTTCTGGGATGACTGAGACTGATCCCCCTGCCCTAGAGTCAGAGAGCCTGGTAAAGGAAGCGGTTGGGGTGGGGGGGTCTGGATTGTTGTGTCTGCATTCGAAAAGCACCCTTACTGGGTAAGTTGTTTACTACCTCTAGGAATTTTGCTAGCTTTGGGAGGAGGAGTTCCTCCCGGGTCAGGAAGGCCCCAGATGTCGGAGCATCAGAATATAGAAAATGAAAGATGTAGTTAATACAATGACAGTTATCAAGACTTGAAAGCCAGAGAGGCCAAAGCACACTGGAAATGTTTGGGAGAGCATTGCAATTTGTTTCTAAGAATTTCCCTTCTACCAGTACTCTTATTTATGTTATGATAGACTGTTAACAACTTTGAGGTATGGCTGACACACGTAAGGTACATATGTAAATGTAAAATTTAATAATTTTGATATATGTATGCACCCATGAAACTTATCACAATTAATATAATGCAAATATCCATCACTCCCCAAAGCTTACTGGTACCTGTTTGTAATTCCTCAGTCTCAACCCTTGCCACTCTCTCTCCCTATTTCCCAGGAAAATACTAATGTTTTCTGTTACAATGGATTAGTTTGTATTTTACGGAATTTTATATAAAATCACACAATACATGTGCTTTTTCGATTGGGCTTCTTTCAGCATAAGTCTTGTGAGATTTACCCATGTTGTTGATTTTATCTATTGTTCATTTTTATTGCTGAGTAGAATTCAGCATTTGGGTCACCTAGGCCACAGTCAGTTTGGGACTACTACGAATAATGGTGCTTTGAAGTTTGCATACAAGTCTTTGTAGGGACATAAGCTTTCACTCCTCTTGGTAATAATCTAGAAGTAGAATTCCTGGGTCACAAGGTGGGTGTCTGTGTAAAGTTTTAAAAATTACCTGATCATCTTCCAAAGAAGTCATGCTATCTTACATTCCCGCTGGCACTATATGATCCTTCTGGTTCTACCATATCCTAAACGCTTGATGTGGTAGTCTTTATTTTTCTTCTTAATTTTGATACTTCAATAGGTAGCGGTAGTGTTACATTGTGGTTTCAAATTACATTTCCCTAATGACTAAAGATGTTGAACATCTCTTCATATGTTTGCCATCAATATATCTTCTTTGAAGTGTCAGCTCAATGTTTTGCTCTTCTTTTTACTTGGTTATTTTCCTGTTTTGAGAGTTCTTCATTTCATTATATATTCTGGATGTAAGTCCTTTACCATATATATGGTTTGCAAACATTTTCTTGCAGTCTGTGAATTACTTTTTCATTCACCTAAAAATGTCACTTGAAGAGAAGTTCTGTATTTTGAAGTACAATTTACGTCATTTTTCCTTTTATGGACCATACATTAGTGTCGTATCTAAAATTTTTGTTTAGTGTATGGTCTCAAATTTTCTGCTAGGTTTTCCTGCAGAAGGTTCAGAATTTTAGGGTTTGCATTTATGGCCATAATCTGCTTTGAGTTAAATTTTGTAAAAGTTATAAGGTATAGATTTAAATTTTATTTTGCATGTAGATATGTAATTTTTCCAGCACTGTTATAGGGAAACTACCTCTCTCCATTTCCTTTCAAGTTTATTGAAGACAAATGTGTGGGTCTATTTCTGAACTCTTTTGTTCCTTTGATCTACTTGTCTATCTTCACTCCAATTCTACAATTTTTTTGATTACTATAGCTTTAAAACAAATTTTAAAGTCAAGCAATGTAACTCTTACAACCATGCATTTCATTTTTCAAAGCCGTCTTAGCTCTTTTAGGTTCTTTGCATTTCTATACTTTCAGGATCTTGTCAATGTCTATGTGAAAAACTGCATGGATTTTGATTACGACAGTGTTGAATCTACAGATCAACTTGAGGAGAATTGACATTCTATCAACAATATTGTCATCTGATCCATGTAGATATGGTATAACTCCATTTACTTAGGTCTTCGCAGCAATGTTTTGTAGGTTTCACTACCTAGGTCTTACCTATCTTTTGCCATATGTTCCCCTAGTTTTATATTATGATGTTGTAAAGGATAACTGTTTTAATTTCTAATTGTTAATTGTTAGTATTTAGAAACACAATTGATTTTTGTATATTTTCCTTGTATCCCGCATGTTGATTAAACTTATTGTAGCAAACTTTTGTGTAGATTTTGTAGTTTTTCCATGTAAAATATCAACTCATTTGCAAATAAAGACTCTCTGACTCTTTTTTACTATTTACTTTCCAATCTGGATGCCTTAAAATAATTCCTTTTCCTTTTTTTCCCACCTGGACAGACCCTCCAGTTCAGTGGAGTGGTAAAAGTTAGTGTAAGCACCCTAAGGACTGAGACAGATCACTTGTTCCCTGTGTCCTGGCCCTAGAATCTAGCGCAAAACAAGCACTCCGTAGCTGCTAAGTCATCAAGGAGTTTAAAAGTCAGCCTTCTCTACCGTGATCGGACTCGTGATTTGGGGAAAAAAGCTCTTGCTCTCCCGTGAAGAATGTTTAGAGATGTGCAGGAATGTAAGTGAGAGACCAGCTGGAAGACTAGTCCAGACAAAGGGCAAGGGTGGCTTTGGGTGGTGATAGGGATGGGTAGAAGCAAACTATCAATGACAAACTGAAGATGGTTGGGTCATGGAACTTAGCACAGTGTCTGGTACACAGGTAGAACTCAGGAAACACTTGTTAGGAATGATGTGGAAGGAGAAGTGGGAAAAGGACTCAAAGCCAAGTTTCATGCTTTACCAGTGGTATTAGTGAAAATCCAGATTAAACTTTCTCCCAGATTTTTCCTGCTCCTATTTAAACTATCTATGGGCACTTAAAAAGTATAGTTAGTGATGTTTCTTGAAACTTGAAGCTTTCATTTGACTTATTAATACTCTTGATAACCTTTTTCTATATCCCTCTCTAATAATTCATTTTACATGTTTTACATATAGTAATCATGGACAAGCAACAAGTGTATTCTTTCCATAACTAGTTTATTAAATGACTTCAGCTTAAAATGATCAAAGTTCTCAGACTTTTTTGAGAAATGCATTATTTCATTTAATGTATACTCTAATTTCTTAATTAGGTGTGGAGAAGATAATAGAATTGAGCTAAGAAGCTCTAGTTTGTAGCTTTAGACTGATCACCCTGGTACAGATCAGATAGAATTGATCAGCTGGTGTGGAAGAGATAGGATTGATTAGGCTTTCTGGCTGAGATGCTAGTTTCCTGTAGAGTAGTCATGTGCCCATACTGCGTGTGTGTGTGTGTGTCTGTTTGTCTTTAGACTACAATTCACCATGAAAGAGGAAACACCCTTCATCAGCTGGTGGCCTCATGTCTAGTCTCATTGGCCAGGAGTTATGCTAAGTATCTGAGATTTATGGAAATTAGTACTTTGCCTCTAGAGCGTTGCTAGCAGAACCATTGAACCTGTTGGTAAATCTTGTAAGAATGCCTCTCTCTCTTCCCATAAGCAGCCAAAGGTTTATAGCATCACTTTTATGTGAAATATCCTGTCCTTTTGTCATTTGAGCTGCCTTCTAGGGATGAGAAAGTGTCCTTAACATAGGGTAATTGGGAAAATGAGTTTGGATTGACAATGTCACAAAGAACGTAGGTGCCAAAGATAGATAACAATGACCCCTAATTATGCTCAGTATGGAGAGCACTAAGGGGACTTATCCAAGATAGCGTGTGGTGAAATTTGGATAAAACACAAGTACATCAGAATCTGAAATTTCAAGTTCTTTGCTTTGAACAATCCTACACCAAAACCTCAATTAACCAGAATATTTAGAGACTGGCATCATGGAAATGGCTTTGGACTTAAATTTAGGCAATCTGAACCCCTGGATGTTTTTGCAGGTTAGGTTTTTCCAAGAAGTACACATTGAGCAGAGTTAAGAGTCCAAGATCTCTGTTGAGGAGCATTAGCTATGCAGAACAAAAGGGCAAAGGGCAGGATTTGGCAAGGGGAGCTGAAAATCATGATGTCAGCCTTACCAAGAGTCTGCTGTCCTAAGAGGGCTGCAGGGCAAAGATTGCTTGTTAGAGGAATTGCACGTTGGGTGAAATTGGCTAGACTCTTGTACAATCACCTCGCTCAGTCATTGATAGGGCCACCCAAGTAAGGCTTGTCCTTAGCTGCCACTGCCTTATTCAGTAATTGGCTGAGCTTACCTCATAAATAGCATGACCTCAGCTCAAAAACTAAGAGGGATCCTGAGGAACTTCATAACAAGAGGTTTCATGTACTACACTCTTTGCCGTTGTCTGATTGGTCCTTGCTTGAAGAGGAATTTGAATGGTGTATCTCCATGTTGGCCACAGATGTGTTGTGATGCCAGCATATACCATGAATGTTTTGTTTAGGATTATAAATTGATGTAATCCTGATCTGTATTTCTCCTTCAGATAAAATAATACACATATTACAGCAACCTTACATAATTACATTACTGGGAGTTTGGTCTGTGGGAGCATCTCATAAGGTCTTAAAAAGTATATGTATCCAAGCAGGAAAAAGATCTAGCAGCAGAGAGTTGCCTGGGGTAAAAGACGCTTAGCCAGAGTGGAGAATCTCATTTTTCATGACAGAAAGGTAACATGACACCATTGAATTTGTTACTAAATTTCTTGCTACATTTAAATGGAAGGGTAAGTGAGCTGAGTAGCTATATACAGCAATAGAATGGACACTTGAGAGGCATCAGGAGCTCTAACTCTATGCTTAATTCTTATTCTGCCTTCTTTTTTGACCTTAGGTTAATCCTTTTCTCGCTTGATTTAAGGAATTATTTGGTCTAACATTTTAAAAGTATGTGGTTTATCATTTAGAGAAAAATGACTTCAAAGCTACCTTGCTAAGGATGTTTAGAAGAGGGCGTAAGAAGGCCTCTAGGGTTTGATAATGTTTATTTTCATCTGAATGCCAGTTACATGGGTACACATCACTTTGACAAAAAATCCAAGTTATATACTTATTTGTGTGCTTTACTATATGCTGTACTTAAAGAAAAAAACATTTAAACAAAATCTAGTAGCCACTTCAAATCCCTATAGAGCAAAAGATCAAATACAAATATTTACATATATCTATCCTGCTT
Source organism: Equus asinus (assembly GCF_041296235.1). Lineage (NCBI taxonomy): Eukaryota > Metazoa > Chordata > Mammalia > Perissodactyla > Equidae > Equus > Equus asinus. The sequence goes on from NC_091791.1 coordinate 22,590,332, forward strand.
CATGCTCATATTTGTAGAGGTTACTAAAGGAACCTCTACAGTTTCTAAAGGAAATTGGAGATGAAAAATAACTGCTAGAAAAAAGAAATACCAGTGGCAACCTCAGCATTAAATCAGAATGGCCCGTTCCTGGTAGTTAATCCTTTATTTAAATGACCACTTAATATGGGCTTTTCTTTGAAATATGGACTGAATGCTTCATAGGCTAGTCTGTTTTATTAAATTCTGCTCTGAGGCATTGCATATTTAATAAATTTAAGTTATGGAGCACTAGCTTAAGCCTATAGTTATCCAGACCTTAGAATCTTAGCGGCCATGTTATTGCCCTGTGGTGCTATTGTTCCATAGCACAACGAAACAGGATATTAAGTTTGTCAAGACATGGGAGACTAGAGCATATGAACCAGATTGCAATCTAGCCTGTTGAAACAGATCGCATTTAGATAAATGCAGCCCTTTATTTGCCCCTAAACCAAACTTTCAATTATAATGGAAACCGCGTTCAAAACAAAAGAATTCTAAATACTTGAGGCTTAGGAAAAAGGAACTCACTACTTTGGACACTGAACAATTCTGGTGGCTTCAGGCCATGAAATAACAGAGATGAGGACACATTCAATGATAATCTTGAGTTGCTGCTCCCGAACAGACACCAGAGTGAATTCAGGACTCTGAGATACAGTCCTTTGAGCAAGATTGACAGCAAACAGTATCATTTTATATCAATGTTCAATGGGCGAAGAGTTAGAGTTTGAAAAGTACAGTTTCATAAAATGAGACTTCATAGGAATGTAAAATATATAACCATTTTGGACAGCTGTCTAGAAAACATTAATAAAATTAAAGTTATATACTATAAATCAGTATTTTCACTCCTAGACATGCCCTAGAGCAACCTGCTTATCAGGCATGTTATCAGATGTTAATCGTAGCATTGTAGTAATAGGGAAAACTGGAAATAAGCTAAATTCCATGAACATAGGAGAAGAGAAACGAATTATATTTGTAAAACAGACACTAAAGTAGTGGAAATGAATTAGACATGAATCATCATGAATTTATCTCATAAACATTATGGGTGAAAAAAGTTACAGAGAGTGAATTAAATATTTTATAAAGTTTAAAAATACGCAAGAGTAATGTTATATATTGTGCAGGCATCCATACATGAGTAGGAAAGATACAGAGAGATGAGTGGGAATGATAAACATCAGATTTACTACAGCAATTACCTTTCAGTAATTGAGGGAGGAGTGTATAGACATTCAATATGAGTCTGGAGACGTGTCCAGTTATCATATTAGTCATTGTACCTTTTTGTAATCAAATACTTTTAAGAAATTAAATCCAAATTTTCTAAATTTTTTTATCTACTTATCCAATTACCTATATGTACATTCATTTAAAAAAATATTTTTTTGGCTTCCACTTTGGGTGAAGCCACCAAGCAAGGCTTGAGAAAGAAATGGAATTATAAGCCCTCCTCCTTTTCCTCAAAGAGCTTAAATTTCAGTTGGGAGTATTAAACCACAAGGAATTTGAGTATTTAATATCCAAAGTATTCTCTATGTTTTTAAAACAGACTTTAGTTTTTAGAGCAATTTCAGGTTGACAGCAAAATTGAGCAGAAAGGGATTGTTCCCATACGTCTTCTGCCCTCATACATGCACAGCTTCCCCCATTATCCACATCCCACACCAGAGTGGTGTATTTATTACAATCAATGAACCTACACTGGTACATCATTTTCACTCACAGTCCATAGTTAACATTAAGTTTCACTCTTAGTGCTGTACATCCTGTGAGTTTTGACAAATACATAATGACACTTATCTACCATTGTGTCATACAGAATAGTTTCACTTTCCTAAAAGCCCTCTGATCTGCCTATTCATCCTTCCCTTCCCACATGACATCTGGCAACGACTTAACTTTTTAATGTCTCTATAGTTTTACCTTTTTTAGAATATCATATCGTTGGAATCATGCAGTATGTAATCTTTTCATATTGGTTTCTTTCACTTGGAAGAATCTTAAATGTATATTACTATGTCTTTGCATGGCTTGATGACTCATTTATTTTTAGTGCTGAATAATAATCCGCTGCCTGTTGAATTTCCATTCACCTACTGAAGGACACCTGAGTGCATCCAAGCTTTGACAATTATAAATAAAACTGCTATAGACAACCGTGTTAAGGTTTTGTGTGGACATAATTTTTCAACTGATTTGGATAAATACCAAGCATCATGATTTATGGATCTTATGGTAAGAGTATGTTTAATTTTATGAGAAACTGCCAAAATGTCTTCCAAAGTAGTTGTACTATTTTGCATTCCCATCAGCAATGAATGAGAATTGCTGTTATTCCACATCCTCACCAGCATTGGGAGTTATCAGTGTTTTGACTTTTCTAATAGGTGTGTGGTGGTATCTTATTGCGTTTTAATTTGCAATATCCTAATAACGTATGATGTTGAGTATTTTTCGTCAGTAGCGTGTCTTCTTTGGTGAAGTGGCTGTTCAGCTATTTTGCCCATTTTTAAGCAAGTTATTCATTTTCTTATTGCTGAGTTTTAAGAATTTTTATATATTTTAGATAACAATTCTCTATCAAATGTGTCTTTTGCAAAGATGTTGCTCAGTCTTTGGTTTCTCATTCTCTTGACAGTTTCTTTGGCAGAGTAGAAGTTTTTAATTTTAATGTGGTCTAGCTTATCAGTTATTTATTTCAAGGTTCATACCTTTGGTTTTATATCTAGAAAAAATCAGCTCCATACTCAAGTTCACTTAGATTTTCTCCTATGTTATCTTCTATGAGTTCTATAGGTTAGTGTTTTACATTTAGTTCTATGATCCATTTTGAGATAATTTTTGTGAAAAGTATGAGATCTATGTCTAGATTCTTTTTTCTTTTTTGCATGTGGATGTCCAGTTCCACCAGCATTTGTTGAAAAGACTATCTTTACTCCATTGTATTGCCTTTTGCTCCTTTGTCAAAGATCAGTTGGCTACCTTTATGTAGATCATTTTTCTGAACTCTCTATGCCATTCTATTGACCTATTTGTGTGTGTGTGTATATATATATATATATATATAGCCAATACCACACTCTCTTAATTACTGAAACTTTATAATAGGTACTGAATTTAGGTAGACTCAACTCTCTTTGTCCTTCTCCTTTAATATTGAGTTGGTTATTCTGGATCTTTTGCCTCTCTGTATAAATTTTAGAATCAGTTTGTTGATATACACCAAACAACATGCTGAGATTTTGATTTGGATTGCATTGAATCTATAGATCAAGTTGAGAAGAGCTGACCTCTTGACAACATTGATGTCAAATGGAATATCTCCATTTACTTAGTTCTTTGCTTGATTTAATCGGTTTTGTAGTTTTACTCATAGATTTTTTTTGTTATATTCATGCCTAAATATTTATTTTTCGGGGTGCCAATGGAAATGGTAATGTTTTTGAGTTTCAAATTTCACTTGTTCATTGCTGGTATATAGGAAAGTAATTGACTTTTGTATATTAACCTTGTTTCCTTCAACTGTGCTATGATTACTTATTAGTCCCAGGAGTTTTTTGGTCATTATTTCAGATTTTATATGTAGGTCTAGTCATGTCATCTGCAAACACAGATAGTTTTATTTCTTCCTTCTCAATTTGTATACCTTTCTTATCCTTTACTTGTCTTATTGCATTAGCTAGGACTTCCAATAAGGAGTTGAACAGAAATGGTGTGATGGGGCATCATTATCTTGTTCCATTATCTTCGTCCTTAGTAGGAAGGCTTCTAGTTTCTAATCATTAAACAAAATGTTAGTTGTAGATTCTTTGTTAGAAATTCTTTATCATGTTGAAAATCCCCTGTATTCCTAATTTGCTGAGTTTTTGTCATGAATGAGTATCTGATTTTTGTCAAATGCTTTTTCTGCATCTATTGATAAGATCATGTGGCTTTTTTAACTGACTTTTCAAATATTTAACCAGCTTTGCATACCTGAGATAATCCTACGTGGTCATGGTATATAATTCTTGTATATCATTGTTTGATTCAATTTGCTAATGTTTTCTTGAAGATTTTTTAATCTGTGTGCAAGAGAGATTGGTTTGTAGTTTTCTTGTAATTTCTTTGTCTGGTTTTGGTATTAGGGTAATGCTGGCCTCATGAGTTAAGTATTTCCTCTGCTCCTATCTTCTGAAAGATTACAAAGAATTGGTATAATTTCTTTCTTCAATGTTTGACAGAATCCATTTGTGAACCCACCTGGGTGTGATGATTTCTCTTGGAAGGTTATTAATTATTAATTCAATTTCTTTAATAGACATAGACCTCTTCAGATTGCCTATTTCTTCCTGTGTGAGTTTTGGCAGATTGTGTCTTTCAAGGAATTGTTCTATTTCATCTAGGTTATCAAATTTGTGGGCATAGAGTTCATAATACTACTTTATTGCCCTTTTAACATCAATGGGATATGTAATGATGTCCCCTCTTTCATTTCTGATATTAGCAATTTGTGTCCTCTTTTTTTTTTTCTCCCTTTAATAGCCTAGCTAGAGGTATATTAATTTTATTGATTGTTTCAAAGAACCAGCTTTTGGTCTCATTGCTTTTCTCTATTGATTTTCTGCTTCCTATTTCTCTGATTTCTGCTTTGATTTTTTTCTTTTTTTTTTTGAGGAAGATTAGCCCTGAGTTAACATCTGCTGCCAATCCTCCTCCTTTTGCTGAGGAAGATTGGCCCTGAGCTAACATCCATGCCCATCTTCCTGTATTTTATATGTGAGATCCCTGCCACAGCATGGCTTGATAAGCAGTGTGTACGTCCGCACCCAGGATCTGAACCAGCAAACCCCAGGCCACCAAAGTGGAGTGTGTAAACGTAACTGCTACACCACTAGTCAGCCCCTGCTCCGATTTTTATTTCATTTCTTCTGCTTATTTTGAACTTTTTATTTTTCTAGTTTCCTAAGATAGAAGCTAAGATTGACTTTTAGATCATCCTTTTCCAGTGTATTCTATCACTGCCTCCTACAAATTTTAACTTGTATTTTCATTTGGATTCAAAATACTTTAATTTCTCTTGAGTTGTTCTTTGATCTGTGTGTTTTCTAAAGTTTTTAGTTTAATCTCCACATATTTTTGGGTTTTCTAGTTATGATTATTTCTAGTTTAATTATTTTGTGGTTGAGTTACAGGCATTGTATGATTTCTTCTTAGTTTAAGATGTGTTATGTGACCCAGGCGGAGTCTATCTGTTGAATTTTCCATATCAGCTTGGGAATAGTGTATATTCCGCTGTTTGGGGATAAAATAACCTATAGATTTCAGTTATATCCAATTGATTTATGATGCTATTGAGTTCAATTATGTCCTCACTGACTTTCTGACTGCTCCATCTGTCCACTTCTGATAGTTGAAGTCTCCAACTGTGATAGTAGGAGCATCTGTTTTTCCTGTAATTCCATCAGTTTTGCTTCATGTAGCTTGACACTCTGTTAGGCACATACACAGCAAAGACTTCTGTCGTCTTGGAGAATTGACAATTTTATCTTTATGTAATGTACCTGGCTGTCCCTAATAACTTCCCATTCTGGGAAGTTGACTGTATCTGAAATTCATGTAGTTACTTCAGCTTTCTTTTAATTAGTATTACCATAGTATATCTTCGTCATTTTTGAAAAAGATGTCTTTATATTTAAAATGAGCATCTGTAGACATTATAATAGTTGTCTTTTCATCATTCAGACAATCTGTGTCTTATAATCACTGTATTTACACCATTGATTAAAGTGATTATTAATAAGTTGGATTAATATCTACCACGTTACTGTTTGCTGTAAGTTGCTCTTGTTCTTTATTCCTATTTTTATTTTCCACTCTTTTTTCTGCCTTTTGTGGTTTTAATGGAGCATTTTGCAATTTCATTTTTCTATCTTCATAGCATATCAATTATACCTTTTTTTTTTTTTCTTTTAGTGGTTGTGTTACTGAAAGTTCCATCTGTGATCATGATGCCAGTCCAAATAATGAGAAGAGTCTTAAGAGAAAAAGGAATGGCTTTTCTTTGCCAGGCAGAGGGAGCAAAGCCAAGGGCCAGGGACCCAAAAGCTGCTTGCTCCCCATTAAGAAACAAGTAGGGGTTTTTATTTTGGGTTTTAGGTAGGGGAGGGGGGCTGTGGATTTCTTGGTCACCATTTTCCCATTGGCCTGTGTCTGGGGCTGCTTCCTGCAGGGAGGAAGACAAAGGATTTGTCAGGTGAGTGTCCTTGGCTGTTTATCTCCACGGTGGAAGGTAGTCTCTGACCTCAGGAAGGCGAGGAGTTGGGCCTGGGAAGCTTTGGTTTCTTCATATTCTCTGGACATTAGTTTCTCTGTAAAAGAACTTCAAGGTCCTGGGATTAGCCACAACTTTAGTGGGAGCCCAGCATGAGGTCATCTGGACTTTAACAATTTGTAGCTTCTATTTGGCTCTAGAGCTCAGGGAGTCAGAGGTTAAAGAAACAAGCATTTACATGAGTGTAACTAAAGAACCAGGGAACTGGAAATGTGTGCTTTTAGTTTTAACCTGTAGATACTGAGTTCACTGTAGGGGAAGCAATATCAAGGCTGATATTAATTAAGAGCCGGTAACATTTGCCCTTGAGTCCCCTATATTCATTTACAACTAATCCAAGTCCACTTCAAGTAACGCTATGCCTCTTCATAGGTGATGCAAATACTTTATAATAAAGAAATATTCCTAATTCTTCCTTCTCATCTCTTGTATTGTAGCTGTTATTTACTTCACTCATACATAAATATCCATATGCACACACATATAAGCATACATAATTGAAGACATTGTTGCTATTGTTGATGAGTTTCTTTTTTATTTTTACCTTATTCCTTTTCCAGTGCTCTTCCTTTCTTTACATATAGGAGTTCTGAGAAGTCTAGCGTAATTCTTACCTTTACTCCTCTATAAGTAAGTTTCTTTTTCTTTCAACTTTTTTCTTTGATTTTCTACATTCTGGATGTACTATGCCTAACTATATATAAATACATACATATATTTGCATTTATCCTGTTTGGTGTTCCATAAGCTTCCTGGATCTGTGGCTTGGTGTCTGACACTAATTTGGGGAAATTCTCAATCACTGTTACTTCAAGTATTTCTTTATTCCTTTCTCTTTTTATCCTCCTCCTAGTATTCACATTATGTACAAGTTACAACTTTGGTCAATTGCTCTTTGGTATTCTTTTCTGTTTTCTTCCAGACTATTTTCTCTTTGATTTCAGTTTCGAAAGTTTCCGTTGACATATCCTCAAGCACAGAGATCCTTCTCACAGCCGTGTTCAGTCTGTTAACAAGCCCATCAAAGGCATTCTTCACTTCTGTTACCGTGTTGTTGATCTGCAGCATTTCCTTTTTATTCTTTCCTGGACATTCCGCTTCTCTGCTTACATTTTCTATGTGTTCTGGCATGTTGTCCACTGTGTACATTAGAGTACTTAGCCTATTAATCATTGGGGGGTTTTGTTTTGTTTTAAATCCTGATATGTTCATTCCAACATTCTTGAGACATCTGACTCTAGTTCTGATGTTTGCTCAGTTTCTTCAAACTGTGTTTTTTGCCTTTTTAGAATTTTTTGTAATTTTTTGATAATGGGACATAATTTACTGGGCAAAAGGAACTGCAGTAAATAGGTGTTTAGTAATGTGATGGTAAGGATGGCAAGGCAGAAGAAGCATTCTGTAATCCGAGCCTGGGCCCTTGGACTGTGAACTTGACAAGTGCTTCTCAGTTCCCCCTACCTTAGGATGGGACAGGATGGCTAGAGGAGGCTGGATTTGTGTATTTCCCTTTTCTTACCCCATGTGGAAGACTAAAGGAAGCTTGAGTTGGGTATTTGCTTATCTCCAAGTCAGTTGGGCTGATAAAAACCCCAATAGGCTCTGGTAAAATAATTTCTCTTGAGGGCAATTCCTGTTAAGAACAGAATGACCTGAGGTGTTTCAAAATAACTACACTTTCTCTCTTGCTACTAGATGCAGGAGGGGAGTTTTCTCTGTGAAGATCTAGTAACACTCTTGGAGTTAAAACAAAAATATGGGGGCCCCTCACGACAGTGTCCCCCTGGAGTTTTTTAACTGTCAGACTTACCCACACTGAGCCTTCAGTAATTTGTCAATTCTAGTTCAGGTTTTCCTACTCTGGTCTGTAGAGGTTTCTGCTTGTGCATTTCTGCTCTGGTAAACTGTGAAGATTTGTGTCCAATCTGTCGCTCTCTCCATTTTGGCGGGCAGTGGTTTGCCCTGTGATCTCACTGCACTAGATCTAAGAAGAATTTTTGGTTTTGCTTTGTTTCTTTTCAGTTTGGCCATTTACTTGTTGTTAGGACAGAGTGATAACTTCCAAGCTCCTTACCTGCTGGACAGAAACCAAAAGTCTTCTCAATAATTATTTAATAATGGAGTTAACTTTCTAAAATAAAACTGATAAACTGTAGTATACACATAACCAGTCTTGTAGAAACATGGCAAAAAATGAGGGAGATCTAGGAAGTAAAGCAAAACCAACACTGTAGGCATAAATCTCTTTATTAGATATCTCACTTTTCTTTTCAGGACATGGTGAAATTCATTAAGTTGGTATGTACCCCCACTGAAGCCTGGACTATTTGAAACATTTTGCCCAAGTTCTACAAAAACAGTGAAATTTGTTCTTTTGTCTCCTTTTTCATTCTTTATTATTCTATTAACTATTTCCAATTGGTAAAGTATAAAAGTATTACAATTTTCCCAAAGTCCCGCATGGCCAATTTCAACCTGAGTTTGAACTATGGAATCAAGTACTTGGCTTCCAGCCTAATGTTCCTCTGTTCTTCCCCACTACTGGGACGTAACCTATCTTATTAGTCAATGTACTGATTTAACAATGTGATAAAAGAGGAACGGGGAGATGCCCCAGGGTTTACATTTACAATCATCATTTCAAAATTCCTAAATTCCACACTGCAACTTCACTATTTAATTCCTGTCAAGAACTGTCCTTCAAGATTTCATAAAATATTCTACCTGAAAGGAGATCTTGGAGGACTTTTACTTTGAAGTTTCCCTAAATGTCCCAAGACCATTATTTCTGAGGAGTTCATTAATTGCTGTTCCTCAGAAATAAGGGACTTCGTGAATAGATGTTTCTGGGACACACTGGCTTAACTAGAATGAATCAGGTTTCTGTTCTGCAGGATTCTCAGAGCCTCTAGAATGCTAAGTGATGGCAAATCTCTGAGAGCAGATGGAGTCTGCTGCGTCTCCTGGATGTGTTTGTCCATAGAACATTTTTGGTCACACCACTGGTTTTTTTTGTTTTTTACACGTTATATTTTGGGAAGTACAGGTCTCATATAAACATACAGTTTTACTGAAGAGAAAACAAAGTCAAGGAGAGGTGTAGTAATTTATTGGAGGTCATACAGCTGATTAGTGGATGATATCAGAGACTGAGGAAGTGAAAAGGCTATGAGAGCTCACTGAATAGAATTTTATTCAAAGAGGTGTGGGTAATATGTTATAAGACTTTACAGCTCACATGATGATGATAAGAAAAATGTACTTGACAGTAAAATCATAGGAAGGGAAGTACATACATATCATTTGTTTCATGCTTCTAAAGATGTCCCTCATCATGTTACAGACCGTATAGAAAGCTCACACGTTATTTGTGGCACAAATGATGTGACTCTCGTATTAAATTCCTATTTAACACCTGGAATACAAAACAGTAGATTTACTTTACTGAGACCATTATTCCCACACATAGAAATATTTTAATAATTTACGCATATGTATTATACTTCCTAAGTCCCAGAATGTTAGAGAAGTTCAAGCTGTTTTATCCAAGCATCTCATTTTTTCAGTTGAGGGCACTAAATGGAGACTCGTATTGATTAAACAGCAAAGTCTCACAATTTTTTGGTGGTTGTTTTGTTTTTTTTTTCGGTGGCAAACCTGGGACAGGACCTTGGTTCTCTTTATTCCTGCAGCGCAGTACATCCAATCCTGTGATTGGCATTAAAATGCCAAATTATCAGCCATGACTACAACATTGTATTTGCGGTTAAAATTTCATTTATTTCCATAGGATAAGGGACAATTCTAGAAAACACATGCAAAATCAAGTAAATCTATCATTCCCTAACTATGGTTCCACTTTTGCTGGCTATGTCTATTACACGCTTCAAGTCACCTAAGTTCAGCTGGTCTAAAACAACTCTGCCATCAGTAACTGCTTCTATCCGTCATGAGCCAGTATCGAGCAAAGACATGCTGCTGTGGCTCAAACAGTGTGCTGAACCTTGTGCTGGGAAATGGGGTTGACCTCAGAGTGGAATAAACATCTCTGTCTGCAAGGACACCACTCACGATGAAATCAGCAGAAGGTCAGATATAGATTTGAAGCTACAACTTAAGAAAAGAGTGTTACAAGACCTGTACTAGAACCCTGTTCTCTCTGTATTATGTATTCATTTTGCAACATTCATTTTGTAAAATTCAAGTTATCCTAGGAGTCCTTTGCTTATTTCTCAGATTGGAACCAAATTAAACAAAAAGGATAGTTAGGCAGGTAAAGAAGAATAGGACTGCCTGATTAAATAAGCTTTGTCCCATTTTTGGTAACAATACTCAATCATAAGAAAAAAAATTAAAAATTTGCAATTAAAATATTTTATTTCTTAAATTTAGAAATAGCAGAGACCGTAAGGCTGTCTGGAGCTAGGGTGCGTGCTTTCACTTTGCATTTTAGCTTCCCATGAGCTGACAGTTTAAGTCTTGATTTTTTTATTTTCCATCAAACACCTGTGTATCTGTTCCATCTTGAACCTCAGAGAGAGAGAAACCACTGTGAGAAAGGGAGAGTAAGATTGCAATGTTTGCATGACGGCAGCCCATCAGGACAAGCCAGTTCACACTAAGGGAATGAAGTTTGGAGAAATCTTTAGAGCCACTTTCCATCGCTAGCTCCTGTCACAAAGTAAGCTGCTATATGCAGAAGAGATATTTGAAACACAAGAGGTCACAGAAAGAGGAAAGGTCTGAGAATATTCACGGCGATCACAGCTTCAGGGTTTAGATTTTGGTCCAGAGCCAGTTTCAGAATCATACTTTAATTGAAAGTTTTCCCCTGATCTATGAAGCAGGAAGATTCCAATAGGAAAAATATTGAGGGAAATAGCTCTCTGTAATGATATGATTTAGCCACTCACGTCTCTGACGTAGTTAAGGAAATTATCCATGAGATTGTGTCATTAGTTTTAAAGCTGGTGCAGTTGTTTTCTGTCAGTATAATTTTAAGTCATCTAAGATTATTAGCTGGGAAAACATACTTGAATAGGTATAATTGTTTCCACATATTTTTAAAGTGAGGTTAAAGAGAGTAAGTGCCTTTTCATTTATAACCAGTTACACGAATGAGAACAGAATCAGCCCTTTCCTACAGATGTGAAAAACGAATTCCCCTTGTCGAATCTTCCCTTAGGAAGAGAAACATTTCAGCCCAGTTTTGCCTGGCCTGAGTGTGATGAGAGAAAAAGGTCTTAAAACTTCTTTTCTAAAACCATTTCTATAACTGATCACCTGAAAGTATCAATTGGGTTTCTGAGATCCATATGGCTTTGAGATTATTCTTCCAAATTCTGTATGAAACTCAAGACTTTCTTCTCAATATTGCTTTTGCTAAAGTTCAAGCATGAGTTTATATCCAAAGGAGCTTTTCCTAAACAATATGCAAATATATATTTGTAAAAAATAGAAAAAAAAACAAAATCATATTCATAAGGGAAGCATTTAAAACACTTGGGAAATCTGCCAAATAGAATATATTCTATTGTCCCAATGAGCAAACATTAAATGCTCAAAACATTAAGAAGGAAGCAAGAGGAAGATCTTGAAGGAGGATTGTGAACAGTGGGACACTTACATCAGGAATATCCAAGAATAGGTCTCCTTTTGCTTTAGAGAAACAAAAGCAAAAGAATAAGCTGAGTTTGTTTTGATATATGGGAAAATTGTACCTTTTCCTCTTCTGTAAGGTGATGGGGTCATACATGCTGCAAACTAGAAGACAGTCATGCTGAGTGTGTCCCTACATGGGCTTCCACCTGGCGGTTTTCTGGATTCTGATTTCTGGAGACCCTCCTGAGTGTCATGGTTCCCTCATTTGCCAGCCTCATTGTTCATGAGATGGGGTAAGACGAGCAATGCGAAAAGTATGAATTTGTTATTATAAGGGAAAATAAATTTTAAAAGCCTTTTAAGTTTTTAAAGTTCCTAATAATTTTTGACTAGGTTATTTAGCATCTCATCTGTCCAGATGGATAAAGATGCTTTCCTTGATGTAGCTGGGCTATCTCCACACTTACATGGCACCTCCATTATATGCAGATATGCAGGTACTGCTATAGCCACTATTACCATTACTCCCTAAGCTTTCATTTACTAAGAATCAACACTCTGCTTCTCACTGTGCCAGGAAATGTATTTATACCTCATGTTTGTAAGGTAAATAGGTGCCTGTGTTCCCTGAAGCCAGTCTACCACTTATCAAGCTCTGTGTCCTTGAGAAATTCTTCCCCTTTCTCATTCTTAACTTTCTCATGTGTAAAGTGAGTTTTCTAATGTCAGCAAAATGATAGCTTTTTTTTTTAGTACTGGCGTGCATAGCACGTTGCCAAGCTCTTGGTAAGGGGATTCCTATTATTACAGTTATTGTTAGCTTCCCCTCCTTACATATGAAGACAGACATGAGAGACACGGGTTTTTGGCAATTTGAAAACAGTAAATCATTAAATAAGGACCAATCAAGAATCAAATCTAAAGAGGGGAATTGTGGGAAGATGGCCCAGTAGGAAGCACTAGGAATCTGTCTCCCCATCCAGACAACAATTATATTGGGAGAATCTGTCCCCTCTAACTATCTTGAAACTCTAGAATCTATTAGAGGTTTCTCAACTTCCAGAGGAAGGCTTGGATGATAAACTGCAGTTAGTTTCAGTCAAATTTAGCTCCTAGCTAGGCAACAGCTGCCCATCACCCAGGCCATAGCACCATGGCAGGCAGATGTGCATGTAATTTTTTTTTTTTTAAGATTTTATTTTTTCCTTTTTCTCCCCAAAGCCCCCCAGTACATAGTTGTATATTCTTCGTTGTGGGTCCTTCTAGTTGTGGCATGTGGGACGCTGCCTCAGCATGGTCTGACGAGCAGTGCTATGCCCACACCCAGGATTCCAAACCAACGAAACACTGGGCTGCCTGCAGTGGAGCGCGTGAACTTAACTACTCGGCCACGGGGCCAGCCCCTGTGCATGTATTTCTGTAGCAGCTTGAAGATAGCAAGCAGGAGCTAGGGTGGGCAATAAAGATTCTGTCCTACAAATATCAAGGATCTGTATTCCTATTTCTGCTTCTGATCATGAAGGTGCAGGTAGCCATTTTTGTTGTGCCTCCAAACATTGTTGCAATCCCCATCCCCTCTAGCTGAAGTGACTTCCAGGGGATTTAAAGGACCAGAACCTTCTCCTCCCACTTCATTTTCCTTTGTTTAGCCTTTTGGGAGCCAGACATTAAAGACTGTGACATTTAAAGCAGTCATATGTAGAGGGGAAATTATAAAGTCAATATACATGTCCAGGGAAAGATACAGGTTCCAAAAAAGACCAGAAATTTATACCTCAACCTGATCCTCAGCACAGAGACAGTCTATATCAATGAAGGAAAGACAAAATAAAATTCCAGGAAACCCAGGGAAGGGGGAGAATCTGATTTCCAGTTACCACATTATTAGATTAAAATGTTCAGTTTTCAACAATTCTCATGCTATAAAATAACAGCACAGCACACCAATGCAAAGGAAAAAATAGACCAACTATCCCAGAGAAAGACTCACTCCCAGACCTATTAGACAAAGACTTTAAAACAAGTGTCTTAAAAATATTCAAAGACCTAAAGGAAGACATGGAGAAAGTCAAAACTATGTGCGAATAAAATGGAAATATCAATATAGGAAATCTAAAAAGAAACCCAGAGGAAATTCTGGAGCTGAAAAATACAATAAAAAATGAAAAATTCACTAGAGGGATTCAAAGGCAGATTTGAGCAGGCAGAAGAATTGGTGAACTTGAAAATAAGACAACTGAAATTATCAAGTCTAAGAAACATAAAGATAAGGATTGAAAAAAAGTGAGCAGAGCCTACAGGACCTGTGAGACCCCATCAAGTGGACCAAGACACATTGTGGGAGCCCTAGAAGAAGAGAGAGAGGGGGGCAGAGAAACTATTGGAAGAAATAATGGCTGATATTTTCCCAAATTTGATGAAAGACATGAATATAAACATCCAAGAAGTTCAACTACAAGTAGGATGAACTCAAAGAGAGCCACACTGGAATACGTTAAAGTTAAACTACCAAGAAACAAAGACAGAGGATCTTGAAAGAAACAAGGGGGAGGTGACTCATCCCATAAAAGGGCTCCCCATTAAGAATCAGTGGACTCACATGTTTAAGGGGCTAAAAGGAAAAACTAAATCAAGAATTCTAAATTTGGCAAAACTGTCCTTTAAAAGTGAGGGAGAAATTGGGACATTCTCAGATAAACAAAAGCTGAGGGAATTTGTTTACTGCTAGATCTGCCCTGTAAGAAATGCTAAAGAGTCGTGTGCCTTGCAATGAAAGGATATCAGACAGTAACTCCAAGCCATGTGAAGAAATAAAGATTGTAGTAAGGTAAATACGTGGGCAATTGTAAAAGCCAGATATAACTTTTATATAACTTTTTTGTTATATGTTTTTACAACATTATGTAAATTTTGTTTTTGTGGGTTTGTAAACCCACATTTTGTTTTCTACATAATTTAAAAGACTAATGCATTCCAAAGCACATCATTAGTTTGTTTTCAGACACTCAATATATAACGATGTAGTATTTTGACAACAACTGAAAGGAGTGGGGATAGAGATGTAAAGAAGTAGCACTGTGTATGTTATTGAAGTTAAGATGATATAAATTCAAATTAGAGTGTGAGCCTTTTAGGATATTGAATGTAATCTCCATCGTAAACACAAAAAGAAAACAGCTATAGAATATACACAAAAGAAAATGAGAAGGGAGTTAAAACACATCACTACAAAAAATCAACTAAACACAAAAGAGGGCAATGCAGGAAATAAAAGAAAAAACTATAAGGAATATAGAAAACACATTGCATTGCAAAGTGACAAAAGTAAGTTCTCCTTATCAGTAATTATTTAGATATAAAAAGATTAAACTTTCCAATCAAAGACAGAGATTGGCAGAAAGGATTAAAAAAATCCAATTATGTGCAGTTATATTGTGTCGCATTAGATCCAAAGACACAAGTTGAAAGTAAGAGGATGAAAAGATATTTTTGAAGAAACAGAAAAATCCATTCTAAAATTCATATGAAACCTCAAGGGACCCCAAATAGTCAAAACAATCTTGGAAAAGAACAATGCTTTATGATTTCAAAACTTACTACAAAGTTACTAATGGAAACACTGTGGTACTGGCCTAAAGACAGATACATGGAGCAATGGAATAGAATAGAGAGCCCAGAAATAAACATGTATGTCTATCAAATGATTTTTGACAAGGGGACTAAGACCATTCAATGAGGACAGGATAATAAATGGCAGTGGAAAATCTGGATATCTTCATGCAAAAGAATGAAGTTGGACCCTTCCCTAATAACTGAATGGATCAAAGACCTAAGTGTAAGACCTAAAACTACAAAAATCTTAGAAGATAACAAAGGACAAAAGCTTCACAACATTGGATTTAGCAATGGCTTCTTGGATATAATACCAAAGGCAAAGGCAACAAAAGAAAAACATAGACAAATTGGACTTCATGAAATTTTTTTTTAAATGTGCATTGAAAGACCCTATCCACAGAATAAAAAGGCAAACAACCAAATGGGAGAAGATATTTGCAAATTGTGTATCTGATAAGGGGTTAACATTCAGGATATACAGAGAACTCCTAAAACTCAGCAACAATAACAAAACAACCTGATTCAAAAATGGGCAAAGGATTTGAAAGGGCATTTCTTCAAAAAAAGATGTACAAATTGCCAACAAGCGCATGAAAAAATTTTCAACATCACTAATCATTAGAGAAGTGCAAATCGAAAACTACAGTGAGCTACCATCTCACACTCATTGGGATGTCTCCTATCAAAGAGTGTTGGCAAGGATGTGGAGAAATTGGAACCCTTGTGTACTATTGGTGGGAATGTAAAACGATACAGCCACTGTGGAAAACCATATGGCTATTTCAAAATATTGAAAATTGAATTACTGTTTTACCTATTTGATTTGATTTCTGGGTATATACCCAAAAGAATTGAAAGCAGGGCTCAGAGATATCTGTGCACATATGTTCATAATGTAACATTATCATTTGCAATAGCCAAAACGTGGTGCAACCCAAATAGCCTTCGACATGTGAATGGATAAGCAAAATGTGGTGTATACATACAATGGAAAATTATTCAGCCTTGAAAAGGAAGGAAACTCTGCCATGCTGCACTATGAGTGAACCTTGGGGAAACTATGTGAAGTGAAATAAACCAGTTGTGAAAAGACAACTACTGTATAACTCTATTTAGACAAAGCACTTAAGTAGTCTAAATCATAGAGAAAAAGTCCAATGGTGGTTGCCAGAGGCTGGGTGAAAGTGGAATGAGTAGTTACTGTTTAATGGGTACAGAGTTTCAGTTTTGCAAGATGAAAAGAAGTCTGGAGATGGTTGGTGGTAATAGTTGCACGACAATGTGAATGTACTTAATACCGCTGAACTGTATACTTAAAAATGGTGAAGATAGTAAATTTTATGTGTATCTAACCAGAAAAAAAAATGAATTCTGACTCCAGAACTTTGCTAATTCTACTACCACACACGATGCTATGTTCACTGCATACTTGCAAAATTGCAAGTCACTTGCAAAATTGCAGTTGATTTTAAACATTTTTAGAAAAGATATTTTCTCACCTTTGTATCATTTTCAGTTAGCTTATTAGTTCAACAGAAACCTCTTAAACATTTCCTAATGTGCTTGGGACGGTGCTGACATAAATTGGACACATCTTCCTAGATATTCCTAAATTTTCCTTTCTTTAGACTTATTTTAAAACTTGTTAGATTTGTTGTAATGATGTCATTCACTTTGCTTTTTCATTCAAGAAAGGGTTATTTTGCATTATTTTGGTTTACTCTTAATAGTTGCTTCTGTCATTTGTCCTTTTGTTCAAGCACTTATCAGTGTCTGAGTCTTCTATCTTTATCTTTGTTATTTTTATCATTTTTTCTTTTCCTGTACTGATGAAGCTAAAATTATATCCAGTTTTTATTCTTAATTTTCTGCAACATAAATGCTACTTTTTAATGCCTCCAATGATAATTGTTTTATTTTCTAGTAATCTTTTTTTTTTTTTAAAGATTGGCACCTCAGCTAACAACTGTTGCCAATCTTTTTCTTTTTTCTGCTTTTTCTCCCCCAAATCCCCCCAGTATAGTTGTATATATTTTAGTTGTGGGTCCTTCTAGTTATGGCATGTGGGACGCCGCCTTACCTGAGCAGTGCCATGTCCGTGCCCAGGATCTGAGCCAGCTAAACCCTGGGCCACCGAAGCAGAGCAACTTAACCACTCGGCCACGGGGCCGGCCCCCTTTAGTAATCTTTTGTTTCTCATTGTATGCTTTTATTTCTCATTTATCATTTTACCCTATCTTCTTTCTCTCTTTCAATTTCTCTCTCTTTTTCAGCCATGTATACTAATTCCTAAAATTTTAGGGGGATATTATTTTGGTAGCCTTTCCAATACTGGTTCTTTATGCTGATATGCATTTTCCCACCTTGGCCCTACATTCTTTGTATTTTCTTTTTTCTCCTTTTTGTGCAGGTGAGAACTTGATAGCCTTAACTTTTGTAAAGAGGGCAGATGTATGACTTTGTCCCCTTTGCATGTCTGTTGCCATAATCATGAAGGTCCTTAACAGGAATTTGCTCGGGCAGGATTCATGTGCACAATCCCTTCTTCCGATTCCCGCTTTATAGGTGATAAAACCAAGGTACTATGAAACTTGCCCAAGGTGACACAGCTAGCAGGTAGCAGTAGCAAGTTAGCCTCAAACTCAGGGAGTGTCTGTAGAGTCCGTGACATGTGCCACTGTGTCAAATACTCCTCTCTTTTACTTTTCATTGACAGATAGTATAAACAGAGGAAAACACATATATCATAAGTTTACAGTTTAATGAATATTTACAAACACAACACATCTCTGTAACTAGCCTTTAGAGTATTACCAGCTCCCCAGAAGCGTGCTTTTCTTTCCCCTTCCAGTGTCTATCATTCCCCTGTGGTTAACCACTGTGCTACTTTTTAACAGTAAAGAATAGTTTTACCTGTTGGTGTATCTTACACAAATAGAAATATACGGTATCTACTTAGCCTTTGTTCTTTCTTAAATGACCTTTATCATGTTCGTCTAGTAATTCTGTTACTATGAAATAATGCCATGTGGGAATGTCCCCCTATTTGTTTGTCCATTCTAATACTGGTGGACATGTGGATAGATTCTGGCTTTTTTTGCTATAACAAATATTGTTATATTCCACTATTTGCATTTTGCTTAACGTTTCTAATGTGCACATGTCTAAGCGTAGACTTGCTGGGCCTTAGCATATGCCGTTTTTCAGCTTTATTAGATAGTCCTGAGCAGCGTCCCAAAGCGGCTGTGTCAGTTTAACTCACCAGCAGTGTGTCTGAGCACGCGGGCTTATTCACACCCTTAGTGGTATTTCACAGCCAATAGTTGGTGTTTATCTTTTCACTTAAACAGTTTGTGTTTTAATTTGCACTTCCATGATGTCTAAAGAAGTTGAACATCTTTTCATAAACTTATTGGCTACTTTGGTATCCTCTTTTGTAAAGAGACAAGTCTTTTGTCTATTTTTCTGTTGGGTTGTGTGACTTTTCATTGAGTTGTAGGTGTTCTTCATTTATTCTAAATACAGTGCCTTCGTCATACATATCACTATCAGTATGTTCTGCTAGCCTGTGGTTTGCCTTTCACTCTCTCATTAATGTCTTGTGAGGGACATAAATTCAAATTTACTAAAAGAAAAACTTACCAGTTTTATCTTCTTGTTATAGTTTTCGTGTCCTGTTAAAGATGTTTACCCACTCTACAATCAAAATTATGTCCTTTGGTGTTTTTCTTTAAAAAGATTTTTTAGTATTTTTTTTTATTCATATCTAGATCTGACATTAGGAACTTATTCTTAAGAAGTGAAGTAAAGATGGAGATCTATCTTCTTAAATATATGTCTAAATGAGAAGCCCATCTTACAGTTCACATTTTCAGTGACACCAGGTATGTGTGAGTTTATAAGCGTGCATGCTTTCTAGATTCTGTATCCTTGGTTTTGTATCTATCTTTGTACCAAGATCATGCCATGTTACTTCAGCTTTGAAGTAAATACTCCTTTGGTGCTGTCCATTTGCTAGCTTCCTTCTTCATCAATGCCTCTGGTGATCTTGGGTCTTTGAGTTTCTTTTTGAATTTTAGAACTGTCACTTTCTACAATGACTAATGTGTATGTGGACACATTCTGCTGAGACTTTAATTGGGATGCATTGAATTTACAGATTGATTTGGTGATAATTTTTCTCTATACATGATTGAGTCTTCCAAATCATGAAAGTTTTATAGCGCTTCTTTTACTTTGGTCTTTTAAAGTTTCATTAGTAGTATTTTTAGTTTTTAGTGTAGAAGTCTTATGTATCTTTCGAGATATATATATATATATATAAACTTATATAGTTTCCCTAGATGTTTGATTTTTGGATGTTTTTGTAAATGGCAGAATTTACAATTTCTTGAATGCTAACATAAATGGTATCACTTACAATTTCTTTATCTAGTTCTTAAAATTTCTGTATCTAGGATGTAGAATAAAATTGACTGGTGGAATATTTCATTAAACATGTATTCTGTGATTTTGCTATGTAGACTGATGTATATTAATATTTTGCCTGAAGATTAGCTTGATTTCCTAGATAAGCAGACTTCTACAAAGTAAAATTGTCTATTCTTTTCAATTTCATAGGATATTATTTTTTTCCTTCCTTTATTTCACTTGCTAATACTCCCAGTATAATTTTAAATAATAGAGATTCTTTTCTCTGTCTATTTTCAAGGGGAAACCTTTCAATGTTTCAATATTGAGTGATCACAATCATGTGCAAAGTGATGATGACCAAGTCTGGTTGTGTGTGTGAGAGTAGCAACCTACATCCTTCTTATCATTCAGCTTTTTTCTTACCCTTTCATCTTCACCAACCACTCTCTGGCTGTGCCATGAACACTCTCACTATTGGTAGATGGGTTATTCTTTTTCTCTGCAATGAAGTCACCAATCCAGGCATCACAGAGAGATTCTTTGAGGTGGATATTCCTTTCAAGATGATGGATATTTAGTGCAATGACTCTGTGGTTGAGTTCAAAATTCATTTCTAGACAAATTAATGCCTAAGACACAATATATACTCTTCGTAGGTCTTGCTCTGGCCCTTCCAAATACTTCTTCCTTCAGTGCCACCCAACTCTGTCCACTGCTTTGGATCTCCTGGAGTCCCCTCTCTCTGACCGATGTGAAATTTAACTTGCAGAAATTTACTAGCCCACAGGCTTTCAGGATGTTTTTTATTTCTTTGGCATAAGTGACATCTTCAGGCTTGCCTATCTCCCTGGATTCTCTGACTTCTGAAGGAATTCTTATCTTCGATTCCCACATCTTTTGCCTCTGAGCCCTTGAACAGATTCTGTCCTAGAATCATCTGATCTACTCTGTAATGTCTCCAGGTCCAGTTTTGCCTCATTCAGGATAATGGTTACTCTCATTAATAGAATTCAAATAAAATGTGAAAGCTAAGGAGCATGTACATAACTCACGTTCTGAGTAGAGGAACATTAGCAAGCAATTTTTAAAATCCCACTTCACAGTTTGCCACTGTTCAGCTCAGAAGGCAAAGCTGTAGGATCTCTTAATATTGTGGTAATTAATACTCCATGTGTGATATCTTATTTTATTCAATTTATTACCTAGTGTGCCCTGCCAAAATGCAATAAAGAAAATTTTAAAAGCCAAGAAGATGTAAATTATTAAAGCTTTTTTCCCCCTGAAGCATGATTTTAAGTAATATTCAGTTAGTGCAATGTCATCTAGGGCATTTGGAGATTACACAGTTTATTATTAATAAACATTTTGGCTGAGGTTCATTGCACAGGCAGAGATAATGCAAATTGGATGTATCTTTCTTTGAGTGTGAATAGATTGATACACAAAGAAGGGTGTTGGGTGCCTTTCCTCTGTCCCAAGGGAGCTTGGTGAGAACTTCTCTCTGAAGAGCAGTGGAAATGGGGATCAGGAGCCACACTTGCCCTCAAACTCAAGCTGATGTAGCCCAAAGTGAATTCCTTGAAGGTAGCATCCATGGAGGAGAGCGTATGGTTTCAGAGCTCTACTTCTGTTGAGCTCCTAGGAAGGAATCATGATTAACAAGCAAATTACTTCTCTGTCCCTGAGATCATCTGTGCCCATGTGAATATCCTTATCAAAACCATGGCTTCTATTTGGATGGTTTCCAGATATCTTTTGTGCTTGAAAACTAATTTTCTTGTGGATAGGGGAACAAAATGGAGTAGAAGGTATTAGCATGAAAATAGGCAAAGGAGAAAGGATAAGCAGAGAACAAAGAGTGCATCTGTTTTCAAAATAAGGAGAGAAGACATGGACAGTGCTAGAGGTTAAAAGATGCTAGCCTCTGAAGGGATGAGATGGTAGGAAAGGAAAAAAGGGCATCTGATGTCATTCATATAGTGGGCATTTTGAGAGTACGTAGAAGAACAGGGAAAATTTGTGATGTCATATTATCCATTCTGCACATCTTTCTCTTATGTCTGTGATTTGGACTGGCGCAGGGAGGAGCAATTGGCATAGAGAAATAATGGGATTAGCCCAAGGATTGTTTCAAAAAGTTGGACAGACTTCTCAACTATGTAAGAGAGAAAGCTTCTTGGCCATTATTTTTGCCCTCCACAATTCTTTGTATTGTCATACTTAAAAACTATCACAAGGACCAGCTCCGTGGCCTAGTGGTTAAGTTCGCGCACTCTGCTGCAGTGGCCCAGGGTTTTGCTGGTTTGGATCCTGGGCATGGACATGGCACTGCTCATCAGGCCACATTGAGGTGGTGTCCCACATGCTACAACTAGAAGGACCCACAATTAAAATATGCAACCACGTACTGGGGGGATTTGGGGAGAAAAAGCAGAAAGAAAAAAAAAAGATTGGGAACAGTCGTTAGCTCAGGTGCCAATCTTTAAAAAAAAAAAAGCTATCACAGATAAGATATTTCCTGATGTGGCATGTTGATCAAATAAATCATTGTACACTGCACTGTGTTACTGTTCTTCCTCCCCTAAGAGATGTGAAGACCTGAGATGAACACTTTTGAGAAGGAAAACAAAGTTATAATCCTTTCCTCATAAAACTTATGAGAGAGGTTTGTGTACCTAACACAGGTAGCAAATGAGCAAAAACTGAAGTCCTGGAAGATCATTGTTGGTCAGGTTAATTGCAGAAGGGCTGAGTTGGGAACTGGGCCTTGAGAGACATGAAGAACTTGGGTATGTGAAGAGAAATACAAGAGAAATGAGCTTGATTAAAATTCTGGTGTCTAGGTGGAAATACTCTGTAGACCCGGCCTGGCTCAATTAGGATATTCATATAGACAACTGCTCTGGTTACCTGAGTCCTAAATCATCTCTTACTTCTGCATACCTCGACAGCTCTTAAATTTTTGCACTATTATGTTCTATTAGGCAAACTACAAATAACTTAGGATCATGGATCATGGTTATTAACAGGTTTTTTTATCCCTAGAAGTGAATATAATTCTCTGGTAATAGTTTCACAGCCAGAGGCTCTCAGTGTGTCTTCCTGAGCCAGTTGGTACTTTTCCTCTTTTCCTGCATTCCTGACCTGAATAAAAAATATACTAATTGTTCCAGTTACACTGGACACAATAGAAACTGGAAAGATCTGTTTACAGTAAAAACATACATCATATTTATTGACACACTTTCACATGTCCTAACTCTAAGCCCCACACAGAGCCCGCAGGGGAAACAGGAAAGGAAGGTGAAATGAGCTGCTCGAGCCAGAGTAGTAGAGCGCTTCTGTGACAAAAGGTACAGGGAGTTACTGTGTATTTAAGTGGCATGAGATTGTCCTCCTGACTGCAGGATGAACAGCAGCTGGAGATCTCCTTTGGAGACAATTCCAGGATGGTGGCTCCACTCTGCCTGGAGCAAGTATCCTTTTTGTGCTGCTCTCCAGGAGCATTCTGGGAATTTATCAGTCATTCCTAAACATGACTTTCTAATTGAGAGAGCAACCTGTAGAGAGAACTTAATTCAGAATACAGTTTTACAATTAAAAAAAAATCACAAAAACCTCAAACATATTCTTTCTTTAAAAAATAGCATGTCAGACTTGATACATTGTGTGTCTTCGTCTACAACAACTCCATCACCTTATCTTATATGCAACTAAAATTTCCTGCTATCTTTCTACTCCTCCTTGACTTTGATTCTCCCTAGAAGGACCTCTATCCAATATCATTTGGACATATATAATAAAAATTACATTTATGTCTAGATACTGTGGTGGTCATTGCAATTGGAACTTGTAAGAAGGAATTGAATTAGTTCTCACTGCTAATGACAATTTCCCCACTATATCATCAAGGGAGTGGAGGGGCTTGGAACTGACAGCTGTCATACTTTCAAACTTGAATCTTTGCCCAAGAAAATATTTGTACTTGTGCTCATAGTAACATTTCTAGGAAAGAATAGGGCCTGGCCCCATGACCAAGTGGTGAATGTTCCGTGCTCTCCACTTCAGCAGCCCGGGTTCATGGGTTTGGATCCCAGGTGCAGATCTACTCCATTAACCAGCAGTGCTATGGCAGTGTCCTACATAGGAAAAAAAAAAAAAAGAGGAAGATTGTCACAGATGTTAGCTCAGGGTGAATCTTCCTCAGCCAAAAAGAAGAATAAGAAATAAGTGAAATTACCAAAAATAAAAGAATAGGTAAATAAGAGATGGCATGTTAGCCTTTAGAATATTACACGGCTTGGGGCTGGCCCCGTGGCCGAGTGGTTAAGTTCGCGCGCTCCGCTGCAGGCGGCCCAGTGTTTCGTTGGTTCGAATCCTGGGCGCGGACATGGCACTGCTCATCGAGCCACGCTGAGGCAGCGTCCCACATGCTACAACTAGAAGGACCCACACCGAAGAATATACAACTATGTACTGGGGGGCTTTGGGGAGAAAAAGGAAAAAATAAAATCTTTAAAAAAAAAAAAAAAGAATATTACACGGCTGTTCAAAAGCATGAGGTAGAACTATGTAATGATATGAAATGGTTTCACAGACTTACTATTAAGTAAAAATAGAAAATTACAGAATATGAGCAATCTGAAATCATTTAGTAAGCCTTAGGTAATACTATCCACAAACATGCACGCATGCATGCATTTATATGTAGAGAACTGTACTTGCAAGGATGAACAAAAAAAAGGATAACGAGCACCTCTGAGAAGTTTTCAAAATCTATTGTGGATAAAGAACTAGTTAAAGGAGAGTTAGGTCAAGAGTGACATATAAAAATAATGCAAACAAAATAATAATCCACATGTCAACCCTGAGAATTAGCCAATGTAACATCTTGTCTGTGTCTGCCTTATTTTTTTGGTTGAAAGTTATGTGCTCATTTTAAAGATTTCAAGCAGTGGTGAGAAGTATCAAAATGAAATTGAAAATTAAAATAAAAGGAACTAATCTCTATATCATATGATCATGATTTCAGAAAACTCTCTAAGTGTGTAAGTGTGTAGAGAGGTACACGTTTAAAAAAAATCTAATGAGATCACATTTTATAAAAAACGTAATAAACTGTATTAAATGCAAGTTCACATAAATTATAAGGAGAACAAACTGGAGCAATTGCTGAATTTCAAATGTTTCCTCATCGCAAAATGTTCCATTTACTAATGTATTCTTTTATGGTTAAGAAAAAGTTATTAAATAAGAGAATGCAATCATTATATGTTTCTTTAACCTCATGTTTTAATTTTAGATAATTGTAGTTGATTGCCTGCTGCGAAAGATGGAAACAGCAGGGCTTTCACATTAGCTTTTACTTCCGTCCACCTTCATCTCCTGATTTTGGCTAGTTATGCTGATATGTTTACATAAAGGTTATTTAACGTTCTGTAACCATCAATTCATGGTTTAATACTAAATCTAAATTTGAATGGGTTTACTTCCCACCGTTAGTTTTCTTTTTTAAATTATTTTCTCCATTCTTGAGTGCTTTGTTTGAATTGCCAAACTTTAGATGACAAATTTTGCGTATTTTTTTTTTCAGAATAGATTTTGTGGGCTTTTTATTCACCGAGACCATCCATATTTAAGCCTGTTGAGTAGCCATGATGCTATTGTCCACCCTTTCTTTCAGAATATTGCAGATACTGATCTTTTATTTGTTGACATTGAATTTTAATATAGGGAAATCTGAGACCAGTCTAATTAAAGGATGTCTGGAGAAAATTTGCCTTTTCTGCCTCCCTAACAGAAAGTCATTTTCTTATTCTCGTAGTTCAGTAGCTTAACTGGTACATGGGTTAGGATTATGTTATGAGGTAATTAAGTTCCATTTTAGTTTTCATTTGCCTTTGTGAGAAATGCCCCTAATTTTCTTTCTTTCTTTTAGAAAAATATATTATCTTTAATCTTTGTCCATACACAGATTTTTTTCCCAGTTTTATTGAGATATAATTGGCATACATCACCACATAAATTTAAGGTGTAGAGCATAATGGTTTTACTCACATATATGTGAAATGATTATCACAATGAGTTTAGTTAGCATTCATCATGTCATGTGGATGCAACAAAAAAAAAGAAACATTTTTTTTTCCTTGTGATGAGAACTCAGGATTTAACAACTTAAGTCTTAACAACTTTCATATCTATTATACAGCAGTGTTAACTGTAGTCATCATGCTATACATTACATCCCTAGTACCTAGTGATCTTATAACAGGAAGGTTAGACCACCTTTCTCCAGTTCCACCTTCCCCTACCCCCCTCATCTGGTAACTACAAATCTGATCTCTTCTTTAGGTTCCACATATAGGTAAGATCATACAGTATTTATTTTTCTGACTTATTCCCTACTTTATGGCTGAGTAATATTCCATTTTACATACTATATATATATGTATGCCATAACTTCTTTATCTATTCATACGTTGATGGGCACTGAGATTGTTTCCATGTTTTGTCTATTGTACACCTGTCTCTTGAATTGTCTTTCCTTCTAAGACTGAATTTTTACCTTTCCTATAATTTCCTTCCTCGTTTCTCCACTTAGTTGTTTTTTTTTTTAGTCTAAGACTGGGTGAGGCAATTCTTGCCCATTTTATCTTACAGGCCTGGAGCCTTGATTCTCTCATAGTGAATGAGCTTTGTTGTTTTTTTCCATGTTTCAACACCCTTTGCAGTAGTTATTTCTACAAATCTTCAGTCAAAAGAGGAAAATTATGAATACGCTTTTCACGCATCCCTAGAATGAATGTACTAGTGAGAATATTTAGAATTCTGTTCCCTCATCTGCATAGCTGCTGTGATGTTGGTGGGAAGCTGAGGGAGTTGGCTTGGGGATGGAGGAAGGTAGCGGGTAGAAGGAGCTACAATTTAAATTTCCATTTGCCATACTCTGTGTGCCTGTTATCTTGCTTCTCAGGTTGTTTTCCCAAGGTCTCCTCTTCTCAGTCGGAACACATTTTCTAATTGATGCTTCAGAGGGAATGCCTTATCCTAATTCAGACAGAATCTCCATATAGGCTACTGTGGGCCTGTATCAAATTGTATCCAGTGCTAGAGGTGTTTTCTTATGTATGTGTGTATTTACGTCATCTTTTTTGTTTGGGGGGTCGTGTGGAGGTGGCTTTTGCAATCATCTCTCAGTTTTGGAAGGAGTATCATCTGGTGTCTGTGTGTCACCCAAATGCCAGATCTGAAGCTAAGTTTTGCCTTCAGTTTTCTCCAAGGTCTGTCAGTTCCATCCATGGTTTCTGAAAAGAAGATTGATGTGGCAGCTCTGGCTTCTCCGGGTATACAATATGATAACAATAATAGCCAACCTTTCCCAATTTTTGCCATGGTCCCCACTCAAAGCTAATTGCTTGACATTCATTAGTGTACATAGCTCTCATAAAAACTTTATAAGGTGAATGTTTGAATTCACTTTTTACAGGAGGGGACAGTGAAGCTCAGACATTAGATAATGAATGCATGGTCACAAATTTGGTGGAAACAGCATTTAAACTCATGTTTCTCCAACAATGAAGGTCGTATTCTAACTACTCTGCCTTATTACTTCTTTCCAGAGTTCTATGATGTGCCAATAATATAATTTATGTGGTAATTAGTATATAAATGCAAAAACAGCGTATCATTATTTTATTTTATTTCAGTCCTCACACTTCAACTTAACAACCATGCAATTTTTCCTCTGTCCCAGAAACTTCTCTGAGGCTCGGGTGCTTCATTTATAAAATGAAGTCCCTACTGAAGTTTTTCATCATGTTCCTTTGAATCTCAGATTTACTTGCTTACTCATTTTATATTGGTTCAATAAGATTTTTGAACTACCTTTAAGTGACAGACAACTTTCTAGGTGATAAGAAAGGATTGTGAACTAGAAAGACGAGGTGCCACCCTCAAATTCCATTGGGGGTGATCTACAAAGAAAAAAATAAAGAAAATAAAAAATACATAAGAAAGGAGTGAAAGATCTTTTTTAAGAAAAAGGAGATGGTGATATTTGAAGAGGTGATTTTTGGACAGAAACTTGAATAAAGTGAGGGTGAGAGAGATGCTAAGGACTAGAGAGAATTTTCCAGGTTAATTAAAGGCACATTCAGAGGGCTTGAGGTGATTTAAAACGTTCAAGAAACAGCAGGTTGAATTGAGACTACCGATGTAGAAATGCTTTGTGAATTATGCCCTGGTAAGGATGATTCTTATACCTTTTGCAGCATACTTTTTATTTATCTTGTATTAGAGAAGCAGCTGGAAAATTCTTGATCTCTCCTGCTAGTTAGTAAGTCAGGGAGATCCAGTCATGCTAGTAATTGATATGCACTTTAGAGTTTATATATTGGATATTTGACTTATATTTTCAAACCCTAGTTTTATGGAAAATAGCTCTCGTTTCCCACATCACTTTTGCCCCATCCCAATCTATATGGTTATCAGTAAGGAAGCAGCCATTTTAAATCATATGAACCTGTACCCTGATCGCAGAGGGGTCCCTCACCCCAATTACGTTGCTCCTTCATCTCAATAATGTATTTGGCACTGAAAAAAGTGGGGCTGATTTTTTTCTCCATTGCTAAAGGACAAAAGACAAAGGTATGGAACTCTCCTGCTCCTTTTGAATATGTGGTAATTGTGCATAAAAGAGAAATAGAATGAAGAAATATAAAGAGGGGGCCATAGACAAGTGATAGGAAAAAAGTACTGCTGATGTGTATTCAACTCCTGATTCTGTTTATTCCCGAAGTCTTGAAGTCTTCCCATCCTTGAATTACCTGAGACAGCACTGTGACAGCATTGGACTACCTTTTGATTAAGGCAGTTTGGGTTAACTCTACTGTAACCAAAATTATATTATTGGTATTTTCTTACATACGATTTAATCTGATTCTAAAAATAGCCCTATCGATGAGGAGCCTGAAACTCAGAAAGCTTAACTGCCTTATACAAGATCATGTAACTAGTAAATTGGACACCTTCCCTCAGATCTCTGAGGCATAGAGAATCATGTAGAGAAAGCGATGACAGGTATAGCATATGGGGTTTGCATTAATAATGACTCCCTTGACTTTTTACACAAACCTAATGGATGATGTGGGGATTTAACTTAGATGTTACTGATGTGCAGGGTTATGGTTGGGCATATTAAACTGTATGCAAGCCAATACAGGAGAGACTGAGGAGTGACGCCAATGAGCACATTCATTGCCTGTTATTGGCTCTTTATCTTGTACTTGGTGATCATGGATTTGGATGGTTTTCCAAGACCAGTAATTTAAAATTCAGCATCTTTCACAGAGAATAGTTGGCTTTGGAGAAGGAAAGACAATAACCACTGGTATGGCAGAGGGCAGAAAGACTGCATTAGAAAGAGACTTTTAAGATTTTTAGTTTAAATTCTCAGCCCTCATTTTCTCCCTATCAGCCCCATGTAGCTGCTATCTTGACCTTAGATTCAGTGGCCCATTACTTCCACTAAAACTTATTACCTATAACCTGACCTCCATTGGCACATATTGTCTCTATTTTCTCTTCTGTTAAAATGAAAAATGTGTCTCTTTCCTCCTAAGTCTAAGCATTTATGTATTGCATCCCGCTCCAGCCTGCTGTTTAGAGACCTCACTCCCTCGGTTAGGGCTCCCTCTTTCTTATATCTTCAAATACTCATTAAAAAACTAAAACATAATTTAAAAAACAACCCTCTATGGGTCTCATGTTTCCCTGAAGATCCTTCTTACTCCTTTCATAGAGAAAGTATTTAAAGGTGTGGCTACTAGTGGTCCCCATTAATCATTTTCCATTAATTTTTCTCACCCCATTATTCCATCCCAGGGTTACAAATAATATCCCTATTGTGAGTTATGAAATTCCAATTGACTTTTCTTAATCATTAAACTCTAGCATTTAACATTGCTGAATTTTCTTTCTTGAAATAGCCTTCGTTTTTTGTCCAAATCTATGCCCACTCCTCCTTCTTTTGTAAAGGAATTTATTATTTTAATTAATTTTATTCTAACCAGTCATCTTTGGTTTGTGTTTTTTCCCCGCTCTGTACACTCTCTTGAATCACCTCCACTCCCATAGCTTCTATGGCTATTCGTATTCTGATGATTCCACATTCTATGTTTCCACGTAGACTTATTTTCTGATCTAAATACTTAACTATCTCACTTTTTGGGTGTGACACCACAAATTCAATCATTATATAGCCCCCACAGTGAATATGAGCGTCATGAGTAAAGCTGCATAAGTTAGAAAATGAGATGTCATCCTTGACTCTTCCTTCCCATTCATTTTGCACATTCAAGAAAACCCCAGGTTTCAACCTTGTAAGTAGCTCCCTAACCTCTCTCCATCTCCACTAATAGTGGATATCTTGGGCTACCATGCAGGTCTCTCCTTCAGAACTTAGTCACTAGTCCTTTAACTTCCAGAAGTGTTGCCTGATGCTAGATAGTTCCCATATGAGTGTCTCTCCAGCAATTGCCCTCAGTTGAGGCATGCAATCTCATCCAATGTTAAATTCCTCCTCAGGCACAGCCCACATCCTATCACATGTCAATGTGTGATACAAAAGACCAACACTCTTGCCTCAATATGAAACTACTCTGACAGGGCATTTTCAACTCCAGAATTCTCTCTAGGACAAGTTGAGATCTTTGTTTTGGCAGCATCAGAGTTCAATTTCTCCCTCTGCCCAAGGCTGCTTCCCTCACTCAAGTTGTCCCATGAATCACTTGCATGTTAGTCTCTATCAGAATCTGTCTTATGAAGCTAATCTGTCACTATTCACCCCATTATGGTTACTTGATTGTCTCCTTGACTCTAGTCTTGCTCTTCTAGTACCTTCTTCACATTGTAGCTAAAGTGATCCTACTAATATTCCACATGAGCCTATCAAACTCTTGCTGAAGACCATGCAATAGATTTCAATCACAGGGGAGATTTTAATGCTTTTTACTTTATATTGTAAATAATGTGAGGTCAGAGATTATTTCTATCTTATAAATTCCTGCATCCTTCATGCCTGACACATAGTAATTCTCTAGTATTTTTAATGTAAATAAATGATTGATCATCTACCTTATGCCTGAACTCCTTTATCAATAATTAACAGTGAAAAGAACTAATAGACTAGAAAATTTAATCCTAATTTCCACTCTACTCTTAATTAGCTGCACGATCTTGGGCCACTCTGGATGAATTTTACAACCAACAGAATTAGGAGGTTTCTTAACCAGCTGCTTTCCAAAGGACCTGCAAATATGACATTACATGGTACTATATGTCTACCAAATTAGAGTTTGCAAATGAATAAATGAAAAATATGGGGGAAAGAAAAGGTTAAACTGATCAATAAGCAGAATTCATGCAAGTAAAGTTGATATAAGTACCATTAAAATATAAACTTTTAGGATTAACATGTTAAAAAGAGAAAATGCCCCCTACCTGTGTCCCCATCACTCCTCATGTATTGAATCGGACATCTAGAATACATGTGCCAATTACATAGGACACTAGGTGTGGGTTGAGTGTTTCCCTGATAGAGCAAACAAAGCTAACTTCTCTTCAGTGCGGATTAGCTTATAAACACTGAGATATATTTTGTTTTTTCTGTAAAACATCACAATGGTCAAATATTGTTATCTGAAACTTTTTCTTGCCGAGCAAGTCAGTCAAAATGTAAAAGTTTATGTGTTTGAGGAAATATGTATCAATTTTACTCTAAGAAAAGTACCAGTTGGCCTTACCTGCATGTTATTTTACAAAACAATAAACTCCTACTGGAAAAATTTGAGTACCATCTGTTATGCAATAAATGTTGAATGGCTAAATATTTTGCCATTTGAAATAATGAAAAACAGTCTTCTCAGCAAAGAGAATTTCAGAATCCTGAAGAGCGGCTTTCTACAGTCAAGACAATTCTCCTTTTCTAACTTAGTACTCTTTAACACAGTAAACAATCTCAGGTAATATTTCATTTTTAAGCTTCGTAATAAATTTCTATTGACACAAAAAATAGCAGTGGAATTCCAGGGAGTAACATATTACTTCTGGGTACTTTGACTCAAAGAAGCCAAACATATTAAAGCTACTGTGATGAATGGCTTAAGAATTGTTAATTATCAAAATAAGTGCTCATTGCCATGCTATGACAGATGTGCTAGTCTCCATACACCGTAGTAACTAAATGTTGATTGCTGCTGTGAGAAATAAATACAATCATAGCAGCTGGAGGTATTACTCTTAATCATAAATGTGATCTTTCTCGTCTACTTTTCACGCAGGAGTTGACTGCCAGTGGGGAAATTGTGGTGGAGAAAAAGTGACCTTCAGCGTTGCCCCACTCCACTTTCAAAGTCTTGACCTCCATGCAAAATGCAAATAAGGCATGCAGATTATTTAATGGGATTGTATGAATGTTTTCTCTTGGCTTTTTGTGATTTTCTTTGGTTATAAAAGTATTAAGCATTTGGAGAAGCTGGTTGAAGGGTTGTATGGGTACTCTTCATTTAAAAACCTAAGTAAAATTGTAGTCCCCGGAATTGAGTTCTGCTATCACAGAACAGGACAAAGAAGGGTGGGTTTGGAGCTGACAGGTAAAAAATTAATAACTGACCCTCTTACTCTGAAGGGAATTGCTCTGTCACTGGATCCAAGGCTGTTTATCTAGGGCATTCTGCTTCATTAGTGCTGCGTGACTTCAAAATGAAACAGGTTGCTGGCTCTGCCAAGGCCTCCCGCTGTGGCTTTAGCAAGTAAAAACTGCTTTTTAGAAAGTTATCACCTATGTAAATGGCAGCCTTCTCTTTCTCTGAGACCTGAGCATTGCCATCACTGCCCAGAGAATGGGAAGAGAGGGGATTTACTGCATAAAAGGCTTCTTAATAAATCATTAGCCTCAGCAGAAATGTCTCCCTAATTTACGCAGGAAGTGATGAATCACTAGAAAATACTTCTTCCTATTCAAATGAGCCATTGGCCTCTTGCCCAGCCCCTCCTGGGAAAGTGTATGGTCTAGGCCAAGAACACCTGGACTTCTATCAATGTCCCAGAGACCCTAAAAAACTGGAGTTCAAGAAAGCAGATGATTGAGTGTGGGGTGTTGGTATGCACACATGGTGTAAGGGGAGGATAGGTTCACATTTCATGGCATAAGGGTTAGAGAGAGAAGCCCTGTACTTATTCAGATGAAGAAGAAGCATAAGTTACTGAGTCCTTTACCTATGGCCAGGTGCTTGAATGTTTGGACATTTGAAATTGGTGGACATGCAGGAATCTTTGGAACACATGAGAAGACTTTGGCTATCAAACCTCTGTTCTTTTTGCAGGATAAGGGAAAAGAGTAGGTGGGAGATTGAAGAAAAAAAATGAATTCAGAATGATAGGATAAGATGGGATGAATGAAATAAGAAAGCAAATGAATAGTTGCTTAAAAAAAACCCACAAAGGCAGCTGGCCCCGTGGCCAAGTGGTTAAGTTTGCGTGCTTTGCTTTGGCGGCCGGGGGTTTCATTGGTTCCGATCCTGGGCGCGTACATGGCACTTCTCCTCAGGCCATGTTGAGGTGGCATCCCACATAGCACAACCAGAGGCACTCACAACTGGAATATACAACCAGGTACCAGGGTGCTTTAGAGGGGAGAAGAAGAAAAAAAAATGATTGGGAAGAGAGTGTTAGCGCAGGTGCCAATCTTTAAAAAAAGGAAAAAACCCCACAAAGATATAGAGAATTGAAAGCTAAAATCATATTCTTTCTGTAATTGCTCAGTTGTCCACTACCTTGGACCAAATCTAATGTAATTTTTATTTTTAAATTGTTTGGAAGCTGTCAGAAATGCATCTGTTCCGTCTCCTCTAATTTCTGAAACTGAAAAATCCTAGACTTCGTGACAGCTTGACAGACATTCCGTGTGACACTGGCCTTAACTCCTTCTGATTGTTCTTACCGTACAGAGACAGCTTTGGGTTCTCAGATTGCGTGGTCCACGGGTCTTATAAGTCAGTTTCTTGACCTTTGGATAAGAGAGAGACTGTCTAACATGAGCAATTTAGAAATATTCTCTCCTAATTCTCCCTGGAGAAGTTGCTTTAGTCTCCCTGGGCTGTGTTGTGGGGTGCCGCCTCCTCTCCCAAGTCATTGATTAACTCGGGGGTCTCAATAAGGACCCTCTCTCCAAGAAACCTTCATTTCATACTTACCTATAAGACTTATTCCTAATTCCAAGCTATGTGACACTGATGACTTTCCCATGATTCACAACATCTGCCCTTTTATGTGACTATCAATCCGTGATGGTTAATTCTGACTGAAAATTTAAATCAGGCTGTCCTTCCTGTGAGCTACACTCGCATCACCCCATAAAAAGGCATTTTGATGCTACAAATTGACTTATTAAATATTAAAGCTTTCTCTAAATGACCAAATCTCACATTTTAGTATCTTTTCTACTTTCCCCTCAAGATTCACTGACATTTAATGATAAAGTCTATACTATCAATGTAAACGAAGTATCTGTAGTTTGTAGTACGAAAATAGGATTGTTTATTTCCTTAATTAAGTTATTGAATATGCTTGTTCAAGCTAGGTATATTTCCAATGACAAAAAGCCACCATTTAAGAGACTACTTAACACGAGGTAATGCCTTCTCTGGCATTAATTCACCACTTTGGCTGTAGTTAGAATTGCCTGGGGAATTCAATGAAAAACACTAATTCCCAGAACACACTGTGTATGCTCTAGCTATATTCCATACAAAATACTCTACAAATCTGTCCTGATGATGCTATTACCCTATCACTATTTGTAGCCACTGAGATAAAGAAACAAAATGAGCTATTATTAAGCTCCTACATTAGAGGCAGGTATTGCAAGCAGTAACTTTCTATATAAGCCAAACCACAGATCAGTTTCAAAACTCATTTTCTAGATTTGACACTGGAGCTGAGATTAAGTAACTTTAGCAAGATCATACACTAGCCAGTAGTAGAATGAGAATTTGAACATATATCATTCTGATTTCTGGCACTGAGTTTTTTTCAAAGTTATGATGCTCTGTTGTGTTGGGGACATTTCAAGTATCAGTGATATGACCCTTCATGATTCCTAATAATCATACCAGATGAGTTTATAGTCTTTTCTATTTAATAAGCTCATCATTCATTCATTTGTTCTTTTTGGGGGGAGTGGTAAGAAAGATTGTCACTGAGCTAACCTCTATTGCCAATCTTCCTCTTTTTGATTGAAGAAAATTGTCCCTGAGCTCATTTGTGCCAATCTCCCTCTATTTTGTATGTAGGATACTGCCACAGCATGGCTTGATGATTGGTTTGTAGGTCTGCACCTGGGATTTGAACCTGTGAATTCCAGGTCACTGAAGCAGAGTACGTGAACTTAACCACTATACCACCGGGATGGCACCTCATTTGTTCATTTTTTATTAGATGCATTTCAAATATTTGACATAAACTGGGAACCAAGATAGATATTGGAGATGTTCTCAAGAAGCTCAAAATCCTAGAAGGGATTCAGAAGAGTGCACAAATATTTTACTAATATGTCGGGTGACTTACAATTCGGATTATGATAGAGTTGGTACCAGACTTCACCTTCACATCCTAAATAATTATAGAATTTGGCCAAGGTCATAGATTGACTGTTGTGAGACATTAGGCAATGGACAGAGTGGGGCAGTGATCCTTGAAACAAAGGAAGCACATAAGATGAGTTCCACGTTCAATCCAGATTTCTGCTTAGGGACATTTTTAAAATGTACAGAAAGTTCAAGTCCCAACAGAGAGCTGAAGTTTCACTTCTTGGAAGAAACAGCAGAGTTCAGGGCTGTTAAGGTAACTGCAATTTGCGAGGCAGGTAACTTAGAGAAGAAGTACCTACAATTTTCTTCGAGTTACTCACTTTGTTTTTGACTAAATCCTAAGTGACATGTGGACAGGGTGAGATTGCATAGGATCTAGGAGAAAATACATGACAGGTTGAAAGCTGAACAAAGATTTCAGATGTTGCAGATACCTGGGGATATGTTGGAGTTTTGAATTAGCTAGAGTGAAAATAATTTAAAGAATAACATGAACATTCAGTTGAGATACTAGAAAGACATCATCCTAGGAATAAAGTCCATAACCTATTAATGAAGGCTATGCTTTAGTAGAAAGGAGAAAACTAATATAGATTTTACCTACCAAAGCCAAAAATGAATCCTTGACAGGATCAAAAGGATCTGCTAATAATCTAGCTGCTTTCTTTTAAAAATACATGCACACATACACACAAAATGTAGACATATATACAGTATGTGTGTACATAAATATATACATATATATACAGTATATATATATATACACACACAGTGTAGAAAATTGTAGTCACAAAAGAAGAAGAGAGTGTGGCAGAGAAAACAAAAGATAATCAATAGATAATGACTAAGAATATTCCATATTGGATGAAAGACATTAACCTGCAGATTCAGAAATCTTAGAACGTCACAAAGGATAAATAAAAACAAAACCTAGCACATCATAGACAAGCTGCTGAAAATCAAACTATTAGAAAGATAAAGACATTAAATAATACATGTAGGTTTTGATTCATCAGGAAGACAAAAAAAAATCCAAAATGTAACTTAACCAATAACATAGTTTCAAAATAAATGAAGAAAAATTGACATAATTTAAAAGAGGAATAAAAAACAAGCAGTTGTGAGGTTGGGGAGAAGGGATGAATAGAGCACAGAGGATTTTTAGGGCAGTGAAAATACTCAGTGATACCATAATGGTGGATACATGTCATTATACATTTGTCCAAACCCATAGAATGTACAGCACCAAGAGTGAATCCTAATATAAACTATGGACTTTGGGTGATTATGACGTGTCAATGTAGGTTCATTGATTGTAACAAATGTACCACTCTGGTGAGGAATGTTGATAATAGGGGAAGTTTATGCACTTGTGGAGGCAGGAATTATATGGGAAATGTCTGTACTTCCCTCTTATTTTTTCTGTGAACTTAAGACTTCTCTAAAAAGAAAATAAAGTCCTAAACAACCAAAAAAGACAAATGTTCAAGAAAAGCAAGATGGTGATCACCTCCATATAACTCACTTCTGGATTAATTTTTTCTTTTTATTTGTATGTTTTCTCCAACAAAACTTTAATTAGAAAAGAACAGCAAGTACATATGGAACTTTCAGTATTTCTCTGAAGGTAAAAGATAAAATAGACAGATGGACTAATGGAACAAAATAGAGTCCAGAAATAGAAAACTTGAAGGAAACTAAGAGAATCTAGGTGATCTTAGCTTTGGCAATGAGTTTTAAGATACAACATCAAAAGCACAATCTATGAAAGAAAAAATTGATGCTAGACTTTGTTTAAATAATGTCTCTGGGGCAAAGATTTGCCAATAGAGGAGCCTCACATGAGCAGAAATGAGCAGGCCCTAGTACACTCACCATACTCCGTGACTGGCTGAGAGATGCCTGGGATGTCCATGACCTTGACTCAAAAACTCAGGTAGATCCTATAGGTGCTGATACCTGGAGGCTGTTAGCTACAACAGCACGCACGCCTTGAGGTGAATGGAAAATCCTTTCTTTAATTCAGATCTGAGAAGCAAACAGCAGACAGAAAGTCAGCCAAGAACATTTATTAAAACTCTGTATGGGGTCTTGTATTTTTCCCACTTAGGAGTAGATCACTACCTCCATCAAGATGTAGTTTATGACCTGTGTAACTTTGGATGTCCCACTGCATTCTGTATGGATATTTAGTTGGCTCTATTAACATGCAAAAGACAAAACAACTTACTGTTGTCTAGTCTGTGATTATCTATTCTGTGTCAGTCACTAGAGTACTGTTTTGATGCTGGAGATATAAAGATGGGAAAAATACGATCCCTTCTCTATTTGTATATGCAGCTTCAAATTTGCTTCTGAGAGTAAGTGCATGAAACATAAGTAAGTTGCCATATCTTAACATTTCTGTGCCATGGGTCCTTTAAAGCGTACCTCTCTGAGGACATTGACTGAGACCTACTCAATTCCACATCTCTGAAAGTGCCTGACTTTCACAGGTACTTAAGAGTTACTTGCAGAAGAGTCATCTTGAAGGATAAAACATAAATATATTAAAGAGTTAAACATTACTAAGAGATACATATCATGTTAGCAGAACAATAAAAAAAGGATCACAAAGTAATTCCTGCACAATAGATATTAAATTGAATTAATTTGAGAACAGTGAAAGAAATAGAATGGCTAGTTCTTTTGTCACAGATCTTCCAAACTTATGGGAAAAGTAGAAAACAAACTCAAAAAAGATTCTAAATTATTTTAAAAGAAATGTGAAAAAAACATGGGAAAAATAAGCACATGCATGTTGTGGGAAGGGTGGGGGATACAAGTTGCTTTTTCTAGCCAAGTGCTTACCATGATGTAAATTGCTATTTGGTAATTTGGTATATTTGATAAGTGAACACCTCAGATTAAGACGAATGAGGGTGACTGGGATGGATGGAATGGGGGTTGGGTGACACTCATAATTTCAGGATTCAGTAACTGGCCTACAACAGGTACGTATTTTGAATTCATAGCCAAAATTTTTGACAGGTTGAAAAGTTTTGAAAATATTCTCTCAGCATCCCAGCATTAATGATCGCAGCATCTCACTGGGCGCTCAGGAATCTATCTGCTCTCATCTCATTTCTTCATTTGAAATTGATGGTTTTTACCTTCAGTTTACTGTCTTGGTGCTCTCAGTGGTTTTACACATTTTCTTAGCTCTTTTTGTCAACTGTCTGTTTTAAACAGAAACCAGACAACCAAAGAAAAAAACACAACTCTTGTTTTAGTTTTTGCTGACTACTAAGGGACATGCCCAGTAATTTAATATGTTTTGCTCTATAGCCCATTTAAAACATCCCAGTAACTTTGGCTAGGGAAAATCATCTGTTTGCTCTTCTGCTAGCTTTTAGAATTTCTTCATTATCTAATTTTCCTACTTAACTCTTTCCCCCACAGAGGAAGGTCCTGCAGTCCTATCTCAATTTATGGGAATGCAAAGATATTAATCTTTTATGCTCTCTCCAAAGAATCTAATGTGTGCTTCTAATTCTCCCTCATATTCAAATAGAGTAAACCACTCTGAGAAGAAGAGGACTCAGCTATCTAATGTTCTTCTTCTGTCCTTTCCAAGGGCATTAGAGAAAGTTGCGAGGCTGGAAGTAGAGAAGGGGAGGGCAAGAAGACACTTTCTCTGGTGCTTTTTTGTATTCCCCACAGTCACTATGAGAAAAGCTTTTATATGGGAATAGAGCAGGGGATTCAGGGTTGGTGAGGCCTAAAGCTCAATTTGGCACCCCTATTTTAAACAAGATTGCGACATTTATAGGTACAAACTTAGGAACAAAAGTTTCAGCTTCTTTAGTTCCCAGTGAAATTATGACATCTACTACAGTTATGGAAAGCTACAGAATCTTAGGGCCTTGTGAGCGAAATTGACAGAGCAGTTAGACTTCAAGAGAGAAGAGACTACAGGCATTTGGGGAGGAAGTGGTGAAGGATAGCAGGTAGGAGGTGAGACGTGGTTCGATTCACCCAGCCCACCTGGACCCAACCTGACTCTCCTCCCCTTTTCAGGTCACTTCCTCTTGGGCCCGTTCGGTCTTGAACTTAGCAGTTCAGTTTAAGCCATTATGTTATCTGTGGTTGCAACTGATGTTCAACTCAGAGTGTTTGGAAAAGTTGTGAACATACGCTTCTGTTTCCAATTCTGCTTTCTTGTGTCTTCACCTTTCTACCCTAGTTTGTGTGAGAAACTCACCAACTTAACCTTAACACAATAAGAATAATTACAGTTCTGCTTATGTTTTCTAAGCCCCTATGTTTTCCTCTTGGGACATCATTACAACAAATTTATTTTCATTTCTCCCAGTGTTTATATGTCTCTCTCCCTTGGTGCCTCAGGAACAGTGTCCTTTCGTTCAAAAGAAGTCACATTAGACATTCATTACAGTGACACCTGCAACCACTGGATTCTCTATTCACTAGCTCCATTTATTCATGACTTTGAGTGATGCAGCTTCTGAATGATTGGTGACTTCTGCTTACCTATGCAATACCAGGAAATCACTCTTGTAATCCAAAAGTAGACTTGAATTTAAATGTCACAGTTAGAAACCTGCTCTATAAGGGTAACCTGAGGACCTCTTACTTTGCTATGGTTGTTACTCTTAAGTATTTATGTAAGCAGTATTTAACAGTGTACTTGCTGCAGGGAAAGAAATGTAAAGAAAGATATACATTGCTGCTTAGTGAATTTATACTTTGAAAAGATGTGTGCGCATTTCCAAATATACATCTATTTATGTCTGTATATGCATTTCTGTGTTCTCTCTCTCTGTTACTTAGAAGGCAGGGAAAGCCCCAGGAGAAAATGGAAAGAATGGCCTGGAAAAGAATAATTATTAGATTTCTGTTTAAGGTTGTGTTTTGTGCATGTAGGGGGATGTGTTTCTAAACAGGTGTTCTTACAAAATTCAGAACCCATTCAAAGGCACTTGTGAGACTCTTAGAGTATGTTGATTTTAAAAAATACAACAAACTAAATTTCACTTGGAAAAATTTTTTAATTTATCTTGGAGCAGATAGGTGGTAATAGTTCTAATATCTTGGAAAAGCTATGTATAGATTTCTGAATTTGAGCAGTTTCCATTTGGTCATTTCTACTGCCTGATACAATGTTAGGATGAGCCTATTTTTAACAACATAGAAAGTCATTTATCCAACATAATTGTATGGCATATCCACTGTGTACCAAGCACCGGTCTAGGTGCCTGAGATATAAAAAGGTTTCTATTCTCTTAGAGTTCACAGTCTAATTGGAATGACATATTTACCTGTGTGAAAGTGTTTAATTAGAACTACTATAAAAGGTAAGGACTATGGAGGTCTTATGATGTGGAGCAAGTAATCATGATAATGTCTTTTCTTCTTTTGGAACCCATCTCCCAAAAGACCTGAAAATGGCATCTACGCTTTTAAACTTATTTATCTAGAATTTCTCCTGTTGACCATCTTGACATATGGGAAGTGGAAAAATCTGATTTTCTTTTGGCTCTGGAGACTGTAGAGTACTCTGGTGGACTGCCTGTCTTCTTCTTGTTAGTTTCAGACATCCATTTCTCTGAGGACCCAGGGTTCAACTGATCTCCAGAGAGGGAGGCAGAAGTGGGGGCAGGGTGTGTAGAGTCTTCAAGAAAGCAACAGCTATTTCATAATGTGGAGCAAAGTCAAACTACTTTCTTTGTTCACTTCCCCCAACTGCCCTCTCACTGGACTTTTGTTCAAATCTTAGTTATGTGGATAACATAGGTAGCAATGGATATTTTTAATGGATTAAATATCAATTTGAAATCAAGTAGCTGAAAATTCAAATTACTGACATCACTACCTTGAGGCACATTTCAGCTCAGGGAGAGCCCAGAGAAAGCGCGGAAGGTTGCTGTTGATCTAGACAACTGCTGCCTCCTCGGTTTGATTAGCTCTTCTTCATATTCACTGTCACTTTCTCCTCCTCTCTTCCTCTTGTTTGTTTAAGGATATTCTGCTACTGTCCACTCCTAAACTTTCCTCCCAATGACAAAAAGTCCCACCTCTTAATTTCTTTTTCTCACTTTTTAAAATTTAACTGATTTATTTAGTGAAATCGAGTAAAGAAAAATTTACATCAAGAAATTGAACACAGAAATATTGTAACATGGAGGACTTCCTAACATTAGCTCCCTTCTATGAGTGAATGAGGTCCCACGAGGAATTGTAAGAGGCCCATCTCCTGAAATTTTAAAACTCAACTGGACGCGGTCCTCCATGATGGGCTGCTGGGAATTCCCCAACTTCAGCGAAACAGGAATGAAGGGAAAGATCATTTCAAAAGAAAGAAAAACTTTTTTCTTCCTCCTCATCTCTAATTTTTCTCTGTGCTGAGTTTTTAATTCCTGCTGAAATCGGCTATATCTATAGTCCGCAAGATCCATTGGTCTTCTGTGGCAAAAGTGAGTGGGAACTTGAACAAACGAGGAGAAGGGGGTACTGGGGAGGCCCTTAAAAGAAAAGCAAAACAGAAAAACAGCTTGGTCCCATGAGTAAAGTCAGAATTCTGGGTGGCATAATCTGTGGTCTTATTTCTTGGGCTGCCCCTTATTCCGTGAACAAAAGGAAAATTGTCTGAAAATAGAACAGTAGGTCTCGCTAATATTTTGTGGTGAAATTACCTGTTTACCCATCGTATTCTAAAGTATCTCGGTATCATTTCTGTTGGCCAAAAGGCAAAGCTTCTATCTCCATAAAAACTTTTTTCCCCATTACAACGTCAAGGCAGTTTTTCAAAGGTTTCTTGGCTGTGTGTTTGCGTATACACCAGCCTTGTAAAGTATTACAAAACACTTGCCTAACGTAAGAAAATGTGAAATATAAGCATTGCTACATTGGGGTAGGACTGTAAGACCAAAGGAAAGGCATTAAGACCTCCTTTGCTGACATCATCAGAAAGATAAACCTCCCTGAAATTTCAACAATACCTGTTCTTTTATGAACCAAATGTGCTATGTGCCTAATATTTGCAGTTTATGAAGCATATTCACAAATATCTCCTCCTTTAATATCTTCAATTTAGTAAAATGCAGTTAGTAATACTCATGAGGAAACGAGTTCAGAATGGAGAAATAAGTAGGCTCCTTTGCACAAAGCTGGTAAGTGTCAGACTAAGTCAAAACTCGATTTGTCGATTCCAGAGCCCCACGTTCTTCGTTGGCTACCCTGCTCTTCTTAAGCTGCTTTCAGGGCCTCAGCCTCTACATCTGGATGATGAATTTAACATGGTAAATACCCACCCCCTGAGTACTTGTACCTTGTCTGCCTCTGTATGTGCCGGCCAAATAACCACAGAGATAACATATATTGCTGTTCTCTACTTTTAAGCAATTTTTCATTCACAGGGAAGTCCTCAGGCAAATTCTCTTGGACTTTATGCCTCTGGGTTTAAGGAATGAGCCCTTCACTTGATCATCAAGGACCTTATCCATTCTGCTTACTCACTTTGCAGGGGCCTCTGACTCCAGTTTTCTTTTATTTTGAGGAAGATTAGCCCTGAGCTAACATCTGTCACCAATCCTTCTCTTTTTGCTGAGGAAGACTGGCCCTGAGTTAACATCCATGTCCATCTTCCTCTACTTTATATGTGGGATGCCTGCCACAGCATGGATTGACAAGCTGTGCCATGCCCGCACCAGGGATCTGAACAGGTCAACCCCAGGCCGCCAAAGTGGAACATGCGAGCTTAGCTGCTGTGCCTCTGGGTGGCCCCTGACCCCAGCTTTTATTAGTGTTATCTACCTCTTCTCTCCCAGACCAGGGCACCTAAGGATATGCATGTGCTCTGAGAAAGCAGAATATGGGAATATAAACAATTCCTTATTTGTTAGGTGAAAAAAGATGGGCAAATAAGATGATATCAAAGCCATGGAATCATCACAGACCTCAACAATAAGATCAATAAGGAATGATAAGTAGAACAGATACAGATTAGTGAACAGGGAATTAATGCTCTGAGTTAGGTGAGTAGGAGCACAGGAGAAAACAGGTGCTTCTAGAAAGATCTTAAGTCCTTCTCTCAGTAGCCTTCAAGGCTGAGTCTCCTTTTGCTCCTCATGCCTCTGTCACTGAGCTTATTCTCTCTTTGTCACCTTTCAAGTCTGTCTTCATCAGTAGGATCTGTGTCTCTGGTTTACTTTGTGATATCTCTTCAGCTCCTTACTGGTGTCTGTCTCATCAGGCTCACTTCCTGAGTTTCAGGTCCTGGTTAACAATGTTAAACTTAGATGGAAAAATTCCAAAAAATGGC
The DNA here is from genome assembly GCF_041296235.1 of Equus asinus. Lineage (NCBI taxonomy): Eukaryota > Metazoa > Chordata > Mammalia > Perissodactyla > Equidae > Equus > Equus asinus. The sequence goes on from NC_091791.1 coordinate 22,634,274, forward strand.
TTTTGTTTTTCCATTGTTTTTAAGGTGTTCTTTAAGATGTTCTTAAAAACAGATCTCAGAAACAGATCTCATGACTTTTTGGGAAAATTGCTGCCATTCTATTAAACTACAAACAAAAAAACCATGGCTCTCCAGCCACAACCAATAGACGCAGATCCCAGATGAAATCAGAGGGCAGGACAGAGCAAGCCAGCAGGAAAGTTCTTTATATACTCCAGAATGAGCTAGATAAAGTGTTCGGGACTGATTTAATCATCCCGTTCTAGTTGTAAAAGTAATAATAGAGTAATCCATCTTAATCATAACAATACATAATTTTATTATTTATTCTTTCCTGTGACTAGTAGTGTAGTATGAACATAGCACACTTGCTCAGTTATATCTTATATCAACCCCATCAAGCACGTACTGATGTCTTCATTTTTTCACATGATAAATCTGATTCTTAGATGACTTAAGCATCTTTTTGAAAATACCTTTTATACACAAAGTCTGATTCCTAAGCCCTATCCATGGCAGCCAGGCAGGTGTGAGTGCCTAGCTGACTTTCATAGTTGGTGGTGTTTTGTGAGTGATATGTGTCTGATTTCCTCTCATTTTCACCACCCAGATGAGCAAGATCTAGGAGTAAAATTAAGTGGATGGAACTCATAGTCAAGATGAGGAGTTGCAAATAAAAAAATGAGGCAAGCTGCTCAATAGAGTCAACAGCTCATAGGGATGAGGCAGAGAGAAAAAGTCTGAACACAAAGTCAGTGGTATGGAAATTGGCCTGACCAGGCAGAGCCAAAGTCAAAGCAAGAGTGAGTGGCAAAGCTGGAAGAAATCCACAAATTTGATTGACCATATTAGAGTATCCTTGCATTGGGAGCATGACATTAGATCTTTAGAACACGACATAAAATAGGGGCAAGACTGATGTTTTCCCAATTGGAGAGTGGGTTACTGGTGTATTTTTATTGGTACAGGTGTATTTATATAAACACGTGAATTTAGAAAAAAATTTAATTGCATAAATAGAACATCAAACTCATGACTTCCTAGATAAAACACTGCTAGGTTACAAATCAGAGATATTTCAAGTCATATTGAGGTGGTAAATGGATGTGCCAATGATTAGGAAAGCAGTCCTAGAATACCGTCTGATGTCTGGAAAATGTGTGATTATACAATATGATTGAAGCATTTCTCTTCATGATATACTCGTCAGGGTACTAGATGGAAACAAAAGAGAAAAAAAAGTAAACTTTTTGGCTTAATGTCCCAATGTGTATATTCATGAAGCTGGAAATGCATTTTGCTTCAGAAAAAATATTCCAGTTGACATTAAAAATATATTCTAATTCAAGAGAACCTGATGACGATGTGAATTCATAGACAGAGAAATCTGTGACAGAAGATATACTATCAGGGCACACCCTGGAGTAAAGGCCTCTTTCTCCATCATCTAATGTTCAGTACAGAGACGATAACTTCTTGAGAGCAAGTGGGAGGTGGCCACTAAATTGTTCTCTTGGTTCAGATTCCCAACTTGCTATTTGACTTTCTGAATCATTTGTCAGTTGGAGTCCAGGGGAGATCTTATCCTTCCTTATGCCCCCAGTGGGTGGAATATGCAAGTATACCAAGAGGAAAGAGGAGTCCAATTTGTTACCTTGAAACAATGGACAAACGTCATTTTCACAAGGCGTTAATTGATCCTTGATGTGACAGAATAGTCATCTAACTTTTGAGTGGTCCTCCCTTACCTGCTCTCAGCCTTTGGAGTTTGAATAGATAGAGTGTTGACCGTATTCACAGGATAGGTCTTGGATAGCCAGTTGTTCTTGCTGGATACACGCTAAAATCACTTGGAAAGCTTCAGGCACTAAAAAGAGAAAAAACTTACATTTAATCTATTTCTGTTCTAATCATGATTATTTCCTTCCTTCTGCTTTCTCTGACCTTAATTTTCTCTTCCTAGTTTAAGGTGGAAGGTTAAGTTATCTCAAATATTATGTTTTTTTTTAATATAGGCATTTATAACTATCAGATTCCCTCTAACCACTGATGTCACAGCATCTAATACATTTTGGTATGTTGTGTGTTCCTTTTTATTCATCTTGAAATATTTTTCTAGTTTCCCTTTGAGTTCTTCTTTGACCCATTGGTTATGTAGGAGTGTGGTGTTGTTTAATTTTAAGATTTGTGGCTATTCCAAATTCTTACATTATTGATTTCTAACTTCATTGTCATCAGAGAACATTTATGATTTCAGCATTTTTTTTTTTTTTGAGGAAGATTAGCCCTGAGCTAGCATCTGCTGCCAATCCTCCTCTTTTTGCTGAGGAAGACTGGCCGTGAGCTAACATCCATGCCCATCTTCCTCTACTTTATATGTGGGCCACCTACCACAGCATGGCTTGCCAAGCAGTGCCGTGTTCACACCTGGGATCTGAACCGGTGAACCCTGGGCCACCAAAGTGGAACATGCAAACTTAACCGCTGCGCCACTGGGCTGGCCTCTATGATTTCAGTATTTTTAAACTTATTGAGGTTTGTTTTATGGCTAGCATAGTGTCTATTCTGGATAGTTTCATGTGCCATTGAGAAGAAGAATTATTCTGCTGCCATTAGGTGAATTTTTCTATAAATATCTGTTAGGTCTTGTTGGCTTATAGCGTTGTTCAAATCTTCTATTTCCTTGTTGATCTTCTGACCAATATTTTATCAGTTGTTGAAAGTAGATATAGATTTCTCAAACTATTATTGCTAAACCTCACATTTCTCACAACTCAGTTTTTGTTTCATATATTTTAAGGCTCTGTTAGGTGTATATCCGTTTATAATTTCTGTCTTACTTACTGATGGATTGACTCTTTTTTCATCATTATAAAATGTGTTCCTTGTCTCTAGACACTTGTTTTTCTTAAGATGTGCTTCAACTGACATGAATATAGCTACATTAGCTGTCTTAAAGTTATCATTTACATTTTATATATAAATTTTGTTTTCCATCCGTCAGTGTCAATGCGTTTTTGTCTTTGAGTCTAAAGTGTGTCTTTTTTATACAGCATGTTGTTGGAATTGTTTTAAAAAATCATATCTGATGATCCCTGCCCTTTGATTGGATTGTTCAACGCATTCAAATGTAATGTTATTGATATGGTTGGAGTTATTTCTGTCTTTCTGCTTTTTGCTTTTTTTGCGTCTATCATTTTTTCCTCATTCCTCGTTATTGTCTTGTTTATATTAAATACAAATTTTCTAGAGTGCCATTTTAAGTCCCTTTTTTTCTTTACTGTATTTATTCATTTTTTTAATTAATGTTTGTCCTAGAAATTGCTATTAGCTTCTTTACTTAAAACAATCTAGTTTGGAATACTACCAATTTAATTTTGATTGTATACAAAAACCTTTCTCTAACATAACTTTATTCTCTCCTTCTTTTTTGAGTTATTATAGTCACACAAATTACATCTTAATAAATTATAACTAGGAGCCATCCCAGTGCTGCAGCAGTTAAGTTTTCACATTCGTCTTTGGCGGCCTGGGGTTTGCTGGTTCAGATCCCAGGTGCAGACATGGCACCGCTTGACAAGCCATGCTGTGGCAGGTGTCCCACATATAAAGTAGAGGAAGATGGGCACGGATGTTAGCTCAGGGCCAGTCTTCCTCAGATAAAAACAGGAGGACTGGTGCCAGATGTTAGCTCAGGGCTAATCTTCCTCAAAAAGAAACAAAGAGAGAAAAGTAAATAAATAAATAACTATATCAGCATAGTATTAGAATTTTTTTTATATTCAGCTATCTTTTAAATAACATAGAAGAAACAAATACATTCATAACTTTTCTTGTATTTATTTATATACTTATTTACCAGTGGTCTTTATTTTTTCGTGTGGATTTGAGTGGTTACTAGCATTTGTTTATTTCAGTCTAGAGGATTTTCTTTTAATATTTCTTATAGATCAAGTCTGCTAGCACCATACTGTCTGTTTTTGTTTATCTGGGAATGTTTCAATTTCTCACTCATTTTTTAAAGATGGTTATTGAGATGTAAAATTTTAAGTTTACAGTAATTTTCTTTCTGCCCTTTGAATATGTCGTGGTTTCTCGTAAACCAGCTGTTAATCTCATTGAGAATCCCTTGTACGTAATGAGTTGTGTTTTTCTTACTGCTTTCAAGATTTTTGTCTTTTTCTCCTGACACTTTGATTATGATGTCTCTAGGTGTAGATACCTCTGAATTTATCCTTTTTGAAGTTTGTCAAGCTTCTTGGTTTGAGAGATTAACATTTTTCCTCAAATTTGGAAAGTTTTCAGCAATTCTTCAAATATTCTCCCCTTTTTTCTCTTCCTCTAATACTCCCATCATGCAAGTGTTGGGATGTTTGATGCCCTACAGTCCAAGTCTGTTCACTTTTCTTCATTCTTTTCTATGTCTCAGATTGGATAATCTCTATTGATCTATCTTCAAGTTTGCTATTTTTTAAATCTGCCATCTCAAATTTGCCCTATTATGTTTAAAAATCTTAGCTGTACTTTTAAATTCAGAATCTTTTTGGTTCTTTTAAATTGTATCCATCACTTTATTGATCTTCTCTATTTAGTAAAGACATCATTCTCATGCTTTCCTTTAGTTCTTTAGACATGTCTTTCTTTAGTTCTTTGACAGCTGAGTTAAAGTTTTTTTCTAGTAAGTCTAACGTAAGAACATCCTCAGGGATAGTTTCTGTTGACTTATTTTATTCCTGTGGAGAATAGAGAATGTTATTCTATGTTTCTCATTTCTTTATATGTCTTGTAATTTTTTTGTTGAAAATGCAACTCAGTCATTTTTCTTGGATAAAGGCTCCTCGGATTGTTGAAAGGTTATGGTTAATCTAAAGAGATTTAGAAAAGTTTATAATTTTTCCAGTGTTGTTGCTGATTTTATGGAGGAGAAAAGTTTTTCATGTTTTCACTTTCCCATTCGGGAAGTGCTTCTCTACCTCCCTCTAATTATTTTCAAGTACAGTGTTCTAGTGGTTTGAGGCCCAGAGATATGTGAAGTTTTCCTCTGTTTTTATGTTATTTTTTAAAAATTCCCCCCAAAGCTTGTTGTATTAATTCTTTCTTGCCATCAAGAAATATTCTATTCATGTAGTTGGAAGCACTGGATTACCATTGATCTATCGATATGAACGAAAGTTACGTTTAGGGAAAGTTTCTTTGACGTCTTGTTTCAACATGTTTTAATTTGGCATGCAGTGCCAAAAATATATGAATAGCCAGTTTTAAGGATGGAGATTATGTTACCCTTCAGATTAATTTCCATATCTGTTGTGGAATTATTCCTCTGAAAGACAGTGTGTTGATGAAGTATTGTTCCACTATTAGCACTTTGTTTTCTGTAAAATTGAGTTGTCACATGTAATGCCCAAGAGACACATCCTTGAGATGATCCTTCCATGTGGGGTTTTTACCTTTACTTTTAACAATGTCTGGGTGAATTCAATTGTCTGAGGCTTTAGCTCATACTTTTATGTCCCAGAGTTCATATGGTTATTCTGACTTCGAGTTCTCTGTGACATCTGTGGGGACAAAAGAGTTGCCCCAATGACTTGAAACAGTTTCTCCCATTGGCCTCTCAAAGTAATCCAGGCCACTCTTAAACTTGGAAGAATGGAATAAGGAATGCCAGATAATTATTTCTAGGAACTCCAGTCCTAAAATACACTATTAGTGCTACATACTTGTAGAACTTGACAATATCAGCATAATATCTATTGCAAAATACCATTTAATCCTCAGCTATAGAGGATTAATTCACAAATGGAAAACATTTGTTTATTTTCAAAAGTCAATATTCTAGTGATTATATAACTATAACTAGTATAACCAAGATAATTTGAAATAATGAATAACAATTCTATCCACACTTTTTTTAAACATCTTACTGTAAAGAATAAATGGACTAGCTGATATGGATATTGAGATATAATAATAATGGTATATTTTTTGAAAAGGAAAATAACATATCTGGAGAAAATCTTTTCCATTTGACATTTTAGAGTAAGATTTGATCCTTAGGTGAGGCATTTGAAGGCAGGGTGGCTAGGAAGAAACAAATTTTATCAACGCAGGATGGTTATTGCATTTGGAATTACTGAAGTAGTCTGAATAATTCCAGTGTGTCCTTAACTCATCAAATAACAATGTTTAGACTAGAATATCAAGATAGGAGAAGGAAATATCCATCTGTTTGAAGGAAAAATTAGAGAAGTTATTTGATTCAAATTTGTTAAGCAAAATCATGAAATTTAGGATCTGGAAGAGATTTGAGGGATGATTTAGCACTGAGCTTCCCAACATTCTAGACATGAAGCAGCAAGCTAGGAGACTTTATATCTCTCAGCCTCAAGGAGGATGTGTGTGCTTTTAGACATTTTGTATATAAGAATTATTTGATATTAAACAAATACTTATGTATTACAATATCCCACAAGAAATTTGCCTGATTTGGATAAGTAAAAGTTAATATGTCAGAAGAACTCTACTGACTGCCATACTTAACTTAAGTCTGTGCCAGCAGCCTGCAGACATTTGCCATGGTTCTTCCCTGCCATCAGATATACGCCAAGGAGTGATGTTTGAGAATCACTGAGTGAGCTGCTTGCCTCCTCGTGCTTTTGAGGTTAGGAAAGTGGAACCCTATTCAAACCCAAGAAAACTTGAGCCATGTAGATGGGAATGACAGAGCCAGAGAAAGATTCTACCTTCTGCAACTCCAGGGTCCTTCTGATCCACACTGGGGTTGAAGATCAACACTGGAGTTACTGGGTAGAACTCAGAGAGAGGAGTCTGCCTGACCCCATCTGCTCTAGCCTGACCCTTCGGATAGAAATAGATTCTTGGGATGCTCTTTACTGGGAGAAATTGGTCTCTGAGTTAATGATGGTCTTCCTCTTAATGGTATACATTCACTGATTTTTATTCAACAAATATTTATCGATGCCCTACTATGTGCCAAGTTCTATTCTAGGGTACAGAACTTATTTACACAAGTAAATGATCCTTCCATCTCTCCTCTCAGGGAGCTTATACTCACCAAAGAAAATAGTTGTCTTTTTCTAGTTCTATGTCTATTCCTACAAAATATATCTTTAACAAATGACAGAAATAAAACTCTGGAAATGAGTCATTTTTGTAAATATCTGGTGATTGATATTGTGACAATCCTCAGTCAATCCTTGGAAGACCAGTGCTAAGACTGGATCCCTTATCTACATGTCCTGAGGATTTCATCTTTTTTCTTTTTGGCAGTGTGTACTCTCCTTTTTCTTCATCTGTGTGTTCGTGTGGAGCATGGTAGAAAAAAGTCTGTCCCAAGTCTCTGAGGCTTGCAAGGGTAGTAAGGCATGATGACCATAGGTGTCCTGGCTCTGGGGCTGCAGTAGCAGAGGCTTTTTCTCCCTGTGCTCCCCACCCCCAACCAACCCCCTTTTCTCTGATTTTCCTGATGCCTTATGTTCTCCTGCACCATTATGAAGGAGGCAGCTGGATGCTACCTTCACCTTTGTTGATGTATCTTATAACAGTAGAAGCAAGATCAGAAAGCAGGAGATCTTTTCTTTGATAGGTGTGGTGACTGAAGGCAAGCTGTGCGAGTGGAGCTCTGAGAGGATAGTAGGGCTGAACCTTTTCAGGAAAGGTTTCAGTTACGTAAAACACAAATTTATCCAGAGTAAACAATGTAAATATATTTTAAAAGTATATTTTGATTCAAAGCATTTTATTCATCTTTCTACACTCCACACCCTACATCCTACCAAAACCAAATATGGTCACTCTTTTCACTGTTCAACTTAGGATAAAAGAAGTTTTTCTATTCATCAGCTGAATTAAAGATTTTCAGAACATGTGTTCCTGTTGTTTTAATAAACAGCACATAGATGCCACAAAGATTTAATGAGAAGCCATGTGAATTTTCATGTAGATTTGATTATTCTGGTTGGGAGATTATAATAAATTCTAACATTTGTATTGCATGTTAGAATTATCACAAAACTTTCATAGATATCATTTTAAGAACTTATATATGAAATGGAGGGCACAAGCACCTCTATACTCACTATACTCACTATACTCCTTTTACTCTGATAGAAATATAATATTGAGTATCTACTATGTGTTATCACTGTGCTGTATATTGCACATATACATATTGCATGTATAGATTTGAGCAACACAATTCTTGTATGTAAGAAACTTGCATCTAGTAGGACATTCAGACATGTGGACTAATAATTAAATTAAAATGTGATATATAGATTCCACTGACACTATACCATTTTACATGCAGGGTACTAATGAATGTTAGAAGTTGCCATTATTATTTAGGATGTTATGTTTGTAGTCAACTCTAATAGGGGAAGTCAAGAGACAGTGTATACTTTTGAGGTAATGCTTGAGTTGAAATGTAAAGGAAAAAGATAAATTTACTCAGAAAACATTGTCAAGAAGGAGGAGGAAATTCTTAGGAAAAGGGACCGTTTGTACAAAAGTATGTCAGCACTCAGTAGTTTGTAATATTGTGTTTTCATATAACTTCATGGGAGGGTGACACATCTTTTCCAAGGTCATGCAACTATTCCACAGTAGACCTTGGGTTCAAGTTTATTACTATTTCCACAGCATTCCTTTTCTCCACTTGCAAATCTCTGGGCTCTGCCTATTGATGAGGATTTTAGGCTGGTTACTTTTAAAACTACAGATGAGAAGCAGGCTCCGAGGACTGGAATTTTGCTTGCCCTTCTGAGAGACGTTTGCGTTTGTGAAGGAAGAGGCGGTGACCTTGTAGGGACCCAAAATTGGCCACCCCAGGATATGTCTCTTTGGCATCGGGATTGTTTTGGGCTGATTGCTTTCGATAAACTGGGACAGGGAAGGAGGCTCTGGGGAATGGAACTTGCCCTTGTTGGGACACATTTACATTTGTAAGGTAAATCTCTATCTGTAAAAGGTGCCTCCCTCTCTGTACCAGGAAGAAGAAGAGAGATGACCTTATCCCTAGAAATTCTTAATGGGGGAGGCAAGAACCTCAGTTGGTTGCTGTCTGGCAATCTCATGTAACTGGTTTAGGGTGGTGGCGTCTAACCTTTCTAACCTTTACTTAATCCGATTTGATTCTTGTCTAAAAGTCATGGGATCACCCAACGCGACTGATACCATTTTAACTTTTTTTCATGTTCTTTCCTTTGTCTTGTAAAGAGATGATTCACATACCCATGCCTTATAAAATTAGCCCTAACCCTCAACTCGGGGCAGCAGCAGGAGCTCTGACTGCCCGTGGGTCCTGTCCCCACGCACCAGCTCTGCCTGCCCATGGGTCCTGTCCCCATGCCAGCGGGGGCAACAGCAGCGGCTCTGCCTGCCCATGGGCCCTGTCCCCATGCCAGCAGGGGCAGCAGAAGCAGCAGCAGCAGAAACTCTGACTGCCCATGGGTCCTGTCCCCATGCTATTCTACTCTCTAAATAAAAGAGCACTACTGCCAGATCTTAAGAGTCTAAGAAATCTTTCTTTCGACTCCTTGGCTCACCGACCCCGCATCACCTATCACACTGCTTTGAATTTCTTTAATAGAGTGGCACCAAACCAACTGCTCTCCCTCAAATGTGAGCTCAGAACAAATCATCTGGGATATTCTTAATTCCAAGTCACACTTTTTGGAGGCAGAAGTATCTCTCCAATAGCAAATTGCAACAGCTGTAATCATGGAATTCATATCACAAGAATAATCAAATGTAATTGAAGCAGAAGTACACCAATTTACCATGGGTTTCAAGTATTGTGTTGGGCATTTAAGCTTAATGAACTTCATGATTCCCTGTAAGCTGTAAGAGACTGTCCTCTAAAGTCTGGTTTTGTTTGGCAATTTCTCTCTCTGCTCCTCTCTCTAATTTGAAAGGAGAACCAGCCAATTTGCTCTGATCATATGCATACATTTCCGAGTCTGGTGAGAGTATACAGTCTCTTGTTTAGAGTCAGTGGTCTTATTTTGGATGATCTTGGAAGTGGAAGCTAAAAACTTGTTTTGAAACTGTATCTGAATATTAAGGACATTTTTATTACGTATATTGTGGATTTATTTAAGATGGTTTTGGAGTGGGAGGGTGATTGGGTTTGAGTTGGTATAGCTGAGCTCTCACGGGTCTTCTCTTGGCACTGTTACTGAAACCAAAATGGATTCACCTTCTGGTGAGTTAAATCAGACTCTCCACCAGAAGTAAGTTGTCTCACAAAGTAAAGTATACTTGCAGTAAATAGGAGCCCATGTAGATTCATTTCCAAAGTCATCCCCAAACAAAGAGAAACAGGGACCTTTTATTTGGGATGGGGAATGAATATTCAAAAGGGAGAGGGAGATATTCCCTTGTGCAGGCTCAGTTGGAAAACATGCTTCCACACACACAGCAGGTTATGGTAATAAGGCCTAAGCTCCTCCTGGAGAGATCTTAGCATTAAAAACAAGGCAAAGGTCATAGGCATAGCTCTTGTGGTGAGGCTTGGTCTGGTTCAAGGTGGTAGGTGATTGCACCTCCTTAACATAACAAAAGGGAAAAAAACACTTTGGATAAACCCTTAAAGCCTTCCAAACCGACCCTTGAGTTCCTTCAGGCAACCAGTAGATGACAGCACCATTGGTGCAGACAAGTTTTGCCTCTCTCCTATTCTAAATAGGCACAGCTAACAAGACTGATTGCGTTTTTACTTACCCCTCTCTCCCACTCTCTTTCTCTCTCCTCTCTTTCCTTCAGTTTAGCCAGTGGCTCTCTATATAAAGAGACCTCTTTGTAGTATATTGTAGAAAAGCAAAGAAACTTACAAAGAGGTGATTGATTTTAAGTGTATTCACTTCAGATTGGATTTTAGAACTTGAAATATAAACCTTACACTGACAGTTTTGCCGCATGGAATTGAATAGCCATGAAACAATGAAAATGGACAGTATATGCGCATATATGTCAGTGTGGTGATGGCAAAAGGCAGTTACCTGAAGAGCAATAGTCAGATAAATTTAAAAGATCTGGTTCAATCCTCCTTACGTAGCGGTGGACTGTCACTTGGCACCGCTGAAACCAGATCTCCATTGACCCTTTCAGCAGAGATGAGCCCCTAGAGAGAAAGAAAGAGGGAGAAAGGGAAGAGGAGGGAGAGGGGAGAGGAGAGCAGAGGCGAGGGAAGAATTGGGGGGAGGGGGTAGTGCGGGGAGAAGAAAGAGAGGGAAAAGAGAAAGGGAAAAGAGACAGAGAGGCATCTATGGCTTCTGAAGTGTTCCAGATCCTGGTCCAAGTTCCTCCTAAGGCCAGCTTTGTGACTTGTCTTTGGGTTCCAGAAGTATGCTTTTGTCCTTCCATTACATTCTCCTCCCTTAAGATATTTTCAGTGATACATGTTTCGGTCGAAGGAGATCTGATAAAAGACACTAAAATTCATGGCCCTATGTTTCAAACCAGCCTTGAAAGAGAAATTCAGAGAGAGGAAAAAAGAAGTCTATACAGCCCACTTTGAAGGAGAAATGGCACTTGAGTGGGGCCTTCGGTCTGAGGAATATTCACACAGCCAGAGGAGGAAAGTTAGCATTGCAGGTAGTGAGGGCAGCATGATCTGAAGCAAAGAGACTATACGGCCGATCTGGTTTATACAGAAGGTTTATGCTATGGACTGAACGTTTGTGTCCCCCCAAAATTCATATGTTTAAGCTCCAATCTCCAATGTGATGGTATTTAGAGGTGGGACCTTTGGGAGGTAATTAGGTCCTGAGAGTGGAGCCTTCAAGAATGGGATTAATGCACTTATAAGACTAGACATGAGGGAGATAGTCTTTCAGCTATGAAAGGATACAGCAAGAAGGCAGCCTACTGCAAACCAAAAGAGCGTCCTTACCAGACATAAAATCTGCTGGTTCCTTGATCTTGGTCTTCCTAGATTCCATAACTGTGAGAAATAAATGATTGTTGTTTAAGCCACCCAGTCTATAGCATTTTTGTTATAACAACCCTAAGTGACTGACTTAGTTTGTGCTACAAATGTGAATACTCATGTATCTAGAACACGAGAAATGTTCATATTGTTATAGATCATGCTTGTTGCCATTTGTCATGTAGACCTCAAAGGTCAGATTTGCAACAACGATAGCCTAATTTCCTATTAACAATTAGATGCCCATGCATTTAATCTGATCTCTTATGCAAAATATTGTAACAAAAATGAGAGTCTGGTATGGAAAAAAGCATATAAACATTGAGGAGACCTATTTTGGTGCTTAAAACCCAGATCCATGATATATGAGTTATGTCATTTAACTTACCTACACTTATATTTTCAGCTATAAACTAGAGAAAATAAAGCATACTACATCAATGTGAAAATTAAGTGAAACTCTAAATTCAAAGTCCCCAGAATAGTTCCTCAAAGCCTTTAAGTGAAAGTGATTTTCTTCCTCACTTTGACATCGTGCATCTACATTGCTGTCAATCAGAGTTGAAATACATCACTGATCATCATCACAGGAAAAGTAAAAATAATTATACACCTTATAATAAAGTGATTGTTGCTATTGAACAATGATCAGCATAATGCTTATGATGCATTTTTAAGATTTTATATGTATTCTATTATTTAATCCTTGTAACAACCTTGAGAGGAAGAAAATCTAGTACAGGTTTGTCCTCGTAGAACATTTCCATGAGGTTTACACTGGGATTGGGATTATGGCCAGCTTGTTTAGAGTCTGGACCAGTGAGTGCATCTGTGCTGTGAAATATGGTTAAGTTTTGTCATGGAAACAAATGCTGTTCCTCAAACCAAATCAAAGAATATTTAATGAAAGCCGTGCAGAAAGTTTGGGAGAACATTTATTTGTTCTCTTGGGAGGTGGTGAGTGTGTGTGTGGTGGGGCCCTTAGAAAGCATTAACCGGGTATGTCATTACTTGTTAATGAGAGAAGAAAGAATGCACTAAATGGTTAAAAGCAATATGAGCCAGGAAACTTGGTCAACTACTTAGATCATCTGGGTGACATCCCCCACCATTTAAATCACTTGACATCTCTAGCCTTGAGTTTCTCCACTGTAGCAGATAATGAGTTTTTGATGTATATATTTCAAGGAAACTGCTATAGATTCTTGATTCTCAAACCTGGCTGTATATTAGAATAATCTGCTAATTGTTAAAGTGATGCCTACGTTTAACAAAATAATCATAATCCCTGGAGGACAGTGCCTGGTCATAGATATTTAGGTTTCAGAACTACTGAGAAGGGTGGTCTTAAGATTTTTTTCGGTCTAAGATGGTATCTTGGTACACAATACTAGGTAGGAAAAAGTGAAGAAGAGGCAAGCATATCTTTTATAATTTGAAAGTCAGTGAAAACTATGCAATTCAAGTAGAAATCATGACAGCCTCGTTTTTTGGGGAAAGTACGTTTGACGTTAATGCCAATCTGAGGAAACTTTCTATAACTCGGGATAGACGATATGGAATTCCTAATGACCTAAAGATGAATCTGCTGAGAGATTTTTTTGAAATCCATTCATTCAGTAAATATTTGTAGAATATCCAGTATGTGTGTGTGTCTCTGCTGGGCTCTGTATAGTAGTCAGAAATAATTATTATAATCCTACTGCAAGAAATTTACAATATCTTTGGTAAAAATTAACTATGAACATAAGAGAAATGTTTTGCAGGGAGATTGTAATTTCTTTCCAGAGGCATCAGGAAATAGTTCATGAATTAAGTTGTTATGGACTGAATGTTTATTTCCCCTCTAAATTTATATGTTGAATCCCTAGCATCAGATGTGATAGTATTTAGAGATGAGGCCTTTGGGAGGTAATTAGGGTTAGCTAAGCTCATGAAGATGGATCTTCGTGGTGCAATTAGTGCCCTTACAAGAAGAGACTAGAGAGCTTGCTCTTTCTCCTCACATGTGCACAAAGAAGAGGTCATGTGAACTCAGAGTATCATCATGGCCACCTACAAGCCAAGGGAAGAGACCTCAGGATGTAACCTACCTTGCAGGGACTGTCATCTTGGATTTTCCATCCTCCAGAGCCTGTGAGAAATAAATATCTGTTGTTTAAGAAGTCTATGGTATTTTGCTATGTCATCCCAAGAAGAGTAACTCATAAGTGCTATTGGAATTGAATGTTAAAAAATGGTTGAGAATCACAAGCATGCATGGAACTCAGGACTGGGGTGGGCATGTTCACTCAATGCTAAGTAACACAGTAATGCTGAGTAATCACATGTATCTGATTATAACGTAAGCTCTATGAGATGTCGACGAAAATAATCCATAACCAATCTGTAAATGAAAATTTGGGAGAGTTTATTCTGAGCTGAAATCTGAAGACCGTGGCCCGGGGCCTTTCTTCCCGAAGGAAGAAAGGGCACCAAAGAAGTGAGGTATACAGAGTGGTTATATACCCCCAAACAGGAGGTTTCACATATGATTGAAATGTCCCTCCCACAATAGTCACAAGACTGCCCTGTTGGCACAGCGCTTGACGGACACAACAGGTAGTGGGTCTGCTATCTTGGGGGGCATAGCAGGAGGCAAGTCTATTGTCTCAAGCAGGTGATCGCAGCAATCAGTTCCTAGCCTAAGGAAAGATGCTTAACCCTTAAGGGAATGCCAACATTGGGAGGGGGAGGGAAGTTGCAGCTTTACCTCAAGAGCCTTTGTTCTTGCCATAGGGAATATCTAAAGCAGATATACAATGCATGCTCAAGAGCCAAGGTCAGGCCCTTTTGGAAAGACAAGGTCAGGCCCAATTAGGTTTACACCAAATGGCTTCCTCATATTCTCCAATATATTCTATTGCTTGCCATTTTTATTTGTCAGAGATCAGGAGGATTATCTTTCTGTCTTGTTCATTCCTGCAACCTCACACTAAAGAAAGGCTTGATGCATAATAAACCCTCACTATTTCATAAAAAATGAAAACAAGTCCATGGGAACTGACAACTTTTGTAATTTGGTCTCCCATCCTGTTTTAAAGTAGCGCAGTGGGAGCCAGCACTAGACAGTTTATCTTCTGCCAAATTATATAAATGTAACTTTTGTGGAGTAATAAGTAGTCTAACATAGGAAATAGGATTGACTACTAAAATAAAGGTGCAAATTGACTTATATTTTAGAAAAGATTTAGTGAAACAAGTCTTCTTCCCTTCTCCTGGTTTTGACCTTCAGTAAGAGATCAGGTGGAAGTGGCTTGGATTTGAGCTTCCTAAATCCCATATCTATAAACAAGCCAGGTAAAATTTACGCAATATTTTGACATCTAAGCCATACGCGCAGAATGTTTTTGAAAAAAGATACCATGTATTTGTAAATGAGAAAGTAAGTATGTCTTCTCTTGTTGTTAAATCAATAAATTACAGATATTACCCAAAACAGTGTGTCTTGGAAGATATATTCTGATAGTATTTTATTACCATCACTATGGTGACGATGTTGGTGATTGTAATAGTTAATTTCGGAGGTCAACTTGACTGGGTTACAAGGTACACAGATACTTGGTCAAACTTTTATCTGGGTGTTTCCCTGAGGATGTCTTTAGGAGAAATTATCATTTAAATAGGTAGACTGAGTAAAGCAGATCACCCTTCCTAATGTGGGTGGGTCTCATCCAATTATTTGAAGGTTTGAACGGAATCAAAAGGTTCACCTTCCCTCAAGTAAGAGAAGTCTTCCTGCAGGACTGCCTTCAAATTGGAGCATTGGATTTTTCCTGCCCTCGGATTCAAATTGAAACATCAGCTTCTCTGGGTCTCAAGCCTGCCACTCTTTGGACAACACCATTGGCTTGCCTGCTTCTCAGTCCTTCATGCTCAGGTTGGACTAAACCGTCAGCTCTCTTGGATCTCCAGATGGCCAACTCACCCTGCAGATCCTGGGACTTGCTAGCCCCCATAATCTCATGAGCCAATTCCTTATAATAAATCTCTCTCTGTATATATATCCTATTCTGTTTCTCTGAAGAATTTTGACTAATACGTTGACGAGATGATGATTACATATTTTTTGCTAACCACTAGGTAAGAAGTTTGAGCAAAAGCATGAAAAAATGAAGAAGATATATTGCTTTCTCCTGAATTTTTGGGAGCTGATAATAACCATTCATTTCAAAAACTTTGAACCTGTTTATTGTTTTAAAAGCAGACCAAAATGCAATATTCTTTGCTGTTAATATAGCAGGACTACCCTAAATGTAGACATTGGTATACTTATATTCTGGTTTAATTTGCAAAGGTCAGGTTATTCTGAATTGCAGGTGACAAATTAGTGCACTTAAATAGTGATTCTTAGGTGGAGGAGATTTTTCCTTGGGGGTTGGAAAAAGGATGTTCAAAATGAATTATGTCTAAGAACTTATTCCAACTATGACATACATATGCATTAATGTAGCTTGAGGAGACAGTAAAGTAATATAAATCTTTGAGTGGATTACGAGTAAAGAAAATGTTTTTCTCCAAGATTGAAATAAGACTCTGACATGGATTCTGTGCTCATGTGCCTCTCATAATGCATATTATTTATCAAGTGTCTTAAGCACCAAGCACTGTATCTCATTTAACTTTGATAATAACCCTAGTGATCAGGCTTGTATTCATCACCATTTTGTGGGTGAGAAAATGGAGGCCCAGGAAGGTGAAGTGAATTATTTTAAGTGACACAGTAATGATTAAGCATAAGCTCCAGCTATAGCTTCACCTTCCAATATGGAGAAAAGTCTTACTGGAAAAGACAATTCTTTGCTCTGCTACTTTATCAAAAAACACTAGCATAATACTAGTTGTACTTATCTCCTTGAGCACATTACTCCATTTCAAGTCCTCTCTTTTAGTTGGATGTGGCCATTTAACACAGTACCCGACAGTGGAATGTGAGCAAAGTAATGTGAAAGACTTTTGGAATTGGGCCACAAAATACCTTCTGAAGCATGGTCCTCCATACACTTATCATTCTGAGCCTAGTAGGAATCCAGAAAACCACTAAGAAAATCCTGAAAGCCACTTGTTGAAAATGGCAGCACCTCTATCATCCCGGACTTCTAAATGACTGTGTGGAGGAGATTCTGGCCACTAAACTGTTTAGTAGCCCATTACTGTTATGTGAATATGAAACGTTGATTTAGTTTGAGCCGTCATATATTTGATGTCTATTTTTTGTACCGTGTATCCCATTTTAGCAATAGTTCCCCTGTTTTGGATTTTAACTGTAGTAGTTCAGTGACCTCATTTGTCTAGGCCTCATTTGCTAGACTGAGATGCCTGTGATGTGCTCCCCTCCCCTCCATCTTGAGAAGCTGATGAGTGATTCAGGTTTGTATCTTTCAGATGGTCCAGGGTGCCATGGACACAGCCCAGCGAGGACTGCCTGTCAACATTATCCTCCGTTCCTTGGAACAGCTGAAGTATAAGGTCATGTGCTGGCTGTTTGGGTGAAATGCAGAATCATTTCCAGGAGCGAGTTGGCTATAACCCTTCCTAAGGTGGCTGTGTTCAAGTGAATTTAACCTGGCATTTTTATCCATGTAGATTTTTAGTCATTAAGTTAAAAATGACAGGAAGATCATCACCACCATGTACTAGATGCACTTCATAAAATCTGTGGAAATGAGTACAGATAGTCCTGCCTGGAAGAGCAAGGTTCCTGTGTGTCACAAGTGTCAGGAAGCATTATCTTGTCACAAGCAGTCAGTGGTAACTCTGTGCAAATGCAGAAAGCGTCTGGCCTTCTGGCCTACAGGAATTCCTCATTAGCCCCAGAGCTACACCCCCTCTACAGACTTCTCGCTTTCGGAGGACACTTTTGATTCCCACTCCCAGAGGGTCAATGAAAACTGTTAATACTGAGATGCTAACCAGCAATTGTACATTCATAATAAGACTTGAGGGTTTATTATGTGAGCTAAGCGGCTAAGTGTGCTGCATGGGTCATCTTGAATCCCACTCCCATCTTGTGAAATCCTCTTGTAAACAAGGAAACTGAGGCAGAGGGAGGTTAAGTACATGCAGTGAGTAAGAAGAGGGATGGGATGCAAACCAGAGAAGTTTTTATTCCAAGCTCACATCCTTAATCTCCATGCTTTTCTGTCACCTGTCCAGGATGACATGTATAGTCAAGCACTGGAGAAAACATGTCCATCCCTCACACCTCTTCATTTCTACAAAGAACATGATTCTTACCACACAGCCTGGAATGTGTGTGTGACTTCTCATTTTCATGCAGTTGTTGATTCTGCTCTCCTATGGGGAACACATTTAACTTAGTTCTTATAGACCAAGAGATCCTACGAAGGGGCTTTGAACCCACCTGCATGTATCCTCCTGTAGCTCCCTCTTAGAATAAAGGTTGCTTTAACTTTGATGTCAGGGGTTAAGGAAAAGACTTTATGTTACAGTATGTCTGGGTAATTTCTCTTTGGACCACAGAATAAATGGCAGGTCTTTATCTCTGCTTTCAGGGCCGTCAATGATCTGGCTTTCTCTAACCCTCTACATTCCTCTTCATATAGCACATACTGCAATTTTATCTGGGTTACCACAAGGCCAGGAGACCCCAAGTGATATTCTAAAGAATTAGGTATGGTTGGGAATGAAAGAACGTATTAAAGAGTAAGAGGATAAACGTATTTGTTAAGTATGATTTTTTTATTTCACTATGAGTCCAATGCTTACACAACTTAAGCTATTTAAAATACTGAGTAGTGGTTTATTATTATCTAATATAAAAACTAATTTGTCTCATGAGCTGAGAACTTTATGCCATTTTTTTATGGCATTGGGAGACCAGGGGACCAAGACTCTGGCTATTCTAATGTCATAAGGATGGCTTAGTCTTGATCCTATTGTATGAGAGAGAGAATTAGCTATTGGCTGAGGTGAGCATTTTTACTTTGCTGCTTTAAAACATTATTAAGCTGTATGCTAACACTACACTTGTAATCATAGTAAAACTGTAAAGCCATGAAATATTTACAATGCCATGTCTAAGATAGATGACACATATTTCTCAACTGTTTAGTAAATTGTGGCTACAGACACTCAAATTGTTGCTTTCCAGTGATCAAAGTTAGCGCAAGCAAACCTTTCCTTAAATCCCTTATCAGGAGATTTTTTAGTTTTCTGAAAAGTGTTGTTTTCTACACACTTTTTAGGAGGCAGAAATAATTCTAAGCTGTAACACTTTCCAACAGCCATTTGAACATATTATATCTTTTGGCTGTATCATTTCTCTCCATTCCTGCTGTTCCTTACAGAATATAGCTACCTCATAAAAGGATCTTTCTAAGAACCTATTTGTTAAATGAATAAAATATTTTTAGATGAATTTCACCAAGTTCTTAGCAACTTCCCTACTGTTTTGGTGTCTCAATGAAAGGGCTGACTACATCAATAAATTCTCGATTCCTGGGAAATAATGAATACCTAGTCAGTCATAGGCATGGCTTAAATTGGAACATGTCAGGAGCCTTTCCTTCAAGGATTACTGAAACTGTTTACTTGCTTTTTTTTCTTTTTGTTTTCTCTTTAAATCATATTGTCTCTGCTGCTTCCTTTTTCTCCTACAAATATTTTTTTCTCTTTCTCACAATATCCACAGTTATCAAACTGTTTGTAGATTTTTAATAGTTGTGTCTTTACTGAAAATGACTTATGAAACTTTCTAATTGTATTCCAGGTCCTGTGATAGGAAGTGGAGATAAAGTAATAAGGGTTAAAAAAAAAATGTTTTCTGTCATCATGGAGTTCATAATATTGTGTGACAATTCTTAGTCAAATTATCAAGCCAAACCAATGGGAAGTTGTTGAACACCATGATAATAAAGCAGAGTTCAGCAAAATTTTTCTATAAATTACTAGATAATAGACATTTTAGGCTTTGCAGGCCATACAGTATTTGTTACAACTACTTAACTCTGCCTTTCTAATATGCAAGCAGCCGTAAGCAATACCTGAATCAATGAACACGGCCATGTTATAATATAAAACAGGCAACAGGGCACACTGACTCATGGCTATAGATTGCTGACTTCATGGAAGAAATGAATAAAGGCAGCAGAGCCCATGGTAAGAGGAGTCAAAAAGTGAGTAGAGGTATTGTTCTCATTTACTGATAGCTTTCTCTGTGCCAGCCACTGCAAAATTGACACATCTATTCATAAAGTTCACTGCAAATCAGCTCTAAATAGATATTCTGCAACCCAGCCTAATGTATTGGCCCTCAGGCCCTCGAAGATAATACCTTTGCTGTGCAAATAATGGGGACCAAATGATGAGGAAATAATTTCCATAAGTGATCAGACATTTGAGAGTTCATTGTGTATCTTTGTGGTTAGTTCACATGTTCAGGGAGAACGTGAGCCTTAGAGGAGACCCTGGTGGTGAGTGCCATTGCTACCTGGATTCACCAGCTTCTCAGCCTGAATAGTTGCCAATTATTATCCAGGTGACCATGATAGGGCTACTCAAATTCCTGCAAATACCTGAACAAGACATTGATTCTGGGTCAACAGCATTTAGTTTTGCAAAGTAATAAAAGCCTGTTTACTTACTTTCTAGGGTTTTTAATGATATTGATATGTCAGTGGAGCACTGAACTCATAGTTTTTTCTATAATATCATATGATGTAGGAGGCAGCTTTATAGATCATAGTCTTATATGGTTGCATATTAATCATCATTGCATGGATTACAAGAACTAAAGTTTTGACTAACCATTTATTTATAGATAACTCTTTAAATACGCAAAGTATTCTAATAAGTCTCTGGACTTATTACTTCTATTTCATGTATACCAAATTAAACTGAAGAAGTAGTCTAATTGTTTATCAGATATACCATGCTATTGAATACAAATACAACTCGAGCTTTCTGTCATCATCTCGTAGAATTGAAGCTAACACAATTTTTGATGTTTATCTTCTGAATACTACTATCCCATTGGGCATTTCCTGATTACTCTCTCTCAAATGACTGACTTCTTTTTCTCCTATGCCTCCTTCAAATCTTTTACTTGTTTTGAAGCTTGACCTATTTTGACTTCTGTGACACCGTCCCATTTCAGTAGATTGTAGGTACCGTATGCACAGGAATTATTCTTACCCATTTATATCCTAATCTTTGAAGTACTTAGCTTGTATTAAATTCTCAGTTTGTTGTGTTTAACTGTAACTGAGCTTATGAGGTCCCTGAGAACCTTAAACTTGAAGCTAAGTCCTCTCACATTGCCTTGGTAACATGAGAAAACACCATGATTGAGGCCACTATTTCTATGGTCTGATCTGGGTCTCTGCTGTCAAGTTAACAATAAAGATGAATCCAAACTTCTCAACTGAGAGAGGATTTGTAGCTAAGAATATTTCAATTAGCATTTATGAAATGTGTAAAAGTAGCTAAAGATGCCAATAGATCAATTTTAATTATAGTATATATGTGTAGTCTTTTCATTTTTTTTCTTATGCAGTTTCTTCTCTTACATAACTTTATAATGTTAAGGATATATATACATGGCATTGTTGGAAATGACCATATTTAGAACGATGGTTATAGGACCAAATATAAACTATATATATGGCATTGTTGGAAATGAATGGAATCTGTCATACCAAAGGAAAAGGAAATTGCACATAAACACTGCAATCTAGTTGATAAGGATGTTTCTCAGGGCCAGCCCAGTGGCACAGTGGTTAAGTGCGCATGTTCCACTTCAATGGCCTGGAGTCTGCCGGTTCGGATCCCAGGTGCAGACATGGCACCACTTGGCAAGCCATGATGTGCTAGGTGTCCCACATACAATGTAGAGGAAGATGGGCATGGATGTGAGCTCAAGGCCAGTCTTCCTCAGCAAAAAGAGGAGGAGTGGCAGCAGATGTTAGCTCAGGGCTAATCTTCCTCAAAAAAAAAGGTTGTTTCTCACGGTAGTATGAGTAACAACTCTGAGACTGCTATATATGTAGACTGAAATTGAACATTTACGTAAATGGATGACAGATAATGGGAGCCAGGTTTCTCACTGTTGGAATATGAATTATAGATAAGTATGGGAGAAGGCTAAAATAATACATATGATTGTGGATTAGAGTTAGAGACATCAATAGGAAGCATCTTCAGTTTAATATAAATATATATGGTTACATACAAAAATATTTATAGATACGTGTATACATGGGTTAGTATGCACAAATATAAATCCTTGTTTTGTCAGCTGAGAGGGCCTAAAGAAAGAAGACTCCAGTAGCAAGGAGAACACCTAACACCCAGATCTTGATTTCTAATACATTCTCCAATAAAAGAGCCAGAAATCCCTGAGAAACTGGCTGATTCTCATACTGATGCAAGAAATAAACTGGAGTATTGAATAGAGACAAAAAGTGCTTAAAGAAAAACTACCAGTGATGGAAATATGTCAAATGGACATAGTCAAATGAAAGAGCTCCCAATGGTCAAAGCTGGAAAAATTTAAGTAACAAAATAAAGTAACATTTATTTATAAACTAAAGTATAAAATATATATCCAAGAGTCCATCCTGATACAAATAAGTGTTTAAGAGGAAAAAGATAAATCTCCAATGCAGACAAATTTGGGATAATTTCGGCAGATACTCTGCCCTAGAGGATGGGAGCATGATTTCCCATTTCTCACTTGTGTTGTTCACCTAGTGACTTCTTGCCAAAGAGCACAGTATGAAAAAGGGGTGGAGAGAGTAATTTTACAATGGAAAAACCTAATAAGCACTACCTGAAGCATATGATCAAGCAGTGATGGATCATGTTGACGGTATGTACCCTTGAAAATAGCACTTTACCACTGTGGTCTTTCTCTGAAATACCCATGTCACTAGACTAATCTTGAGGGGGAAGGGATCAAGTTACAGTGTCTGGGATTTGATGGTGGAAGAGTTACATTTTTAGATAATCTGCAATATATGCCCTTAGTGTATTCCTTGTTTTTTGGTTTTGTTTTGTTTTAGAGAATTTGTCAATGTATGTTTTGCGACGGGACATTCCAGCATCTTCTAACAGACCCAGTATGTATGTGTGTGTATGTGTGTGTATAGAGCCGGGGCTTTCCATCCTTTGAGCTGTGACCAGTCCGAGGTAGATCAGATATCCCAGTAACAACAACCCTTGTTCTCTCCCGATGCCTGTGCTCCTCTAGTAAAGAGCACAAAAAAAATACTTAACCTCCCCTTTAAGGAGGGAGAAAAGAAATTGCTAGATTACAGGAGGCTGACACTGGTTTGAGGGCAGTCTTCTGCTGGAAACAAAGCACATAGTTAAGAGTGAAAGCCAGTGATTTTGCCTATTCCCAGGAATGTTTTAGATTTTCCAGAAAATTCTGCATGTCTGGAACCTGAGAGAGCTGTTCTAGTTTAAACAAAACTCGGAAATTCACTTGCCCAAAGAGTAAGGAAATAACTTTGATGGCAAAAGCTCAAGACCATTTAAAAATATAAAAAGATCTCCAGACTGTCATACAGCAGGCAAGAGAGCATGAAAACTAAGGATGACTAAAAATAAAAAATTGGAAACTCAGTCAAATTGGGAAATTTATTGTTTGTCATATGCAATGATTATCCAGCCTACTACCTTTCATAACATTTACAAATGTAATTTAATTGCCAGAGACCTTCCCAGAGACGTACTCATTAGTAGGTTGTGCTTAGTTCTATATTTTTAATAATAAAAGTCATAGGCATTTAAAAATAATAGTGTACAAGTTATGTATTCTCTTGGGATGCAGATATAGACTGTGTTGAGGTAAATCATGATAAGGCATTTATTACTGAAGTTTATATCTTGACAACATCCTTAGTATTTCTCCTACTATTCAGCTTTCATTACATGGGCTGTGATTTTATAGTGGTTCTCAACAATGGATTAATCAAATAAATGAAGCAAAAATTCTTTCTCTTCAGGTACTGAAGACTTTGCCCTCACTTCCTACCTTAACTGTTGTAGTTCTCATGTCACGACCACTATAACTAATCCTCCCAATTTGAACTTGAATCTTACCAGACTAATTGAATAACTTTCTCTCTGCTTTAAATAACTCAAAGCTTCTGACTTTAAAGGGAAGCTTTAAAAATAAGCATGTAGTTATCATCAGACCAAGAAGCAAAGGACTGGCAAATTATATTGTTTAAATTGTAAAATATCACTCAAGTATTGAACTTCTTTCATCTAGTTCATCTCTTGAAAGATCTTGGAAAGAGTGAGAAGAGTATATCTTTGGCTAATCAATAATACCACTTAAGAACTGGCTCAATTTCTACCATCTTTGCCCATCCCTGGTTGCTTATAAGTATAGTGGGGCTTATTGGAGTTACAATTTATAAAGTGGCAGGCAGAGAAGTCTAGGAGAATGCAGTAAATGCAGAAGTGGTGATTTCTAACTATTTGAGTACCATAACCTATTAACAGCTCTTTATAAAGATAACCATTCACCAAAAAATACCTCTCCTCAAAACTTGCCCCTCCTCACACACATGTGCAGGTGACTTTTTCAGTATTTACATACAAGTTGAGAAGGGAGAAAACAGATATTACCCAGGTCTTGAAAAACAAAGATGTGCAATTTCCTCAGTCTTCCTGATCTGGTCCAGTTTTAGGAGAAATTATATGATTTATATGTGTGTGTATATATATATATATATTTAATTGGGTTTGTGAATAAGACTTCTTTGAAAGCAACTTGACAAAATGAAAATCAAAGTAAATTCGAGTTCAGCTTATTTGTTGTATGTGTGAGCTTGGCAATTTGCTTATAATCGTCGCCTGAAGTTTTTTCTGTAAAGAGGGATAATGTCTACCCTGATTGGTTTACTGAGAAGCACACACCCTCAAATGAGTAAAAATCCAATGATACTGCAAAATCCTGTTCACACGTATGGTACAGCACTTCTCTTCCCTCCACTAACCCCAATCCTGAGGACCTGCTTAGCTGTTATGATTTCACATTTAGATTTCCTCTCTTATTAAGTAAATCTCCCAACATCTTTAGGGCCAAGTTATCACACACCCACTGAATCTGCCTAGACTTCAAATTTGAAAGGCTTCGCTAAGAACTACTGATTTCAGTAACATTAGAGATGCACATGTATAGTGATGATAAGCTGCCCAACATTTTTGTCAGAAATTCTGGATGGTAGTCTTGCCTCCTTCCATTTTCTGTCCTGTTCCTTTATAGGTAGACTGACCACAGTTTTGTCAAGTAATGTGTTGGGTGTACTGTGACTTCCTTATTCTTTGGGCTTAGTTGGACCATTGGGAACTGTTGATAGGATTAGGAGAACGTGTGTGGAATCTTTTGGCCTGAAAGGCAGTGTGTATTCAGTCTCTCTCATGAGCAAGACTGTTTGCTTCTGCCTACTCAGGCAGACTGTGCTGTGTCTGGATTCAATTGTATACAGTGATACTTAGTGTGCTGATGCACGCGTATGTGTGTGTGTATATTTAGTATATCCTTACTTCTAGGAGTTGGAAAGTGCCACACCATCAATAGCTCATTAATCTTTTCAAAATTCTTATTAGGTAGGTGGCAATCATTAGTGTCTCAGTATATCTTTCTCACATTTTTGTGCTAGGGTTAATTTCAACGTTTTTCACTGGCAATGCCTTTATGGTCACCAAAGAGAATCATCTCAGATAGTTTTCTTGACTCCTAATAATAATATTCTATTCTTAGTGTTGTCTATATGAGAAAGCATGACTGTTTGGTTATTTTTCATGTACCCCTTCTTTGAATTGACATCTTCAACCCAATTTTTTCCCATTCAACTGAGTGCCCAACGTGGGCCAATTTTTGCTTTAATCTTTTAGCTACTCTACATGAATGACCTCATTTAAATTTTCAGCCACCTGTGTCATAGGTGTTATAATTCCCATTACATAGAAGAAAGAGCTGAGGCTTAGAAAAGCTCTGTGACTTGGCCAAGGAGATAGAGGAGGTAAAGAGCCGAACAGTTACAGGAAATCCAATTGATCTGTTACCAAAGCCTAGAGAATGTCTTGCCTTTTTAATATAGGATGGAGGAAAAGGGATTTTGAAGGGGCCAGCCCCATGGCCTAATGGTTAAGTTCAGGTGCTCTGCTTTGACGGCCCAGGGTTTCACCAGTTTAGATCCTGGGCGCAGACCTATCACCTCTCATCAAGCCATGCTGAGGCAGCATCCCACATAGCAGAACCAGAGGGACCTGCGACTAGAATATACAACTATGTGCTGGGGGGATTTGGGAGAAGAAGAAGAAGAAGAAAAAAGGAAGATTAGCAACAGATATTAGCTCAGGGAAAATCTTTAAAAATAAAAATTAAAAAACAAAAAGAAAATGGACTTGGAAGAATTTGTATTTTAAATAATTAAATCTTGGGTAGATTCCACTGGATGGTAGGAGCAAAATATGTCTTTGGTTCAGATACTCCATCTCCCTGTGGAAAAGAAAGCACAAGTGCCTGCCACATTACTTTCTTTACCTGAAGTGGTGATTGAGTGCTTCTTTCACCCACCCATCTCTTCATTTATAGTGATGGAATCTGCACCTGGTGATTCTTGGAGCACAAGGTAACCTGCGATCGTTCAGGTTATTCAGCAGACCATTTAACAGACCTGCCATTCTTCTGGATTAGAGTCCTTCTCAGAGTTTACAATGAATTCTGATTGCAGTGAATTTGATTCTCTGGAGAGGGTGGAAATCTACATTTGACTCGATGCTTTTTGATACGGTCTTTTCATCTTTTTGGTTTTTTCTTATAAGAAGGAAGGATCAGTTTTCTTTAGCGAGACCATATTTTTTTCCTTTTCCATGCTCTGGCAATATTCATAAATGAAGTGGAATTTGTCAAAGAAAGCAGGACACTGCTTTGGATGAAGCATAAGATTTGGTAGTACACAGATCTTGTATTGAATGTCAGATTTCCTTCTTACTAGCTATGTAGTCATCAATAAGTTACTTGACTTTTGTGTACTTTGATTTCATAATTTGAAATATGTGGGTTTTGCCCGTGTGACTTGCTAAATATTTTAAGATGACGTGAGATATGTCTAAAGTGCTAATACATAGTAGGTATTTAGTTGATACTCATTTTTATTAGAATAAACAGTTTTCTACTGTGAGACAGGAGCCGCAGGGTCTAGTTCTGGCTCTACATACAGATTAGCATGGAATCATAGCACATCAGTCTTTCTTGGCCTCAGTTTCGTTCTATAACGTTAACATGTTATATTGTGCCATCCAGGTATAAATCAGTGGATCAGTTTTTAGTCTCCAGATACTGAGCACCCACAACATTTAAGTAAAGTACACTAGGTACGGAGATGACATGTGATCTATACCTTTAGTGTAACAATAATAACACATAATATTTCACACACAGTGTTGCCCTAGTACAGTTAGGGAACAATGGTTCCCAAATGTTAATAACATATCTATTCACAGGAATTCCTCAAATTTAAAATTCAGGGTGGCTTTCATTTAAAACAAGGTGAAAAATTGACTTTCACATAGATAAACAACCGATGAACTTGCCCTGCATGTGATAGCTTTATGTGCAGCAATATGGAGAAATATGTTTATTGACGTGGAGTAAGTACCCACTACAATCAAGCTAAAAAATAAGCAAAAAGTTGTAAACTTACGCTCCATCAAGACAGGTATCAGAGTTTGCATTGTCCATATCAATGTATTCCAGGTACTAAAAGAATATCTGGCATAGCATAGGAGATCGATAATTATACGATACATGTGGATAGATACATACACATCCAGATAGAGAAATGTCTGCAAAGCAGCAAGATCATTTGTTTTTTCACTTCCAGAAGTGCCAGCAGAAGGAGCTACTAAGCTTTTGTTTAGGAAGGATTTTTTGATTAGAGAAGAGAGAGTTTTGGAAACAACTGTACCAATCTTAGTTCATTTTCTAAATATTATGTGGCCCTCAACCCCAAACTAAAGCTTATCTTGAGCATTTTCTTTGTATTATGTGTGTATATAAATATATATACACTAAATATATAATCTATATGTAGATAGACAAATATAAATATATATATCGATTCATTTATAGCAGAATTTGGTTATTTAGGCTGTGATGCGGGTTCTCCACAATTATTCAATGGGTTTCTGCTTTTAAAGAAGGGGAACATGGATGTTTTTTACCACCTTATGGTCAATCAGGCCAAACTGAAGTACATGATGGAGTGCGTTATGTCAAGTTGGTTCACATCCATTTTTATGTTATTTCCTGAATGGTGCTCTCTTTAGTCAACTAGGTTATATATGTAAATAAGGGGCAGTGGTTGTACATATTAAATCAAATGATATCTCTCAGCGTTGTAATCTTCACAGATCTTTATGTAAGAAATAAACTGACAGTATTATTATAATTTGTATTATTATAGTAATTTGAAGGAAGTAACCTGATAGGGTGAAGCTGCTCAGGGAGAAACGTTGAATCTCTGAGTTAAGCATGCTAGGCAGCTTATGGGGTCACCTCCTAGTCTGGTGGGTCAGGGAATTTGAGGCCACATGTAACCAGAATCACTGACCCTCTTCAACATGTTGATGAAACAAAAAGAACATTTGTTCAACATTCTACATTTTCTCCTCAAAATCACCTCCCTCTGATTAGCTTCTAAAAAGAGAGGAGTGTTTCTTATTAACAAATTACTAACTTCATTCCTCTCTACACTGGACAATTTAGACAAAAATATCCATTTAAGCTAGGCTGTTATCAACAAGTATAACTTTATGGGTCAGTATATAAAAGTACAGCCTCAAGAATCAGACAGGCTGGGTTGAAGTCCTGGCTCTCCCTCTTAATAACAATACGATTCTGGACTAACTGCTTAGTATTTCTAATCTTCAGTTCTCTGGGTTGTAAAATGGGGCAAAAAATAGTATCTGCATCGAGGGTGATTACAAAGATTAAATGATATATCCAAATAAAGCATTTAGCACAATGCCTAGGATATAGTAAGTCAATAAAAGTTAGCTCTTTCGGTTAATAACCCACTTTAAAATTCTGTTGGTGATACTCAGCGTACAATAGCTGCTTGGTGGCACATAAGCTTATTCCTGGGAGGTAGTAAATACATGCATACCTAAAATACAGAGGGGCTCAAACTGCAGTAAATGCTTAAAGCATTCAGTATTCCCTGTGTCTCAAGTGTAGGAAATCTCTTGTCAATGGAGCTTGGGTGATTACCTGCTTTCCATGAGAGACTGGACACAGCACACTTATCCTTCTGTTGAAACCCAGTCTTGCTGCCATAATATTGTCTGAGTGGCCAGAAAGTCTGAGTTACTGAGTTCACTTGTTGGCAATTTCCTTCATTTGTTGGTTAAAAATTTCCTTGATTGGGATCAAAAGATCCAATTCACTGTGCAGTCATCCTTAGTAAAGTACATAGACCTTTTTTTAATTTCCTGACAGAATCCATTAAATCATTTTAAGATTCCTTAGCACACAGCTGAGAACCAAGTTAGCCTGAGTTTCCTCATCTTTTAGTGGAGGGAACTTGGTGTTCCACTGGCACAGTGCCTTCCCCTCTAAGGGCCCCAGGTATCTTGAAGCCAATGAAGCTGGTAATGGGAACCCAAATGTATTTATGATAATCCAAATACTCAATGGATATTTTACATTTAGTCTTGATTGGCTATAGACTCCATTTTTCAGACTTTTGGGTGGGGTTAGTGGTCTGCCTAGTCTTACTCTCAGACTTACTAGCATGGTTGATTTTAGGT
The DNA here is from genome assembly GCF_041296235.1 of Equus asinus. Lineage (NCBI taxonomy): Eukaryota > Metazoa > Chordata > Mammalia > Perissodactyla > Equidae > Equus > Equus asinus. The sequence continues at coordinate 22,664,056 of NC_091791.1, forward strand.
GAAGTAGGAAGGAGCAAAAGGTTGTAGGCAAGGAAACTTTTTATTGATATTTCCCAAACAATCTGTATGCTTATTGCTCTCAGTTCCTTACTTGGAGCATATCTGACTCTGACACACAAGTTTTGGATAATAGAAACACAAGTAGGGGATCGAGACTTGAGGAAAGGAGTGGGGAGGGAGAAAATGAGGCATGACCTTTCCTTTAGATTTACTTTGATTGTCATAAAGATAGAGACCTTGGGATACGGAGGTCATATGTATAAGTGTGTGTGTGTCCGCATGAGCATGAATGTGATTTCAGCTGGACTAAAGCGTCTTACATGACTTTATTCTCTCCCAGTACATGGCTCCTCTCAAGACTCTTCATCAGTAAGACGATAGAACAGTCCTTTCAAGTAGAACTTTCTGCAGTGATGGAAATATACCTCTGTTCTCTCCTGCACAGTAGCTCCTAGATACATGTGGCTATTGGTCTTTGAAATGTGGCTAGTGCAACAGAGGAATTTCATTTTTAGTTTGATTTAATCTTGTTTAAATTTAAATATTAATAGCCATATGTAGTCATTGGCTAGCAACATATTGAATAGCGCAGTTCTATACTGCTCCCTATTGATTGACTTCATCTGACTGCCATATATACAAAGTGCAGGTGGTCTTTATAAGTCATTATTGAGTGATTTTAAAGCCTGATGCACTATTTTCCTAAGGGAAAGGCAGAAAAGGCCATCTATTCCACCAGTGAGGTCATCCTCAAATTCTGTATCTCCTCTATGGCCAGCTCTATACCCCCCACCCTCCTGTGGCGGCTGAGAGTGCTTCCATAGGCTTTTCAGCTCTTCTGTCATCAGACCTTATCTCTGGAACCCCAGGACGGAGTGTCTGGTTAGCCAGATTCCCAGAAATGCTTGCCACATTGGAGCAGCCATTTTACCTGAATTAGTCTATTAGGCTGAATTCTTACTGAGAGGTGATAATTTAGAGCCAAAGGCCTGTGGAAATCATGAAGCTCAGTGTTCTTCCAGTGTGGTACATGCACCACCATGGTGTGTGAGATGATGTTAGTTGATACAATAATATACTTTGTACTATTTTATTTTAATTTCATTAGTTAGGCTTAATTTTGTGGTACTAACCATACCTACTCAGTGACATCATGTGCAAAATAGTATGGGAAAGAGGATCACTTTTAAAAGTGATTTTTAAATTTTGAAAAACGTACTCTAACATGAAAGTATCTGTGACTCACTTCTTTTCAGCAGACTAAAATAATTTTATCATTCTGTCAGAGTGGAAAAAAAATTCACATATATCCTATCTGGTTGCCTGGAAAACAACTTGGTTACATCTGATGGGGTCAGGGCTGAAGGAATGAGCTGCAGGCTTTGCCTGGAGCCTGGGACTTCCAGAAACACGTGGACAGGGATTTGCAATTTGGGCTTCTTTGTTCCCGGTTCCCATGACAAACTAGCTCAGTTCTATTTTTTTTTTTAAGGTAGGTCCTACAATTCTTTTTTGAGTCCTTGATTTGATTTAAGCATGTATTGATGGAGATATAAAGAAATATGCTATCACTCTTTCCCTTGAGCTCACCATCTGGTTGAGGAGATAAGTTGGCTGGTTCTTTGAATAGTAGGAGAGTAAGAATACTTGAATTAATTAAGTTTAATTGCATTTCTTGGGCCAATCTTTGAGGCTCTGTCCCTAGATGAGGTGGACCTCATCGACTTAGTTGATCAAAACAAGAAAGGGAACCAGGCCAGCTATAAACCCTAATCATCTTGTTGAAATACCACAGATGTGCTTCTGTTCCCACAAATGATTATTTGACATAATTGTTTATTCCCAGTGAGGAGAGCTTTCATGTTAAATAAAGCAAGCTTATAGGAACAATTGTAAAAGCAATTGTCAGGCTCCTCATTTCCCGATTGTCCTGAATCCTCGTGAAGTGAAGGATTTATTTATTCAAGTTTGATGAAATAAACGAAAGAACTAGAATGGATGACTGTCCTTTAATTGCTTCCTTTCCTCTCACACTGCTTTTTCACAGTCATTTTCCTTGATAGGATCATGGAGAAGAATCTAGGCTTGGAAATGGGTCTTGATATGAAAGCCAGTGAGAGACAGATAAAAAGAACAGGTGTATAACTAAGCAAGGAAAAGAGAATGTGTGACTGACCGTGAGCGCTTTGACTGGTGGCCCAGGGCTATGACTTTTAATGTTAAGTTAGCACTGTGGCTAATGGAGATCCTAATTAAGCATGGAGTTTAATCAATTCCGTAAAAACTGCAGCTTAATCATTGAGTGGATAAACTTCTATTATTAATAGTAACAGCTTCAACTAAAAATATTAGGGTCATTTAGGTAATTGTATGAACTTTTGTTCATGTATAAATTATATAAAAATGCTAAAATATTCTTTCTGTTGCAGGGAATGGGGGTGCAGAATTTGGAAGTGATGGTACAGCATGCAGTGTGCTGAGGGCCTCTGCCTCATAAATGCCTCCTGCCCACGAAACCAGGAACTAGATTACAGCTCTAGTCCACTTTCTCCAGTCCAGAGTTCTGTTTACTTTGACTTGAAGCTATCAGTGCCAACCACATGGTCTTTAGGGACAGTATCTTCCAAGAAACAAGTTCCCCATTGAAACCCAAGAGTGTGTGTCAGAGGCTGGCTGAGTCTGTTTCTACCACACTGGGCCACCCAGTGCAGTTTACACTTAATTTTACTTTCTTCTTTCTTCAAAAGAGGCTAATTTTGACTTAAAAATAATTTTTTCGTCTTGGTAAGAGTCGTCATATCTATTGAGACCTGATTGTGTATTTTTTGGACCCCCGCCAAGCCTACAGAAGGCAAGATGGGGGCAAAACCTCAGAACTCACTCTGCTTTCTTTAGCAGAGCATCAATATCATAAAACAAGTTTGTAGGAATCAGTAAAATTATATTAAGGGCAGTAAAGCAGCTTATTACTGTGGGGTCTGGCCTATCCAGTTTATGAGGTCTGTATAATTAATTATTAAAAGGTAAGCCATTTACGGAAATTGTAAAAGCATTCTGTTAAGGTCAAGGTGGTTAAGATTCAAGTTTAAACAGCTTCCACCTTTGTCTTGATACTAGAACACTCTATTCCATAATGAGGGGTGAAGCGAAGGACTGTCTGCTGTGTGGTTATCTAGACCAGATTACAAAAATCCCTTTATTCTTCTTTCAAATCCAGTTTCCTGATCATAGACTCAACTTGAGGTATGTTTAGTACCCGCCTCTTCACTGGCATACACTGCTCAGATTCTGATGTGCTCCAGACTGAATGGGAGAAACCTGAACAGAAGTCAGGAAATCTGGCTCTGGGTCTTGTCTGCTGTTTACCTGCTCTGTGACCTGGAGTCAGTCACTTATCTTCTGTGACCTCCTCTCCTCCCATCTGTAAAACATGAGAACTACTATCCACTTCCTCAGGAGGTTGCAAGATGTCATAAGATTTGAGAGCAGCTGGCACAGGAGATTTCCTGCCTGCACTAGGTACACAGTGTTTGTAGGTTGAATCTCTATGTAATTTTTTTTTCTCCAGAAGAGTACTTTCAGGCAGTGTCTCCAAGTTAGGAGAGCTCATGTTTGCAAACAGCAAATCTGTGCTTCTCAGCCCGTCTCTAGCTGTATGTGTGAACCAGTACTTCAGAAGGGCTGGACTTCGTGTCTGGGGTGGTGTTTCTATGCTGAGGAAGGAGCACTGGACCAGATTCAGGAGAATAGGGTTTTGTCCTGACTCTGCTCCACAGTAGCAGTGTGGTTTTGAGCAAAGCAGATAACCTTCTCTGGCACATTGATGCCTTGTTTGGCAAATAACCATGTAACCTTCAGCGTGGTATGGCTGTACTCTGAGTGAGACTTTGAGTTGAATCCTAGCTCTGTTTCTTGCTATGTAACCTTGGTTAAGGATGGAAGCTAGGTGCACATCGGTCTCCTTCTCTGTAAATGGAGCATAATAATCATACCTACCTCATAGGGTTGTTTTGAGGAAGACATACACTGATAGAAGTAAAATACTTACCAGAATGTGTGGCATGTAGAGTAATCAAGAAATCTCAGTTGATACAATTTCTGTTTCCTCGAATTAGTTTATCCAAGGCAAAATCTTCCATAAGCTTTAATGTACCGTGGGGTCATATATAGGAGACAGTTTTGTCTTTACCAAGTCCCCTTTTAGAAGATTTAGGGAAATCTCTCTCATAGTGTTGTGTTTTGTTTTGTTCCATAATTATCTGTGTGGAAGAGCAAAATACTTGAAAACACTTTATAAATACTGTATATGCAGAGGATGGACTGGGAGGAAGAAAAGAAAAAGGAAGAGAAAATGGAAAAAGAGAAGGAAGAGGAGCAGAAACAGAAAGAGAAGGAGAAGGGAGGAAAGGAGAAGCAGATGATGATGATGATGATGATGATGATGATGATGATGGGGTAGATCCATTCTCTGATATGCAACTGTGGCCCTGTGGATTTTTTTGAAAGGAATATCACACATGTATCTTCAGGGTCCACACAGCTATGAGTGCAGAATACTTCTTCCCAAATGGAACCAAAGGTAGGTGGTTTCTCCTATGCCAGGATCATCTTCCACTTCATAGAATGCACTCTTTCATAATTTGGCATGGAAGCAGATGCCTCCCTCCTTGTGTTAGGCCCTAGTCTGCCTGAGACCCAGCCAGGGCAAGGGGAGGTACTGCATAGAGTGATTGAACTGAGAAAATCTTCCAGGAACTTAGAATTGAGATGTGGCCTCAGCAGTGTCTTCTTTCTGAGAAATTATGGTGTTGGATGAAAGATAAGGTCATGATCCTGGAGAGAAAAAAATCAGACATGGAGTCTGAGGGACCAATGAAGGTGCTGCCAGTCCTCTGTATCTGTCCTTCAATGCTGGGCCAGTGCTGTCTCTCTTAACATTTGTGGGTTTTATTTTATGTACCTCTTGGCTTTGGATGTATAGCCTTTTGCTTGAGGACTGGCAGGCAGAGCTTTGGGCTGAAATTAGCAAGGTGTTGGCTGGCCCTGGGTTTTGCCACTAACTTGTGTATGACTTAGAGTAAGTCATTTACTGTCTCTGAACCTCAGTTTCCTCAAAATGATGGGTGCCATCATGACTATCTTATTGCTGATAACGTTGTTAGCAGTGGCTATTAAATCACAACTCATTACTCTGGAAACTTAGATTTGAGGAAGTAGAAGTAATGTTAGAGGTCGTCTAACAGAGTCCTTAGCATCTGGACAAGTAAGCCTCTAGCTTCTGACAATGCCATCCTGTGTGGGGAGCATGCTGCCTCAGGAGGTAGCTGATTGTATATTTGGGGAGCTGTGATTGTTATAAAGGCAGGGTGCATGGTAAATTTTAAAATAAAAAATATGCTTCTGGAGGTTTATCTCTAGATAGCTCTTAGGAACCGATAACAAAGATCGCCCTGGGGCTCAGGCATGTGTATGTCACCTGTACGTTCTCTTCAGCACAGGGAGATAGGCATCTTGTTGGTCCTGGTGCATCAACCCCTACACACACATTGTCCATGCTTTCTGGTAACACGGGCGCAGCATCTTTGGATAACATGATTAGCTGTGTTAATCACATACCTCATATGCCCTCTATAATTGGTGAAACGTCCTCTGTTGGTTGCTATTTACACCTGTCCTCTGTACATTAGTATTGAGAGGAGTTCATCCTGGTAAACAGAAGCTTTTGGTAGTTAATTGTGGTAAAGAGCCATATAACCTATTACTTCTTACTCCGTTATATATTTTCAAAAATCAGAAAATTCTGGTGTTTGAACCTCTAACTGTGGTTCCAATACAGAATGCAATGATAGAGGTGGATTCTCTTATGGAGAAAGAGGTTAGAGGAAAGGTACAGGAAGCAGGGTTGTGGTGGGTAAGGGAGGCATGATTCTCCACATCATTCTCATTTTTTAAATTTAAAGGATCAAGTAAATCAATTAAAAATAATAGTCACATGAGGATGAGAGTATGTTTTATCTGTTGGGCCATCATCTAGGGAGCCTCTTTCTCTTCTAGCCATTATAGAACTCTTAAATTTTGCAATTAGGAGTGGTCAGTGGTCAGGTGCAACAGAGCAGATGCCTGTGGGCAGCTCCACTGAGCGTGTGTAGCAAAAATAGCAAGATGTGACTTTATACAAAAAGCCAGATGGACATTTGGGCCTCCTGACACTGTACATAAGAGAGTGTCTTAATCTTCCTGTGTTCTGTGAAGCATTTAGGAACAGAGAAGTAAGAGTCCTGCATCATGTGCCGGTTCTTCCACAGACAAGAAGAGAAACAGGGACCGGTACTGTCTGGTAGCTACAATGGCCTCACAGGGGAAGTCAAGACCTTCCAAACAAAAGCCAGGGGACTAGCAGCCAAGCCTTGGTCTCCGTTATGTGGTATATGTGTAAGTGTCCAGATGTCAGAGGAGGGGTTCCAGGGACCTGGGGCAGGGCTCGAAGGATCACAAAGGTGCTTGCTCGAGGTTAGATCAGAGCCGTGGGTTACAATTTGGAGAGATGCACATAGCACAGGGCAGACAAGCTGAGTCCCAAATCAGCCAGACAGGGGCCATATGGACACTAATTCCAAATGACAGAGCAAGACAGGTGGTCAAAACTCCTGGAAAAACAAATGTCTGACAGTAACTAAAGGAGGAGAGCCGAGTAAATAGATACTCTTGGAAAAATGACATAATAATGAAATCTGTTTGTATGAGGCAGCTACTTGCTTCATCCCAGGAGTATTTGTACACTTTTTAAAGTGAGAATTTATCCTCAATTGGTGCCTGATTGGGCCTTTTGAGTGGTAATAAAACTGCCTATGAGGCATGAGGAGTAAGGAGGACACTTCCACTGGCTCCCTCCGACAGTAAGGGTAGCATGGAGTCTCCCAGCCGAAACTCTTCCAGCTTACCCAGCTCACGATGGTGGCAGAGCTGGGTCAGACGTCTCCCTGGGATCTGGACTCCTTGTTGTTGGTCACTTCAGAGCCAGTGTTCTCAGTGTGTCACCTGCAGTGACTTTTCAGTAAAGATGGGGTAGTGAATAGTGGATCTGCTGTCTGCCCCTCTCCAGTGTCAGACCCAGCAATTAGGGTCTCTCCTGTAGAGACATACTCAGGAAGGAACTGCAAAACCAGGGCCACCGGGAAGTTGTCAATGCCTCATTAGAGACCAAGCCTATTTCCAGACATCACTGGCACCTCTCATTTTTAGGATATGCTCTGGGGAAAGGAAGAAGCACTCAACATCCTCACATCTTCTAACCTTCCTCTTCTTTCTCTATTACATCCTCCTTTTTGCTGTTGTTATTATTCTATTTTTCAGACTCTAAGAACCCTCAAACCTCTAGTATTTTTTGCACTGCTGTGATCTCCTCCTTCTTCTTTTCATTGTTGGAGAATAATCCAAAACTAATGTCACTGCAATAAAGGCATGCACCCCATGAAGCTGAAAACTCAGGCAGGGGTGTTGCCCCCACCAAAAGCCAGGGTTCTCTGGCCAATGACAGTGAAGGAGCCAGTGTCTCACATGATCAAATTCCAGCTGCGAGTATAGCATTCAAGACATCTTTATTGTCATGAGAATAGAGTTATGATTGATAAATAAAAATACCAGAGCTGTGTGCCCTCCCTCTCATCCCTCTTTCCCACAGAGCTGTCTGTGTGGCAGGTGAGCTGGTTCCAGGCCTGGGGGCTGGAAGAGCAGGAGCAGCTGCTGCTGATGGGGCCTCCTGAAGAAGCCTCAGTGGCAGGGGTTTTCTGGGCAGAGGCCGAGAATCCCAGCACTTCTCTTGGATTTCTTGTAACTTCTCTTTCTATTCATTATAAAAAATAACTTTTGGTGAATACTTTTTGCTATATATTTTTGTGATGATGGTTACATGAATTTATTCATGTGTTAAAATTCATAGAACTGTCCACCAAAAATATGTTTTGACATATAACTTTAAAAATAAAATTAGAAAGAAAAATATGCCTATACAAAATAAATGATACACACAGTGTCATGTGAAAACTTTTAATATAATTGTCATATAACTTACATGTCCTTTCTGATTTTTTCTGTTCATGAATATGCATATTGCATGTGAGTATATAGGTTAAAATTATACATACATACATGCAAATGGGATCATAATATACATATTTATGCAATCTGATTTTTTCTTGATATTATTTTTTAGCCATCTTTCCATATTGATACATATAGGCCTACCTCATTTTATTTGATGACTATGGACAATTCCATTATATAAACTTATTTGACTATCTTCATTAAACTTTAAACTCTATCTTTAATTTGAAATACTTTAAAACACGAATAAACCAAAACCAACCTTTGGTCATTCACCAAAGCAGCATTGGCCATGTCTGTTGCTTGCTTCGGCTGGAGGCCCAGAAAGCGAAACAAACTGAG